>NC_133511.1:121474772-121782954 GCF_049354715.1 Callithrix jacchus | reverse complement strand
CAGGTCAGGGCCTCTCTAAGTTCCGCAGGGAAACAGTCGGGTGCCTGCTGGTATGAGGGGGGAGCCCAGCACCGACCGCCCCTTGGAGCCCCTCATTAACCCCTTCCTCTCCGTTCTCCCGTAGGCATCCTTCCCCGCTCCTTCGTCGGAGCCCGCGGCGGGGGAGGGGCGCTGCCGCCGCCGCCCGAGGGAAGCCGGCGCCTGGGCCTCTGCGCGCCTCGCCCCGCAGCCGGGCACATGGCACTGTGAGCCGGCGAGGGAGCCCCGCTCGTCGCGGGGAACGCCCGGCCCCCTCCCGCCCCATGCGCCCGCGGCTCTGAAGCCTGAGCGGGGGCCGGGGGCCGGGCGGGGCCGGGGCCACCGGAGGTATGGCGCTCGGGAGCCGGTGGCGGCCGCCACCGCCGCCGCCACCGCCGCTGCTGCTGCTGCTGCTGCTGGTACTGGCGGCGCGCGCCCACGGCCTGGAGTTCGGCGGCGGCCCAGGGCAGTGGGCTCGCTACGCGCGCTGGGCGGGCGCGGCGAGCAGCGGCGAGCTCAGCTTCAGCCTGCGCACCAACGCCACGCGCGCGCTGCTGCTCTACCTGGACGACGGCGGCGACTGCGACTTCCTGGAGCTGCTGCTGGTGGACGGGCGCCTGCGGCTGCGCTTCACACTCTCCTGCGCCGAGCCGGCCACGCTGCAGCTGGACACGCCGGTGGCCGACGACCGCTGGCACATGGTGCTGCTAACCCGCGACGCACGCCGGACGGCGCTGGCGGTGGACGGCGAGGCCCGCGCCGCCGAGGTGCGCTCCAAGCGGCGCGAGATGCAGGTGGCCAGCGACCTGTTCGTGGGCGGCATCCCGCCCGACGTGCGCCTCTCGGCGCTCACGCTGAGCACCGTCAAGTACGAGCCGCCCTTCCGCGGCCTCTTGGCCAACCTGAAGCTGGGCGAGCGGCCCCCCGCGCTGCTGGGCAGCCAGGGCCTGCGCGGCGCCGCCGCCGACCCGCTGTGCGCGCCCGCGCGCAACCCTTGCGCCAATGGCGGCCTCTGCACCGTGCTGGCCCCCGGCGAGGTGGGCTGCGACTGCAGCCACACGGGCTTCGGCGGCAAGTTCTGCAGCGAAGGTGAGCCCCGGGGAGTGGCCGCCGGCGCGTGGGCGTGGGGGTGAGTCCCCGGGGCGCCCTGTGGGGGTCGGGGCCTGCGGGGGTGCCTGAGGCCGGGGGGCTAGGCGCGAGGGCTTGTGAGTGGGTGCGAGCGCGCCAGGGTGGCGGGGACGCGTGTCCGGGCGAGGGCGCGTGGTGTTGGCGGTGGGCGGGGCGAGCGGGCGTGGCAGGCGCGGGCGTGGTCAGCGTGAGTCCTGAGGCGACCTGTGGGCAGCCCGTGTGGTCGGGTTCTGAAGGGGGTGCTGAGAGTGGGGTGCATGAGGCCCCGTGGGCCTGGTAGGTGAGGGGCTGTGAGGCGCTGGTGAAGGTTTGTGGGTGAGGTCTGCGTGGACGGGGCCTGTTAGAGGCAGTGGGCGGGGACCATGAGGACCCTGAAGGACAGTGGGTGGGGCTATGACACAGGGGGCGGGACCTCGCATGAGGCCGTGAGGGACTGTGAGTGGGGCCGGCGTGGAAGGCCAGTGTGGGTGGAGCCTACGAGACAGGAGGAGGGGCCCTGGAACGCCAGTGTGGGCGGGGCCTACGAGACTGGGGCTTGACCCCGTGTGAGACCGTCGAGGACCGAGTGGCGCCTGTGTGGAAGGCCGGTGTGGTCAGGGCCTACAAGACGGGGGGCGGGGCCCCGCGTGAGACCGTGAGGGGCTTGAATGGGGCCCGTGTGGAAAGGCCAGTGTGGGCGGGGCCTACGAGACAGGGGGCGGGACCGTGTGGCGGGGCCTTCGGAAAGGGGGCGTGGTCGACAGTGGGCGGCAGTCTGTGAAGATCCGCCAGCGAAGCGCGGGAAACGCGGCCTGGACAAGCACAGAGGGATGAGGGCCTAGGTGCGAGGACGCTGAGTGTGAGGAGAACGGCCCGATGGTGATTCCGGGGCAGGCGAGGGAGAATGGGGATTGAGAGGCTGTGGGCAGGAAGCGAGTGCTGCATTTTCACCGCAGAATCCTCAGAGCGCCTCGGAGAGTAAAGGGAAAACGAGGGAGAGGGTGGCTGAGGCTTCTCAGGTTCCTGACGAGGAGTGGACAGTTTGGGTGAGGGGCAGAGATGGCGGGTAAGTGTCTCCCGATGACAGACCGGGCGTGGAGCCCCTGAGAACCTCGGGTTTGGTGGGAGATTGCTGGGCTGGGCAGGGCGGGGTGGGAGCCTGGGCTGTGGGGCTGAATATGGAATGGCGCTTGGCAGGGAGGCTCGCCGGAGGGAGGGGTCCGGCCAGCACCCCAGTGCCCGAGGCGGAGGCCCAGAGTCTGGCCAAGAGGGTGAAGTGGTGAAGGGCGGGCTGTGGCGTCAGGGGGCTGAGGGGAGGAGGGACTTGGAGGAGCCTCTTCCACTAGCGTCTGGCTGGGCGGTGGGGAGGGGGTCCCCCAGCGCGCCTCTCCACCCTGCTTCCCGTGTGTGCCTCAGGCCTCTAGGAGCTGTGGGCCACTCCCCTTGTCCCTCTGGTAGCTGTGGGCCACTCCCCTTGTCCCTCTGGGAGCTGTGGGCCACTCCCCTTGTCCCTCTGGGAGCTGTGGGCCACTCCCCTTGTCCCTCTGGGAGCTGTGGGCCACTCCCCTTGTCCCTCTGGGAGCTGTGGGCCACTCCCCTTGTCCCTCTGGGAGCTGTGGGCCACTCCCCTTGTCCCTCTGGGAGCTGTGGGCCACTCCCCTTGTCCCTCTGGGAGCTGTGGGCCACTCCCCTTGTCCCTCTGGGAGCTGTGGGCCACTCCCCTTGTCCCTCTGGGAGCTGTGGGCCACTCCCCTTGTCCCTCTAGATGCTGTGGGCCACTCCCCTTGTCCCTCTGGGAGCTGTGGGCCACTCCCCTTGTCCCTCAGGGAGCTGTGGGCCACTCCCCTTGTCCCTCAGGGAGCTGTGGGCCACTCCCCTTGTCCCTCAGGGAGCTGTGGGCCACTCCCCTTGTCCCTCTAGATGCTGTGGGCCACTCCCCTTGTCCCTCTAGATGCTGTGGGCCACTCCCCTTGTCCCTCTGGGAGCTGTGGGCCACTCCCCTTGTCCCTCTGGGAGCTGTGGGCCACTCCCCTTGTCCCTCTAGATGCTGTGGGCCACTCCCCTTGTCCCTCTGGGAGCTGTGGGCCACTCCCCTTGTCCCTCTGGGAGCTGTGGGCCACTCCCCTTGTCCCTCTGGGAGCTGTGGGCCACTCCCCTTGTCCCTCTAGATGCTGTGGGCCACTCCCCTTGTCCCTCTGGGAGCTGTGGGCCACTCCCCTTGTCCCTCTAGATGCTGTTGGCCACTCCCCTTGTCTCTCTGGGAGCTGTGGGCCACTCCGCTTGTCCCTCTGGGAGCTGTGGGCCACTCAGCAGTTTCGTGTGTGTGCCTGCCCTCCCAGAGGCGGAGGCTTTTGAGGGAGCGTGTGCATGTGCACGTGTGCACCTGCAAAACGAACGTGGCCCGGGACTGCATTGGGGATAGGTGTCCTGTGGCTGGTGCCTGTGGACAGCTGTGGGAGGGGCCCACCCTGCAGGTGAGGCCCTGGGTGTGGGAAGCCTGCACTTTGGAGAGTCGTTTGCCATCAGATCTGTAGTTGTGATCGCCAAATACATCCGAGAGGTCTGGGGATTGTTTTCATGGGGTAATTGGTACAAGGTTGTGGGATATGTCATCAGGAACTGTGCATATTAAGTTAAGCTGACACATTCTCACCCTTTCTCCAAGGAGTTCAGGTGTTTCCTAAACTGTGAAATTCTGTGTCTGTGTGTTTGCCTGTGTGTAGAGGCCGGCAGTATGGCATTGTGTATTTGCTGTGTGAATGGCTCTGTTTGAATAGCAGTGTTTGTAGACAGGAGCCTAGTGCCTAGTAGAGTGAGTAGTTCCCAAGCATGAGGGTGTCTGCTCATGTGCCTGTGTTTTAACGCAAGGCCTCAGTAAGACAGCTGGAATGTATGAGGACTTTTTCTTTCCAGAACCTTAATTTGATCCGCTGGTTCCTCTGCCTTTCTCCCAAAACCTGCCTATGAGAGCAGGATGAACCATCCCTCTAATTTGATGAAGGGAGAGTTCGAGCTCAAGGTGCATGCTTCTGAATATGGGTTGTATGGTTGTGTGTTTAAGATGTGTTTGGGTAACTGTGTGAGAGAGATGAATGTGTGTATAATATGGCTTGGTGAATGTTTGTGTCAGCGGTGGTGAAGCTGTGAGAGATGGTTGAATATGTGTATCTGATGCATTTTATGTGCACGCATGTGTGTGCGTGTGTATGTGTGTGTGTGTGTGTGAGAGAGAGAGATTCATGTAAGAAAAGGGAACGTGAGCCAAGTGGAGTGGTTCACGCCTTTAATCCCAGCGCTTTGGGAGGCTGAAGCAGGCAGATCACTTGAGGTTAGGAGTTTGAGACCAGCCTAGCCAACATGGTGATACCCTGTCTGTACTAAAAATACAAAAACCAGCCGGGTGTGATGGCACATGCCTGTAACCCCTGCTACTCGGGAAGCTGAGGCAGGAGAATCACTTGAACCTGGGAGGTGGAGGTTGTAATGAGCTGAGATGGTGCCACTGCATTCCAGCCTGGGCAACAGAGCAAGACTCCATCTCAAAAAGAAAAGAAAAGAAAAGGGAAAGTGGGTGCCAGCTGGTAGGGGCAGGGTTGCCTGTGTATATGTGGTGTGTGTGTGACATGTTGTGGTATCTGTTGAGAGAGCAGTGCTTTGTGGTAAAATGGGAGGGTTGTATCTTTATTCATTTCTGTATTCCCAGCACCTAATCTGGTACTAGGCACTTAGTGGGTGTTTGATAAAGATTTGTGGAATGAATGGAGAGATATTAATAAGTAATTGAGAGAATAAAGGCTTGGGGCAAAGCTGTATGTACATATGAAAACATGTATGTGTATATTTTCAGATATATGTTGTGGGTAGTCATGGGGGTTGTAAGCACTGATTGCATCTGGAGATGACAGGCACAGCAGCAACCCTACTGCTTCCCTTCTTTTCTCTCCCCACTCTGCAACCTCATTTCTTTTTCTATTTGTTCCTTATTTCCTAGGTAGCTTTTATAATATCCTGTGCTCATGATACGTCGAGTACTTTCTCATCCAGTCAAGGAGGAAAGGCATGGGCTCCCACTGTTGGGTATTGGGATGGGGAAGGAAGACTTTATTTTTATTTATTTATTTATTTTTTTGAGACGGAGTTTCGCTCTTGTTACCCAGACTGGAGTTCAATGGCGCGATCTCGGCTCACTGCAACCTCCGCCTCCTGGGTCCAGGCAATTCTCCTGCCTCAGCCTCCTAGCTGGGATTACAGGCATGTGCCACCATGCCCAACTAATTTTTTTTTTTTTTTTGTATTTTTAGTAGAGACGGGGTTTCACCATGTTGACCAGGATGGTCTCGATCTCTTGACCTCGTGATCCACCCACCTTGGCCTCCCAAAGTGCTGGGATTACAGGCTTGAGCCACCGTGCCTGGCTGGGGAAGGAAGACTTTAAGGGGAATAGGCCTGACTCTTGATCTTTGAGACTGCTCTAGGGGTCAGAATCCTCAGGCTTCCCTGGAGTTACAGTCACTCATCATTTGCTGTGAATGGTTTCCAACTCTTTCTGAGATTGAAGACATTTTTAAAAGTCAGTAATTCACATTACCCCTTCCAAAGTAGTTATTTTTGTATCTGTTTAGTGTGAGTATAAATGACTCAAAGCTACTGTGAGTTTGGAAAAGCCTTTAGATGCCTTTGATGTTATATTTGCCATTGTGGTTAATAAAATATACATTAGAAAAATGGTTTTAGCTTTATATGCAAGATGTTTCAATCTGCCTTCATGTTTGATGTGCATACGGATTTGTGTATCCTTTGGAATCCCTCCTGCTTTCCCAGGGTCTGGGCTTACCCATTGACGGAGAACCTCCATGCTAGGAAATTTGCTTTTTTCCCCTCTCTCTCTCAGGGATCTGGCCATGCATAATTGAAGACAGAGCTCAGCAGGGGTGGCCGAGTCTGTCTACTGTTGCTGATTGTCTGCCAAAGCTGGGATAGAGTAGACTGGGATCTTGCCATGATTTGCATGTCAGTGCTTCCTCATGTCACCTGTGTGTGTGGAGAAGGGGCTGAAAAGTGATCAAAGAGGAAGGGATGTGCAGGCATGTGTGTGAGACCTCAGGTGGAGTGATGGTGCAGGTGTTTAGGACAGCGTGTCAGGCATATACTATTTGCTCAGGAGAAAAATAGGACACTAGTAATGTGTGTGCTTGCAGAGAGGTTGACACACATGTCTCATGTGTGTTTTGTGTTTGTTGGTGATTTAATTCCACAGGTAGTTATCAAGGCCTCCTTTGTGATAGGCTGTGTGTTGGGGGCTGCAGTGGAGTCAGAGATGAACAAGATGGACTCTGTGAGTTGACTGTTAAATTTAGGAAGCAGATAAAAAAGCTGTCCAGTGTGTTGTTAAGAGACTCTGTAGCTGGGCACGGTGGCTCACACCTGTAATCCCAGCACTTTGAGAGGCCAAGGTGGGTGGATCACCTGAGGTCAGGAGTTCTAGACCAGCCTGACCAATATGATGAAACCCAGTCTCTACTTAAAATATGAACATTAGCCAGGTGTGGTGGTGCGCTGCTGTAATCCCAGCTACTTGGGAGGCTGAGAAAGGAGAATTGCTTGAACTTGGGAGGCAGAGGTTGCAATGAGCTGAGATCGCACCATTGCACCCCAGCCTGGGCAACAAAGAGCAAAACTGTGTCTCAAAAGAGAGAGATTCTGCATCCAGACTGTGACTTTATACTTAAACTCTCTCTGTTCTTTATGTATAAAATGGGGATACACATGCCTATCTCATAGGTTTGTTGTAAGAATTAAATGAGCATCTGCTACATAAAATTAGTGATGAGTAAATGGCAGTTTTTATTACAAGCAAAGTGTAGGGGAGGTGGGTGGATCACAAGGTCAAGAGATTGAGACCATCCTGGTCAACATGGTGAAACCCTGTCTCTACTAAAAATACAAAAAATTAGCTGGGCATGGTGGTGCGTGCCTGTAATCCCAGCTACTCAGGAGGCTGAGGCAGGAGAATTGCTTGAACCCAGGAGGCAGAGGTTGCAGTGAGCCGAGATGGCGCCATTGCACTCCAGCCTGGGTAACAAGAGCGAAACTCTGTCTCAAAAAAAAAAAAAAGCAAAGTGTAGGGGAAAGTTTACAAGTATGAAATGCATGCTGTTTACAATTGGCCTCGAACATTGATTAATAAGCTTGGTTGGGGAAGGTCATTTGAAGCAAAGGAACTGGTATGAGCAAAGGCATGGAAGTGGAGAAATATACATTGTATCTGTAGAGGGCACCAAGAAGTATAGGGAGAATAGTAGAACCTAAAGCAGGAGAAGCAGGTTGAGGCCAGGTCTTGGTGATCTGGCTTAAATTATTTCACTCACATTGAATGCTGATGGGGTACAGTGTATTGGTAAATGGAGCCACAAAAGAATTTTGAGCAGGTAAACGGATAAGATAAGAGCTGTACTTAGGGAGCTGGGAGTAAAGACAGAATTATGTAGTGAAGAAATCAGTTGGGAGATAGGTCGGGCAAGAGATATTGAGACCCTGAGCCTTGGTTGTCTTGGGGAGTGGCAAGGAAGGGTGGTGGCAGTTGTGGTGGCAGTGATTGAAGGCCATTGCTGAGACTGAAACTGTAGGATTCTTCCTCTTGGATGTGGAGTGGGAGGAGAGGGTTCAGAGATGATGAAGTTTCAGATCTGCACGGTTGGAAGGTTGGTGGAGGGGTGAGAGGAAAGGGGAGTGCCAGGAAGGGAACAGTCTTGCCACAATAGATCATGCTTGTGTTAAGTAGTGGTGCCTCTTGACATTCCAGGTGATTGGGAATGTGAGACCAGAGCTTTGGGTTGAAGGTGAGGCTGCAGATGGAGCCATGTGTGTATATAGTATTTGAAGCTCTGCGATCAGATGAAGTGGCCAAGGAGAAGGTGAGGAAAATTGAGCCAAAGACTTCAGAGGAGCAGACGGCTGGGAGGAGGAGGAAGAGTAGTAGTGGCTGCAGACTCAGCAAAGGAGCAATTAGAACACAGAGAATTAGATGGTAAGGTTAAAGGAGGAGAGAGGGGGTATTTGCAGCCATTGAACATTTGCTGGGTGTCTTCGATGTTTTATCCCATTTAGTCCTCATGATCCCACATGAGGATAACTTTTTCCATTTTACAGAGGGTCAAAGAGAGGCTGAGAGGTGTAAGGAGCTGGAATCTGAGCCCTGAGCTGACTCAAGAGCCTATCGCTCCCTACCTGTCTCCATGCTGCCTCCTGAAAGGAGAGCTAGTCAGTTGTTCCATTGATTGCCTGCATTTGGTTTGTTGGGGCTATTTAGGGTTAAGATTTTATCACAAACCAGTAACTACCTTAAATTCCTTGGGCCACAGCTTCTCCCTTAAGCCAGTGTGTGCTGAGGGTGTTCCTGTGTTCTGTCAGTCAGCTGTCCCAGCACAGAGAAAGGAGAATGGAGATGGATCAAGAAAATCTCAGTTTTCCAAGCCCTTGGAAAGGAACTCATCCCAGAGAGCAAAGCATTATCCCACTAAAACACACAACTAACCCACATTTAACGCATTTCAGATGGAAATCTCTTCATTATGTGTTACACACCTCTCTGCCTCTGTAAGCATAATAGCTGGAATGTGATTTAAGTTTTTTCAGATGTCTCAAGGTGGTCGTGATTCCCCTCAGGTATTATGCCAAACTGTCATGCAGTGGTTCCTTCACTGAGGTTTGTCTCTGCCTGAGATGATGCCTGACTGCTGTACTTTTGAATTCTTACATTAGCCTTTTCTATTTTTTCTATCTCCATCCTTATGAGGAGTTGTCAGGTAGCAACTGACACCCCTCTCTCTCTCTGTCTCTCTCTTTCTCTGTGTGTGTGTGTGTGTGTATGTGAACCTAGAAATCAGCATTCCTAAGCTAGTAATTGCTGTTAGAATTGTGTGTCACTAACAGTAGGTGGACTCTGGTTAGGGCCTGAGGCCCTATGAGAAAATAACAGCTCTTTTTTATTTCTTTTTTGTAGAAGTAACTTTATTGAGGATGCAGTTTTACACTCAGCAACTGCTTCTACAGAGCAAGGCTACCTTCTGGGCAGTGTGTGGAGAGTAGCCAGAAAGTAACAGTTCTTAATTGCCCAGGTGTTAGATGTATGTTTTGGCTGTTTAGAACCTTTTCTTTTCCCTTTCGTTCTGGTCTTCATCACTGTCCTTGATATCAAGCTGTTGGATCTTGAGTTCATGTTGGGCAAGACATACCATCTATGACACCATCTCTGTCCTCTGCTGAGGCAGTAAAGTCTTGTGTGTGAAAGTTAAGCAAATGAGATCACCTATGTAGGGGTCATTCTGTCAGCTCTAACATCTAGTACCTGTGGTCCTAACAGTTTCTGTGGATAGAAGTGGCTCCAGGCAGAATGGGACAGGCTTCTCTAGAGGGTGATGTAGAGAGCAGCTGCTCTTAGAACCCAGAGACATGCTAGATGCCCCTAAATAAAGATGGCAAAATGAATAAGAGTATAGGCTGCCATGGTTTGAACCTAGCTTTGCTACTTCGTAGCTATGTGAACTTGGGCAGTTAATTTATACACATTGTTCTTCAATGTCCTACTCTGTAAGATTGAGGTAATATCATTGTTGTAAGGACTAAATGAATTAATATATGAAAATCCTTTACAATGCACTGGGCACTATTCTAAGTGATCAATAAATGGTACTATGGTTATTAGCTCTAGTGGTCAGGGAAGGCTTCAAGGAGAAGGTGGGACTTGGCCAGACCTTGAAGAAGGATGACCAAATGTGAGTTATTGTGATAGAAAGGAAAGGGCAGGGCTTTTGCACCAGGAGAACAGCCTACATGAGGAGTATAGGAAATGTGAATTTAGTGGGCCAGGGCATGGTGAAGAGACCAAGTTGGTTGTGCTTTATGGTAGATAAAATCAGAACCTTAGATTAGAACCAGTTTCTAGAAGTCTTACTTCCAAGCTAAGCATG
Organism: Callithrix jacchus; assembly: GCF_049354715.1. Lineage (NCBI taxonomy): Eukaryota > Metazoa > Chordata > Mammalia > Primates > Cebidae > Callithrix > Callithrix jacchus. The sequence continues at coordinate 121,772,860 of NC_133511.1, read as the reverse complement.
TAGCCCACTGGAAGTGTTCAGCCAGACAGATTTGGGTTTAAATTTTGACTGTGTCTCTAACTAGCAGTGTGATCTTGGATAAGTTACTCCTATTTTCTGAGTCTTGGTTTCTTCAGCTCTAAAAGGGAGTGATAGTAATATGCATTCACAAGGTAGCAGGGGTGGCTAGAGGAACAATGGACATAAAGAGCCAGGCACACCCTAAGAGCTCAATATATGTGAAGTGTTATTTTATGATTCACTCAACAAACTTGGGAATGCCTTTTTCTGAGCCAGGAACCATCTAAGAGCTGGATATAGAGAGATGAATGAGGCATTGTCCTTACTTTTGGATATTTCACAGTCAAGTCAGGAAAGACATGTTGAAACAGTTGCAATAGAGATTCAATAAGAGAATTAATAATAGAATGTACATTTCTAGAGCTGGCACAAAAGAGGAAGGCTAGCTCTCCTTTGTTTAGAACAAGGACAAATGAGTAATAACCTGGATCTTTTTTTAAAAAAATTTCTCTTGTTTTTATTTTTTTAGAGACAGGGTTTCACTCTGTTGCCCAGGCTGAAGTGCAGTGGTAGATCGTAGCTCACTGTAACCTCAGACGCCTGGGCTCAAATGATCCTCCTGTTTTAACCTCCTGAGTACCTGGTACTACAGGCACACACTATCATGTCTGGCTAATTTATTTATTTCTTTTTTTGAGGCAAGGTTTTGCTCCATCATCCAGCCTGCAGTTCAGTGGTGTCATCACAGTTTACTGCAGCCTCGACCATCCAGGTTCAAGCGATTCTCCCACCTCAGTCTCCTAAGTAGCTGGGACTACAGACATGAGCCATTACACTTGGCTAATTTTTCTATTTGTTTGTAGAGACAGGGTCTCCCTGTGTTGCCCAGGCTGATCTCAAACTCCTAGGCTTAAGTGATCCTCCCACCTTGGCTTCCCAAAGTGCTGGGATTATAGGTGTGAACCACTGTAGCTAGCCCTTGACCTGGGTCTTAAAGAAAGAGTAGATTTTTGAGCCTGGCACAGTGGCTCATGCCTGTAATCCCAGCACTTTGGGAGGCTGAGGTGGGTGGATCGCCTGAGGTCAGGAGTTTGGGGAAAACTCCGTCTTTACTAAAAAAAACACAAAATTAGTTGGGTATGATGATGCATGCCTGTAATCCCAGCTACTTGGGAGACTGAGGCAGGAGAATCACTCGAACCCGGGAGGCAGAGGTTGTGGTGAGCCTAGATCATTCCATTATATTCTACCCTAGGCAACAAGAGTGAAACTCCACCTTCCAAAAAACAAAACAAAAAAAAAAAAAAAAGAAGAAAAGAGTAGATTTTTTCAGCCAGCTGTATATGAAGAGTGTTTCAAGTACAAGGAATATTATGTGCAGAAACATGGCATATTATAGAAAAAGGAAGAAGTTGGGGTGGCTGCAGCCTGGATTGTCACAGAAAAGGAGGTTAGAGGAAGGCACAGTCAAATTTTGGATGAAATTTTCTGAGAAGATTCAACTTTAACCTACAGGCACTGAGAAGCTTTGAAGAGTTTTCAGCAGGGTTGTAACATGGCTGGAGTGAACCACGCTGTGTGCTGTGGTATATGAATTTCAGGGTGAAAAAAGTGGCTGTTGGGGGCATCATCTCAGAGGCTTACTAATGTTCCAAGGAGATGGACTGATCAGGGCCTGACCTCACCAGGGCCTGACCTGGGCGGTGCTGGCAGAAATGGAGTATGATAAGGATTTCTAGGAGTTTAGTTTCGTTTTTACAGTTTTAAAGGTGGACCCAACAGACCTGGTGATTGGCCTGACAAAAGGAGCAGGTGCTTTCTGGGTGCATTGATCAGGAAATTTGGTGGTGTCGGGGGAGGGTTATGAGGCCCACCTTAGACGTATTGAATGTGGGAAGCCCATGAGACAGACACTCAGAGACAGCGGCTTTGAAGGCAGATGGGTCAAGGGCACAGGAGAGAGGTTTGTATCAGAAACAGTGAAAAGTTCTGATCACAGCAGTATTTAGTAAGGCATACTCTGTGCCAAGAGGGCCAGGCTGGGGATGGGTCGGGAGACTGACCAGGAGGATTGCAGGTTTCCAGGCACAAGGGATGAGGCCAGAGGCTATGATGACCTAGGATTGCAGTGGAGAAGGGCAAAGGTGATTCTGTGCTCCTTGGTGTGTTTCCTTCTCTGTATGGAGGAGATAGATAGCACCAAGCTCAGAGCTGCAGTGAGGCTGATGTGTGATACTGCATGTGAGAGTCAGTATGGTTCCTGGCACATGGCTGGCTAATGGAATCTCCGGAGCCTGTGAGGGCAGTATGGAGCATGTAGTGGGATCTCAAGCAGCATTGGTTGAAAGCAGGGGCTTTGCGAAGCACAGGGGAATGAGCACTTGGTTGTGGGAGTGGAGGTGTCGAGAATGGCTTCAGTGGTGGAGTTTAGATGTCAGAGAGTTGACCGAGCAATTGCACTGCTGGGTGGACATGTGGCGATACAGGACTGGCACTGAGGGAGGAGGCCAGGGCTGCCCATGCAGATTTGGGAGTCTCTGAGCATGAAAGTGAGCCATCACGGAGGCGAGCAAGGAGAAATGAAAGGAGTGTGGAGGGCAGGGACCAAGCCCAGAGGAGCTCGGGGTGGCAGGTGAGGGTCATAGGTGTGTCAGCAGAAAGCAAAGAACAGCAGAGGAAGAGAGGTACATGAGTTTCTAGGTGGTGTCTCTCCAAAGCCAGAAACAAACCAAGCCTGGTTGTTTCATCTTCCTGAGCTTAGCATGATGTACATTTCTGGCAGGTGGAGATATTTTTTGAAATATCTGCCATATTGGATTATCTAGAAATCACCATGCCTCCTTATTTGCACAGGTGCTGGTGACAATTGTGCTGACTGACCAGGGTCTTAGCATCCTGGAACCCAAGAAATCCCTGCACAGCAGTCTTCATGAGAGCCAAAGGGTTTCCTGAGGGCCCCTTCATTAGCCAGCTCCCCACCATAAATATAATTCAGTTTACTTAAGAAAACTATTGGAGACATAGCTTTTAGGTGATGCAGCTGTCAGGTAAAAGCATATAGAGAAATGTGTTTATAACACATGTTGACATGGAAAGGCTGTGTGTGTAGGTTTAGGAAATGGGAGATAGAAAGAGAGCTGTGTTCATCACCCGCTGTGTATCTTTAGCCACTGGAGTCACTGTGGGGTGGTGGTGTGTGTGTCTAGTATTCTGTAGTAGGTTACTGTGCAGGTATTGGTGCTTGCATTCAGCCTGTGTATGTGCGTGGATTATGGAGGTGATATAAGGTATGACAAATGACTGTTTTTTTCAGAGTTTAGCTACCTCTCCGTGAGTGAATGAACAGATACCACCAAATGAGGTGGAGGTAGGAAGAGATAGTGTGTGCATGCATGAGTGAGTACTGAATAGTTGTGTGTGCATAAGTGTGTATCCGGGGGGCTGCACATGCAAGTATGTGTTTCCCTATGGGTTTGTGTGTTTGCAGGTTGTGCTGTTTCCTACTTCCTGCCTATTGCTTCATCTAAAGCTTCCCAGGAGGTGAGCACATGGCAAATGTTTGGAACTGGGGGCATGTCCATCCACTTACAAAGCAAACCAGAGCCCAGCCTGCTTGAGGAACTGCAGCTTAGTTGAAGGAATTGTCTCCATCCTCTCTTCCTTCCATCTCCCTCTTGACCCATTTGGTGAGCTCGAAGGCCAAGCCCAGGCAGGGCCCTAATAGGTGAGGTCTGCCTGTGTGAAGGATGTGGCATGGTCTAGGTTTGGGCCCACTGTGGCCCATTGAATTTGGACTCTCTTCAAGATGGCCACTGTTGTGGCCATCCAGCCTGGAGGCGCTTGGCCTCATCCAGATGTTAAGAAGACATTTGTCCTAGAACCAGAATCAGAGTCAGAAGAGACCTCAGAAACTATCCAGCTCTCCCTTTTCATTTTTGCAGAAGAGGCAGTAGGGACTCAGAGAGGTTAAGTGAATAGGAGGAAAGTCACACAGTGCTGTGTGGCAGAATTTTGTTTGCTCACTCTGTGTCCTGATGTCTTTTCACCCCTGGGAGGGTCAGGGGCTGTGGGTGGTTGGGTCCTGTGTGCAGAGGCTTTAGATGTAAGTTGTAGGAGACTGTGTGTGTTCCTGGATTGTGAAGTGCCTATGTGTGTCAGTGTGTCACTGAGCATGAGTGTGTCTCTAGTGAGCCCTGTGAGACAGTTAGTGGTGTGAGTGTGTCTCTGTCTCTGAGATGCAATGGAATGCAGTGGGGGAGCCTGTCTGGGGAAGTTGGGAACTCTGACTGCCACTCCTGGCCGTGCCTCAGATTCTCTATGTGACCCTGGGTGTGGTCAATTCCCTGTCCTAGACCTTGATTTCCTGCATTGTTACTTGAGGGTTGGGTGTGACGGGTACTGGCTGACTGTGTGTAAGGTTCTGACTCAGGGAGCAGCTCTGTCTCTGCCTCATCCCCAACATAGCGCTGTTTCTTGAACTTGGGCCTTCTACATTGGGTGACTCATGTCAGGGCCTGGGTGGGCTTGGATTCCACATGCCCCTTGGAACCCCTGTTTGTGGTACCTTTGCTAACAGCCCTCCTTTTTCTTTTCTCTTTGCCTCCCCCTTCTCCGAACCTTGCTGGCTACAGAGGAGCACCCCGTGGAAGGTGAGTGAAGCCTCTTGGTCACTGGGGTAGTAGATCTGTTGCCATGGGATCCTACGTGAGGGGCTGTCGTTGGCTACTGGAGGACTCCCTTTCCTGCCATGTTAGGGCCCCTCTGGAGAAGGATGTCTGGGGTCCTCCCTTGGCCACCTTGCCTGCTCTCTTGCGTCCCCTCTTCATGGGTTTCATGGGGTGGGAGGCTGCTGATTGGCCTTTCTTCTTCCTTTTCCTCTCCAGGCTGGAGAGGGAAAGGGAAACTCAGGGAAGAGATGAGTGATGGGGGTGAAGGGACGGGGGCTGACAGCATTCCGAAGTACCCAGAAGTGAGTGGGTAGACACCGTTTAGCCCAGCCCAAGTTAGGAAGCTTAGAAAAGCAATTTTGCCATACACAGGGGCAGGGTGGGGTGGGCCTGTTGCCCCAGAAACCTGTGCTTGGGGAGACTCTGCCCTGGAGTCTGGTGCCACTGCTGCAGGGCTCAGGGGACTGGAGTGGAGTGCACTGGCAGAGTAGGGGGTCTGGGGTGTGTGTTGGGGGCAGCTTGTCTGCCCCACTGTGACCAACACTTGACACTTGTGGCAGGCCCCTAGCCACTGCCCTACAGGTTGCTAGGTAGGGGTGGTCCACTTCTTCCTTTATCCAGGTCAGAGGGCAAGGATGGGGTGTGTGCCTCTCTCTGAGGTTTCTCTGTCTGTTCTTTCTCTATCTCCTGTTTTGTTGGCCTCTTCTCCCTCTCCAGTTTTTGTCATTACCTCCTTTTCTCCAAGACCCTGTCCCTGGACCATGTACCTCTCCTTCCCCAGATTCTCTCTGGGTTTCTGTCATTCTCTGACTCTTTCTCTCGCAATTTGGCTTTCCCTCCGTTTCCTTTTCCTCCTATGGGGTGGACTGAGAGCAGGAAGAAGGTAGTTCTTCTGGCTTGAAGGCTGTGTGGAAGATGAGCTCACATAGCCACCATGAAGAAGGCAGCAGAGCAAGCATGAGGTGGCATCCCAGTCCCTTCTCCTGGGAAAGTGGAGTGGGAGGGCAGGGCCTCCCTGTGGAGGAGCAGAAGAATGTGCCAGGGATATAGTAGTCCTGGGCAGGAAAGGCAGCAAGAGGCTCTTGGCCTGAGTGTGGGGCTGGAACCCATTTTTTCTTGTGATGTCCATGGTCTGACTTGTCTCTTTTGGATACCCTGGGCCCAGCAGGCAGGCACGCTTGTGTATGTGTGTCTGCATGCATGTACGTTCATACAGCTCTGCTGGTCTATGTGTGTCTGTGCATGCCTATGGATATATGCTGTGTACGTGTAACATGGTTTTGTGTCTGAGTGCGTGGGGGTGCTGGGAGCCTTTATCAATGCCTATGTGGTATGCCCACATTTCTGTTTGCCTGTGTAGAACATCAGCATCTTTGTGTGTCTGCATCTGTGTTTGTATCTCAGTGTGTCAGTGTTTACTTGTGTGTGTGTCAGAGAGAGAGAGAGAGAGAGTGTCTGTGTGTCTGGGTGGACGCAGCCTTCTGAGGGCTAGAGATAAGATTTAGTGCTGATGTGACTTTTACTTGCTCTTGATGTCATGTCTCCTCCAGAACAAAGGGAGAGACAGAGGGAGGAAGAGAGAAAGGGAAAAAAGGGTGGAGTGGAGAAAAAAAAGGGAGGAGAGAGATAGAGGAAGGAGAGGGGGTAAGTGAAGGGGTGGGAAGAGAAAGCCTCAAGTCTGAAGCTGGAGGGAGGGGCAGGAAGTGGGAACAGCTTGGCCAAAAGAAGAAAGCCAGAGGGGCATTTGGGAAGGAGTCTGGCGGGAGTAGGGCAGAAGAAAGGGGCTGATAGACAGGGACAAGAAGGGAAGCTGGGCTTTGGGGACCCGTGGGGAAGGAGGCCTGTAGATGCCACCTTGTCATTTCTTTGGGTGGCATGATAGTCTGCCGGTTTAGATGTGGCACTGTGTGTGCCTGCCTGTAAGTGGCTGTGCAGGGCTGTGTATTGGAGGCTGTATGTGTGTATGTATGTGTGTATACATACCTAGGAGTCTGATGCATCTCTGTGTCACTCCGTGACATGTCTGTGTGCCTGCTTGTCTTGTCACCTATCACCATCTTTCTTCTTCCAATGGTAGTCCTCTCTGGGGTTTCAGTAGGAGAGTTAGGAGAAGAGACTGAAGGTTGGGGGTGGGTTTAGCAGGTGTTGGTTCCACGTGGGTGGGTGGGGGACCTCCTCTGTGGCACTGTGCTCTAGACCCTGCAGCTCCCCTTACATCTCTAAGGAGTCCTCTGTGCCTTCACCCTCTTTTCACTCGATACTGTGCCCGAGGCCTAGCTTTCTACAGGAACTCTGAGATCCTGCTCTACAGCCCCTGCTGAGCACCTCCTTTTTCCTCCCAGCCTCTTGTGGCAGGGCAAAGAGACCCAGAAGCAGCCAGATAAAGTGCCCTAGGAAGGGACCCTTGGCTATGCCATCCATCACTGCCAGTCTCTACTCCAGCGGTGGGAGGAGGGGCTGATGCCACAGGTGGATGTGGGGAAGTGAATGCCCCAGTGGGGCTGGGGGCCAGGAGGAGAGAGCAGAGATTTCAGATTAGCAGGGAGACTGACTTTAGGGAGAAAACCCTCGGGCCAGCTGGGGCTGATCCAGGGGTAGATAGAAAGGGAACCAGCCTCCCCTTCACCAAGATGGCTGGTGCTGTCACGCTTGAGGGAGCTGAGCAGCTGGTTGCCGTGGTGACAGAGGGAGACTGCTGAATGCTAATGAGGCTGGCGAGGAGCTGGGCAATGGAAGGGTCTGGGAGAGGGAGATGTGGCTTCCCCTAGCAGCAGTCAGGCCTGTGGGGGACAGAGGGTAGGTTCACGGGGCAGCTGGCTTCTGGGCTGGGGGTGGGCAGAGGCCTGGATTCTCAAGGGTGAGCCTGAGAGCAAGGCTGCTTCTGACAGGAAGAGTCAGATGTGGGTTGAAGGCTCTGGGTCTGGGTCCTGAATTTGGGGGGTTTGGAAGGAGATGCTGGTAGTTCTTGGGAAAAGAGTTGTTGGCAGAGTAGGAAGGTATTCAAGAGTAAGGCATGAGGAGACTCGGTTCAAATGCTTGGGTCCTTACCTGTGTCATAGATAAAAACCTATGTCCTCCCAAGAGCTCTTCTGTCCTGTGGCTGCCCTTAGCAGCTATGGCCTTCTCCCCTAAGTGGCTTCAAGACTCAGAGGTAGGGAGAAACCAATGCCACCCCAGAGAGATGGGGCAAAGAGGGCAGCGTGAACCATCTGGCCATGGGGTCCAGGCCTTCGGCCCTTGGCCATGTGCTTCCTGGCGTCCTCGCTGCCTTTCCTCCTGGAGCCCAGGCATCCCGGCCCATCCAGCTTTGTTTCAGAGATACTTGTAACTCTTTAACCTTGCTACTTCCATCCTGGCCCCAGCTTTCTATCCTTAGGGTCAACCTCTCATTGCCACAGCAGTGGGGTTGGTTTCCAAGGGTAACAGTTGCACCACAGGGCCTTTCCTACCCTCTTGGCCAGATACCACAGGGGAGTGAGTGGGATTGGTGTTGGGGTGGGGGCTCTGAGGTTTGGTGGAGCTGGCTGGCCATCTCAGGGAGCCCTGGGGTCTCAACCCAGCTGTGGGCCTGGTGGTGCCAGCCTCTCTAGGAGAGAGCTTTCCATAGTTGGTGCCCTTTGGGGACTGGGGTACTGATCCAGTGGTCCAGATTCCTTCCCACTAAGGCTGGGGAGGGGTACTTCAGGTTAAGGCTAACAAGGTCCTCTCAAGGGGCCAGTGTAATCCTGGATGGAAATCCTAGCTGATCTTCCTCTCAGTCCATTTTCTCTTTTCAAAATCCAGATTTTGGGTCATTTGAGAGAGGTTTTGGCCAGAGAATGGGGGTGTGTTACTTATTTATTTATTGAGATGGAGTCTTACTCTTGTTGCCCAGGCTGGCGTGCAGTGGCACGATCTCTGCTCACTGTAACCTCCGCCTCCTGGGTTCAAGAGATTCTCCTGCCTCTTGAGTAGCTGGGATTACAGGCGCCCCCCACCAAGCCCAGCTAATTTTTGTATTTTTAGTAGAGAGGGGATTTCGCCATGTTGGCCAGGCTGGTCTCGAACTCCTGACCTTGTGATCTGCTCACCTCAGCCTCCCAAAGTACTGGGATTACAGGCGTGAGCCACTGTGCCTGTCTGGGTGGGGGGTGGCTGTAATTTATGAATGAAGTATTTGGACCTCTGGGAGAGCTGGACCTCCTCCAGTGGGCCTTGGCTGTCCTCTTTGGACCTTGCTGTCTGAGAGCTCTGACCCCAGTCTCTCAGTGTCTCCCTAGATTCTACCTTCTCCTACCTGTTTCCTACCTAACTTTGTCCTCTTGAGCCCCAGTTTTCTCTTAGAACCCAGGTGTGCAGAGTTCCTACTATCCATACAGAGGTTATTGGGAAGGGTAGCTGGGAGCATTAGAACCCAACAGATGTCCTTACATATCCTGCTTTAGTGGGGGATCTTTTTAGACCCAGGTTCTTTGCATCCCCCCATCTTTCCCCCTTTTCTGCCAGCATCCTAGGGGTAACCGGGATTAGGGGTGTTGGGGGGTTGGAGGTCCCCTTGCCTGCTCAATCCCATGCTAACAGGACACTCTCTCTCTCTCCAGGTGGCTTTGATTTTTGTGTCGTGTTTTATTTTTTCCTCCATCTGAATCGTTTTTTCTCGTTGACCGTTTTTTTTTCTCTCCGCCTCCCGGAAGAAAAAAAAAAAGAAAAAAAGAAAAAGGAAAAAGCAACCCTCCCAGCCTAATGCTTCTCCTCCTTTTCCTTTTTTTTTTCCGGCAAGAAGAAAAAAAGAAACCAAAATCTCCTCTCCCCCATGCAGCGACTCCCCGCCCCCTCCTTCCTCTGGTTCTGCCTGTACCCCTTTCACCCTCTCTGATGCCCCTAATCTTTCTTTCTTTCTTCCCCTGTTGTGCCCTCCACCTTCTTTTTCGGCATCGGGCCCCTCTCCTCAGCTCCTGGGCTGGGGCTCCCCCCGATGTCTGTCACAAGTTAAAAAGGGTTTTTAAATTGTGGCAGCAAAAGCTTTTTTTCTCCCTTCTCTCTGGCTGATTTTGATGACTCTTGTTTTCTTTGTTTCTTTCCCCTTTTCTTTCTTTTTTCTTCTTTTTTTCTTTCTTTCTTTCTCTCCTTCCCCTTTCCAAGGTCCGGCTCACCTGACGTTAAACAGCGAAGGTATGGTTTGAAGTTTTGGTTTGGTTTGGATTGGATTGGATTGCCCCCAACCTGCGCCTGGATTTTCTGTTCTTCTCCCTGTCCCTCCCCTGTCCCTTTCCCATCCTCCACCTGTCCTGATGCCTTCCTTCCTTCCCTACCCCCTTCCTTTGCCGTTTCTTAATTTTATCTGGGGGGTGCTGGGGTGGGGGTGGGGACTTGCCCTTGTCTGTGCGTTCCCCTCTCCCTTGCCCACCCTGAAGCACTACATCTGCCCACATCTCACCCTGGTTTCTGACATCAAGAGATGTTTGAACTCCTGCCGTTGTCTCCAGTCACATTTTTTTTTTTGTTTTCCTAGTATTGTATCTTGCTTTTTTTCTTTCTCATGGTGGTGTTTGATTTTCTTCCACTCATTCTGATCATTCTTTCTTTTCTTTGGACCTAAGTAACAAGAGAAAAGCATGGGCTGGAGAAAGAGGGTCTTAGGCAGTCTCATCACCCTCACCCTGCTACTGTGGGATGCCCCCATCCATGATGAGAGGGGAAATGGGAGGAGAGGTGCAGGGCCTCTCCCTTTCCACAGTGTGCACTCCCAACCCCCTGCCCACCCGCACGCCTTCACCCTTGTATTTTTTGAATGTCTCTTAACCCTATTTGACAGATGATGACATTGAGGACCAGAGAGATGAAGTCACTTGTTAGTGATTCCACAGACCTAATTGGTGAATTGAGAGCCCTGGTATTAAGCAAACCTGGAGACAGAACCCAGGAGTCCTGTCTTAGCTCCTCCAGCTCTGGCCTCCTCCAGTGTTTTGCTGTCACTGATTCTCTCTGAGCTCAAGGTTTTGGCCTTCCAGATCCTTTGGCACTGTTGGACCTGCCCAATTCAGCTCTCTGTTGGGGGATCATCTTACAGAGGAACAGAGTGGGATCCTTAGCCTGTAGGTAGGACCAAGATTGGGCTGCAGGAGAAACTTGCATAGATATGAAATTTGGGATGGATTTAGGTCTGGGAGGTAGAGGCCTTGGAGTCTTGCAGGGATGTGAAATTATGGCAAGAAGTGTGGGGAAAGAGGAAGTCCCAATTGGGGAGTCAGGAGTAGGAGCCCTGGCTGGTTCACTCACGTCCTTCTTGCCTCTCAGTGCCTGGTTCTGTGGGTGCTGGCTGTGGCTCCCCTTTGTCATAAGTGAAGGTCCTCCCAAAGGATCTCAGCAAGCCCCCACTGCAAAGTTTCCACAGCTCAAGTATTATTCGAGTTCAAGTTTGGGGATTTGCAATTGGGGTTGGAGTAAGAGCCCATATAGGGACTTTACCCCTTCATCACTGAGTTTTCTCATCCTGAGGCCATCCTGTGGATCTGGCAGTAGGATTGGGTGTCTGGAAGCAAGGTGCTGAGTGTATAGGTTCACTGGCAGGGAGAGAGGTGGGCTGAAGAGTTCAAGCCTGCCTGGAACCCAGACATGGTAACATGTGCCTGCCGGGGCCTTTGGACTGGAGGCTTAGGTGCTGCTGATGAGTGGATGGTGAGGAGTGAGAAATAACTCCCGAGAAAGGGCTTGGTCACATCCAGGCTGAGCTGCAGGCAGGATCTCCCTTGACGTGCACAGCCCTTTTGTAGGCACAATGGTGGGATGAAGAACAGACAGGAATTACAGGAAGCCCTTGGAAATCTCTGGGAAGCTCCAGGGTCTAACTGGCAAAGGAGTGGACAGGGGAGAGCTTCCAAGCACTCACTGTGGTGAATGAAGCAGGTGTAGGTAGCCTCAAGGTGCAGTGAGAGCCTCAAGGACAGGAAAGAACAGAAGAAGAGCTTGGGTGTAAATCCGGAGAAGTTTCTGGAGGAGGGGCACCTGTGTCAGGCTTTTGAACGAGTTGGGGAGGGTGAGCTTGATCCAGCAGAAAGGTTGTAAGCAAAGGTGCAGAGTGGTGGGGAGAATGTGCCTCATGGAGGAGGCTGGGAGAATGAGTGACAAGTTGGAAGGGAGTGCTGGGGGCCTTCAGTGCTAAGGGCTGGCCTATTTGCCTGCTGTGGGGAAGAGGGGATCCTCCACTAGCAGTGAGGCCTCTGCTCCTCTGCTCAGTTTCCCCACCCCAGGCAAAGAGTGGAAGTCAGTGATCATGAGTCTGTTGGGGTCTGTGGGGCTGATCATCCTTGGTTTATCAAGCGGCTCCTTCCCTAGAGGTCTTGAAGGCAAGAGGGTCCCCAGAAAAGCCTCTCCTCCCCTATACCTGCAAGCAGCACCTCCACCCTGGAGAGGGCCCTTCATCCCCTCAAGGCTGGGGAGGGACTGGCTCAGTAGCCCTGTGCTTGACTCCCCAATTCTGCTTCTCCAGTAGGGTCCTTACTGTTCTCCGAGGGGGGGGCCGGGAGAGGAGGAGCCAGCGATGTGCACCAGCCAACAAAAGGTCAGTGACCCCAATGGTCCCCAGAGAGTCCAGCCCTCACCTGTCGCAGGCTAACTGTGCTTCCTGGGGGGAAGCCAAGTCAACACAGGCACATCCGCTTGTCCTCTCTGAGGCCTGTGGGAACTGATGGGCCTGCTCCCCAAGTGCCAGTCCAAAGGCCCTATTAGCTGCCCTGGTGTGAAGGGCCACAAACCTCCATTTCTTTTGCAAAACCCAGTTGTTCAGATAATCTCTTTCTAGAACACAGGTATCTTTTTTTGTGGCAGTTGTTCAGACTGATCCCTAGGAATTATCTGTTTCTTTAGTAAGGCAACCAGGCAGCAGGGCAACACCAAATAACCATCAAATTCTGGAAGCCTGCTAGGTGCCCAGTCCAGGGAGATTCTGGTTGGGAGTTGTGGCCAGCAAGGGGCCTTTAAACTCACTTTACAGCTCTAGCCCCCTTTTTCTGTATTGAGGCCTCCTCCCTTAAAATAATCTCTTTCTTATGAAGTTTACAAGCCACTATAACAAGTCCTCAAGGAAATCCAGTGGGTGCCAAGCACTGGGGCTATGGAGTCCCATTTACATTCTTTATTCTAATCTTCTGTTTGCCTGGATTTCTGCCATCCTTATCCCTCCCCCAATGACGTGGTATGTCTCTCATCTGACTCTGAGAAAGCAGCCAGGCCATCCACACTGGAAGTCTCCTTGAGCACCCCAGGCGAACCTGGACACTTCCGGTGTTTCCACACTTCCATTAGAAGGCTCATCACACTGTATCGTAACTGTCACTTTACCTCTTTGCTTCCCTAACTAGACCAAGCTCCTTGAGGCCAGGGATTGGATATTTCTGTTCCTGCGCCCTCAGTGCTTTACACACTCTTGGCACATAAGTAGCCATGTGGTCAGCAAATTTATCTTATATGAGCCAATGGGCTCCGTTCCCAAGAGGCTGATTGATGTTTTCACAAATAACTACAATAAAGTGTGGTCCATGCAAAGTATATGAAAAGTGCACACTCTTTTCAGAGGAGTTAATTTGTTCATTGAGGTCAGGCACAGTGGCTCATGCCTGTAATCCCAGCACTTTGAGAAGCCGAGGTGGGAGGATCACTTGAGGCCAGGAGTTCAAGACCAGCCTGGGCAACATGGTGAGACTCCATCTCTATGAAAAAAAAATACCTTGAGAAAGAGAGAAAGACAGGGAAAGAGGCAGCACACTTGCAGAAAGTTACCAACTGGCATGAGTCATTTATTTGTGGGGTGCTTTATGGTTGAGGAAGCTGGACCCCGCCTTTCTCTTTCTGAGATGTCTACAGCAGCATTATCAGCTCCTGATTATCAGCTCCATTTTCCAGAGGGGGAAGCTGGGACTTAGAGCCCAGCTTTGTGACCAGCCAAGGTCACAGAGCCGGTGGTGGAGCCAGCAATAGCGCCCAGGTCTTCTTTCTCACATTGCATTTCCTCTCCAGGGAGCAGTACAAGATGTTACTAGGCAGTAAGTGCCAAGTGAGCAGAATAGGCAGCTGTAGTGCTCCAGAGTAGGGAGGGCAGAGAGGGGCGCTGGAGACCTTCCCAGAGGAGGTCTGGGAGCTGGGCCTGGAAAGGAGGCAGCTGCCCAGTCCCTCATGCATGATACTCAGAAATGCAGGACCACCACTAGCCCCTAGCCACATACATCTTCACTGGGGACACTTGTAGGGCTACAGACCACCCAACTGTGGGAGGAAATGAGCATCAGCTATTACCCCCATTCACGGGTCTGGAGCAATTATGGGTGGTAATTGTGCAAGCACTGCTGGGAGTTGTAGTTCCCAATCGCTCCAACACGGCGAGATGGGGGAGAGCGCCCCCTGGTGCTTCAGGGCTTGTTCAGCCCAAATCTGGGTTGTACTCTGCTGAGCCCCTCAGTCGCCCCCACAGGCTCACCCCAGTATAATCCCTCCACCAGTCCCTTGAAGTCCTGCCCAGACCTCTCTGATTCAGGTTTCTCCTCACCATCTTTGGGTTTTCTTTCCACATTTGCTCATCTCTTTTCTGTCCCCCTCCTCAAAGGCTTTCAGGCTCTCTGGCTGCTTCTCTGGCCTCTTGGTGTCTCTGGGCCTACCCCGGTCTCTGGTGGCAAAGGGACTAGAGCCCATGGAGGCTCAGGCTCCAGAGTAGCTAGCGTTGCCACCCACCCTAAGGAGACCAGAGGCAGAGCTGAGGAGTCGAGGAATGGCCTCCTTTCTCAAGTTGGCCTTGGCAGCCACAGTCCAGCCTCAGACTCGCCTCTCTTCTTTTTGCTGGCCTCTTTTGTTCTGTCCTAATCACTTTTTCACGTGGTTGCCTTATTCTCTTTTTTTCTGTTTGACTCTCTCTTTAATGATATTTTCTTTGACTGCAGTGAAGGTGAGGGAATGGGAGGAGTGGCTTCTGGGAGGGAAGAGCACATGTGGCAAAACCAAGGTCAAACACATTCCTTTTTCTGGTCCTTGAGCCCCCTGGTTCTCCCAGTGACTGGGCAGCAGGCTTGGTTGCTATGGAGACACAAGGCCCTGGAAAGCCTTGGCTTCTGTTCCCTAGAGGTCCCCATTCCCTTTCCCTGCTGGCCCTCTTCCCATCTCCTGTACCTGTCCCTGCAGGGCTTGCTCCTTTTCTTTATCCAGATAGCTGCACTCATCCCCTCTTGCTTCCTCACAGCACTGAGCCATCTTCATTTCTTGTCTGTCTCTGTGATGGTTCACCTTTCTCCTGCTCTGCCCTGCCTCCCACCTCCTTGCCACTCTTCCCTGCCTTTCCCTCTTGTCTCTGCTGGGGTCCTCACTTTTGCTTTCTTGCCCTCTCCACTGGTACCCTAAGTAGACAGAGGAAGGGATTCAGACTGTCCCGATGTTGCCCAGGCCCCCACCAGCCTTGCTGCCCTGTGGCCTCAGGAAACCGGGCCTTGCCAGCTGCAGCAAGTGCCGTGCCAGCTCTGGGGCAGCAGCTGGTGCCTTGGCATCCGGAGGTAGTGAGGACAGAGGCTGTGGGCAGCCTGCCCGGAGAGAGAGAAGCAAGCTGTGTGTGGAGGGGAGGGGATCTGCAGAATCTGCACTTGGAGACCCCCCCCACCCAACTGCCTCAACACATAGCACTGCTGCTGAGTCCTGCCCCCAAGGGGAAGGCAAGTGGCTCCTGGTGGCCCTGCATGCCCCCTGGCATTGTGCCTGTTTTTGCCTGGGCCTTGGGAGCATCTACTGGGAATTCTGCATTTAGATAGTTTGGTCTCTTCACAAAGACCCTCATGGCCAGTCTTGTATGCCCTGCACCTGTCCTGTGAGGTAGGCAGGGCCAGCTGTGTGTCACTGTTTAGTGGCCAGAAGTGAGCCACTGGTAGAACCCAGGTCTTCTGGTTTGTTTCTGCTTGCACTCTGGCTTGTGCCAGTGTTGGACAGACACCCCAACTTCCTGGTACTACTGAGTCATTGTCTTCTCACTTGTCAACAACTTACAGAATGCTGACAATCCCTCAGGCTCTCCCAGTAGTTTCTGCTTCTGCTTAAAAAGCGCCAGTGGAAGGGCCGTGTGCCAGGTGCTTATGGACATACATGAACGCACACAGACATGCACACGCACAAAGCCCAGGCCTGCCCTTGCCCTGTCACTCTCTGAGCACACATAGGTCACATCCAGGCACTCTGTGCTCTCCACCTTGGGCCTGTCTGCGCTGTCCTTGGGTTGGAGTAGGGAGCTGGGGGTGGAGATGATAGCTGGCACGGTGGCCACCCATGTGAGCTCTGCTTGGTGGCTTGTTGCTTTCTAGTGCGTATCCCTGTCACCTGCATTGCCTTCCTGTGTGTCTTCCTGATCCTCCCCCCATCCCCCCACCTCCCATTCTCCTCATCTGTGCCCTGCTGCACAACAGGCCTATTGGTCCATCCCATATGGTGAGGCTGAAACTGTCTCCAGGCACTGAGATTGGGCAACACTGGAGGAGGGGCAGGAAGGGAAGTGGGCTGTGAGTGGGAGACCCTTGTGGACCCTGCCATAGGGGAGGAGCTCCCAGGGAGAAGGCAGAGCCTCTTGTGTCCCTTCCATATCCCTTTGTTAAGGGGATTGGCTGATGGCAAGGTTGGTGGGGAGGAGATGGTGAGCATCCTCCACTCTGCCAGGTCCTTTGGCAGAGTAATTGTCAGCTGTCAGTATGGGAGCCACTTAGCAGCCTCCTGGTTTGGAAATGGACATGGGGACATTGACTTTTGACTGCAGAGATGACAGGGTCCTGAGAGGATGGTTGACAGGCTGAGGGAGGGAACGGGGCCTAAAGTTACAGGTTGGGACCTCTGGGCTCCTGGTGCCCAGGACCAGTGCCTGGGTTGCTGGAGGGGAGAGGGAAGCACTGGCGTACCCCACCCCACTCAGCCTTTTCCTGTTTCCCCACACCACGGCATCCAGGCAAGGAGGAGTTTGTGGCAACCTTCAAAGGCAATGAGTTCTTCTGCTACGACCTGTCACACAACCCTATCCAGAGCAGCACTGACGAGATCACGCTGGCCTTTCGCACCCTGCAGCGCAATGGCCTGATGCTGCACACAGGCAAGTCGGCCGACTACGTCAACCTGTCCCTCAAGTCTGGGGCTGTCTGGCTGGTCATCAACCTAGGCTCAGGTGCCTTCGAGGCCCTCGTGGAACCCGTCAATGGCAAGTTCAACGACAACGCCTGGCATGACGTCCGGGTCACCCGAAACCTGCGCCAGGTAGGGGGAGTGAGAGGAAGGCCAGGGATTAGCTATACCTGGGGCAGAATGGGGATTGGGAGAGGGGGCTGCCGGGAGCTTGTGGTGGAGGGATCAGGGCTGGGCAGTGAGGTGGGTTCTGGAGAAGAACAGGGCTTGGGGCTGTGAAGGTCCCAACATAAGGCTGCAGTGGCTGGCAGGCTTCAGGGAGATAAGCTAGAAGGAGACTCCAGAGCTGCTCCTGGGCAAGAGCCTGAGGGCAGGGGAAGGACTGGGTTTAGATTGTTGGGAGCAGCTGGTATCTCAAGGGTTGGGGCTAAGAAATCAGGGACTTAGCAGAAGGGCAATTCAGAAGATGGGAGGAGTGAGCCAGTGCCTGAATGGGTGTGCCTGGGTGCCAGGGTGTGAGGAGGGGGTCCTGTGGAGTGAGCAGGCTTTGGCCTGGTAGAGCAGATGAAGGTGTACCAACACTAGGGCAGAAAGGCACAAAGGCAAGCCTGAGTTATGTGTGGGGGCAGATGTGTTTTGCCCCAAGCCAATGCTTTTTTAGGGCAGAGGCAGGGATGGAGCCAGTGAGGTGGTGGCACAGTAGGCAGGTGACAGAGAGCAGGACCAGAGAGGGAGCTTGGCCCTTCATCTCCTCTCGGCAGGACATGCCCTTCTTTTCTTTCTCTTTCTTTCAAAGGAGCCAGGCCCTCCCAACATCCATGGCTTGCTTTCTGCCTCCCCCTGGCTCCTGGGCAAGCCCATGCAGGTGCTCAGAGACCTCCTTCATTGGCTCCTGCAGACAAGACAGAACTTTCTCTGCAGTGTCCCCTCAGCTCCCATTCCCAGATGCCCCCACTGGACAGGTCCTCTTAGGAATAGTCCTCTTCACCTTTCCCAAGGCCCAAGATGGCTAGCGTAGGTGAAGCTGTCTCTGGCCAGTCTCTTTCTAGTTATCTTCTTTGAACTTCCTGATTCTAGCAGTGTGGTGGCTAACCTTCCTTATTTCTCCTCCTGTCTTCCTCCTTCTCCTCCCCTCCCCTCCCACTGAAAGGCTTGTCAGCAGGTTCAGGATCTTGGCTGAGCCTGCTCTTCTTACCTGTTCTGATTTTACACCGTCGATGATGATCTGGTGGGGACTCCTCCTCATTAATACCACCCCTCCTTGCTTGGAGAACGCAGTGACTAATCCTGCTGCTCTTCCTCAGGCCTGCCACTACCTGTTGCAGCTGGGATCCTACTCACATGCCTATTTTTAGCAGCCCCTGTGTTTCAAAGAGTGACATGTTTGGTGGAGTCACTTCTCAATGCAGTGCTCCTCTTCTTGTCAAATCATCCCTTTACCCAATCAGAGGGCTGTCCCGAGTTGTCATTACTGAGCGTACCTGAGTGTGTCGTATGCATTTGTGACAGTTTCAGGTGTTACACACATTTGATTGGGGGGGGTATATGGATTAGTTGCCTTTGGTGCTTCCTGCTCACTTTGCTCTCCCTAGGACCAGCGCTGTCACCTGAAACTGACTTCAGCAAGGTGCTCCAAGTTCAGAGTCCCTATCCATGCATCATATGACCAAAAAATACATGGTGGATCCATACTGGAAACAGAAGGGGAATAAAAGACATGGTCCCTGCCCTTCTAGGACTTCAGCTCTTGAGGAGACAGGATGAGTCTGTTAAAAATGAATAGAGCAAGGCCATGCCAGTGCCAAGTGAACAGCAGAAACCTTAAACACCCTCGGATTTGAGTGATACCCAAGATGAGGGAGAGGTCTGCGGCTGGAGGAGGTGGGAAAGCCACACAGAGGAGACACCCGACCTTAGCAGTGCTGAGTGTAGACAGTGACCCTCAGCTCTTCTTCCTGAGGTTCTCGGAGTCGAGAGTCCAAGCTGGTAACTGATGGAAACCAATTCCCCCAATTGTTCTACCAGAAGGCTCAGAGCAGAGGCAGGACATGTTGACCTTAAAGCAGGTCCTGAGGCCCACAGAGGTGTCGGCTTAAAGACTTAGATTGAGCACTCTTTTTATAAAGGGCTTCTGGGGGAATTTGTTGACTCCAGTCCACACCCATAAATGTGAGGTGTAGGAGCTGCAGACAAGCAGCCCTCTTTTGGTCATCATGGCAACTTGGGGAAGGTCAGCTTCAGAGTCATGCTTTGGCTCAACTGCCCTTGCTTAAGGCCTAGACTGTGGCCAAGTTCATCCTCACCAGGCCCTTCACGGGCCTGTTCTTCATGGCCTCAAAGAGTAATTTATTGGATCCTATGTCCCTAGAGCACTGTTTCCTAATCACTCAATCATGTTGTGGTCCCAAGGAGACATTTGGCAACATCTGGAGATGTTTTGGGTTGTTATAACTTGGGGCTACCACTGTCATCCCGTGGGTAGAGGCCAGGACGATGCTAAACACCCTACAGTTCACAGGACAGCCCTCATAATAAAGAATTATCTGACCCCAAATGTCAGTAATGCCAATATAGGGAAGCCCTACTCAACCACGTTTTCTTTCTTTCCTTTTTTTTTTTTTTTAAGATGGAGTCTCAATTTTTTGTCCAGGCTGGAGTACAATGTCACCATCTTGGCTCACTCCAACCTCGGTCTCCCAGGTTCAAGTGATTTTTCTGCCTCAGCCACCTGAGTAGCTGGGATTAGGCGCCTGCCACCATGCCCAGCTAATTTTTATATTTTTAGTAGAGATGTGGTTTCACCATGTTGGCCAGGCTGGTCTTGAACTCCTGACCTCAAACGATTCTCCCACTTTGGCCTCCCAAAGTGTTGGGATTACAGGCATGAATCACTGCGTTTGGCCTCAACCAAGTTTCTGTGGTGTCTGGATGATATCCTGGGATTGGGACAACACTTATGGGATAAGAAGGTGTGATGATGGGTGGAGTGGTTTGAATCAATATTCTGTCTCCCCCAGGTTTTGAGCCAGGAGCAAGGACAGGGAGAAATGACATCTGTCTTCAGCCTTACAGGATAGAGTGCCAGGATCTGAGAACAATGTGGCTTCTAGGTTATTTTTCTCATTTGATTAGAGTGGCCAGGGAGATGGCCTTCTGGGGAGGACCTGCTCGAGAACCAGCACTGAGGGGTCTCCATTCCCTTTGCTTCTGCAGCCATGGGGGAGTGGGTCAAAGGCCAGCTCCAAAGACCAGGAGGAGGCAGAATTTCCCCTTCTTTTTCCCTGGACTTGGTAATTATCCCTGAAATAATCTAGAGGCTCTCAGAACATAGCAGTTAGGACCAGGGGCAACTGACGAGACAGTGTTTTGCTCTCTCTTCTCTTGCCTTTTCAAATCCAGCCCTTGAGGTCACTGTGACCGGAGGTGTCTCTTGGAGGATCTTGGCAGGAATTATTACCTCTGAGGATTCCCCGAGGTCTATTTTAAGTCCTGGGCCCACTCTCCTCCCATACCCGGTATGCTTCCCAACTGCCTCCCACCACTGTGCAAGCAGTGTGCAAACCCATTTCCTCATTAGCCAGCACCAAATTTGGAAGACAAGCTGGCTATCAAAATATCACATGGTGCTTCCTCCTGCCCAGCTTGGATAACTCCTCTCCTTGGTGCAGAGGCTTTCAGGAGCTCCTCCAGGTCCCAAAAATGGAGTCCCCAAGGATGCAGTCCCCAAGGATGGAGTCCCTCAAAGATGTGGCCCTCAAGGATAGAGTCCCTGAAAGATGTGGCCCCCAAGGATGGAGTCCCCAAGGATTCAGTCCCCAAGGATGGAGTCTGCCAAGGACGGAGTCCCCTAAAGATGCATTCGCCTAAGGCTGGAGTCCGAAGGATAGAGTCTGCCAAGGATGGAGTTGCCAAGGATGGAGTCCCCAAGAATGAAGTCCCCTGAGAATGGAGTCCCCAAGGATGGAGTCCCCAGTAATGGAGTCCCCCAAGGACAGAGTCCCCTAAAGATGCAGTCCCCAAGAATGGACTCTGCCAAGGATAGAATACCCAAAGATGGAATCCCCAATAATGGAGTTCCCAGGGTTGGAGTCCACCAAGGATGCAGCCCTCAAGGATGGAGTCCACAGGCATCCAGTCATCAAAGATGGAGTCCACCAAGGATACCATCCTCAAGGATGGTCTCCAAGAGTGTAGCTCCCACAAGGATGGAGTCCCCAAGCATGTAGTCTGCAAGGATGGGGTCACTAAGAGTGGAGGCCCCTAGGATTCTAGGGATGCATTCCCTAGGAATGCACTCCCCTAAGGATGGAGTCCCCAAGGGTGGAGTCCATCAGGCAATTAGGTTCCTTTCCTCTCCTTCCTGCCCAGGCCTCTCTCCCTCTCTGGTATGGCATACACACTGTTTCAGGGCCCAGCTGTGCTGTTCTCCATACCCATCCATGCCAACTTTCCTAGCTTTTTCCTTCGTTTTCACAGTTCTCCTACGGACACCACTCATTTGCCCTCCTTTCTGCTTGGTGAAATCCTAGATCTGGGGTTTGAGTCAGAAAGACCACATTCAAATCCCAGCTCTGCCAATAGTTTGTGTGCCTTTAGGCAAGTTATACAACTTCTGTGAGCTTCAGCTCCTTATCAGCAAAGTGAGAATGAGCCTTTTGATGACTAACTGGGGTATTGCCTTAAAACACTCAACACAGTGCCTGGCACGAATTAGTTATGTTTTTTTCCATCCTTCAGGCCCAGCTTAAATGCCACCGTCTTCATAAAGCCTTCCTTGATCCATTCCTCCAGCCAGCCTCCCTTCTTGGCTATGTTCTTTGAGTCCTTGGAAACGTGTGTATTTGAGCCTTGTCATCACATTCTGCCTGTGTTGTCAATATTTGTATTCATTCCTTATTTGCACTTCTAGGTGGTAAGCAAATTGGTGGCTTAATACCAGCAAATATTGAGTGTTTGTAGTTGTTTTTCTAGTAGTTTTTTTCTGATCTATTTAATCTTTCTTGAAGGCAATTGGTAAGGTTTTGGACATGAGGACCCATGTCCAAAAGTGGCAGATCTAACTACTTCATATGAGCACTGAACTACTTCTTGTCCTCTTGGGAAAAACCCTCCAATTCACTTTTTTACTTTTATTTTTTTTTTTGAGACACAGTCTCACTTTGTCTCTCAGGCTGGAGTGCAGTGGCATGATCTTGGCTCACTGCAACCTCTGCCTCCAAGGTTTAAGTGATTCTCCTGCCTCAGCCTCCTGAGTAGCTGGGATTACAGGCTTCTGCCACCACGCCCAGCTAATTTTTGTATTCTGAGTAGAGACAGGGTTTCACCATGTTGGCCAGGCTGGTCTCGAACTGCTGACCTCAAGTGATCCACTCACCTCAGCCTCCCAAAGTGCTGGGATTACAGGCCTGAACCACCATACCTGACCCTAATTCACTTTACAAGACCAGAAGAACACCTCTCCTGGTCCCTCCTCTAAATTTCCTCAGGACTCTATCTTTCTGTCATAGCACTTCTCAGATTGCACTGTAACGTCTTTCCCCACTAGTCCCTGGCCTCAAGGATCTCATTGCTCTTTACTATCTTACCTAATTTTTATGACGACTCTGTGAGGTGGAGATATTATTTCCATTTACTGATGAGAAAAACAAGATGCAGAAGGTTAAAGAACTTGCTCAAGGTTATCCAGTTAGGAAGTGGTGGAATTGGAAGTCTGACTTCAAAGCCACTCTGTTCCTCTGCCTCCAAGTGAGGGCCTGGTTATTGTCATTGGTGCAAAATGCAAAGGAGGCTGGAGTTTGTCTTGTGCCTCTGTCATTCTTGGCAGTTCTCAAATGTTGAAGCCATTTCAGTGTTCTGCTTGTATCTCTGAAAAATGGGTCCCTCTTACAGTAAGTGGAGTGGGTTCCTTCTCTTTGTCTTGAGCTTCTCATGCTCAAGCTCCACAGTTTGTCTTCACTCCTGATTTTTGTGATTTGTGTAAATATTCCCTCTTGGCTTTCTTGAGGGGGCTGGAGCTACACTCAGATTTCAAGTAGAGATGGGGTATAGTTTTGTCCCAAGGCTCTCCTTTCTGCCTCGTGAAATTCTAGAGCTGGTGTTTGAGTCAGAAAGACTTGGTAAAAATGACCACTTGATATGATGCCTGACTACTCCCCTCTGTGACTTTGATGCCCTTCTCATTCATCATGTGTTGTCATTCTTGTGCTCCCAGGCTGCAGGACCTCTCTAGCTGTTTCTATGAATGGGATAAAGCCTTCATTGCTCATCTGTTAGTCTGAAGCCTCAGCTCTCCAGATCCTGGCCATTGTGAAGACCTGGGCTACTTTGTACGCCTTCCCTGTGATGTGTCCCAGGCCACCAGGAATGGGTTCCAGTGGAAGCTCCATTCTAGTATTTCACAACAATTGCCCTCATAAGCATGGTCTTCACTGGACTGGGTCTGGATCCTTAATCCCCAAGTCTAGAGGGGTCCCTTCTCATCTACTCTAACCCTGCTATTTTTCAGAGGAAGCTTGGATCTCTTGACAAATTAGTGGAAAGCCCAAGGCTTTGAACTCACATCTCTTTTTTTCTCACTCCTGATTCTTAATTTGCTGTTCTACTTGTTAAAAATGGAATCTTCTTCATAAAGTTGAAAACTTAAATCTTATTTTATTCTCCACAGCCAGTTCTAACTGAAAGAGTAGTAGCTGGATTTTTACCTCCAACGCCTTTTTCTTCCTGCCTTGTTTGACTAGTGCAGTGATACTCGACAGCACTTACCTTTTTGGGCCTGATTGTTTAGCTGCCCTGAAGCTAATTGTTCCTTGTTCTGACTAGTTGGCCTCTTCATTTCATGACAGTCCTACCAGCCTCCAGTACTAATCCTCTTATCAGACGCTATCCCCTGGCTCCCATCACTGCACCTGCAATTAGACTCTTCTCTTGCTATGTAAACCGCTTCTGCATCACTAATAATTAATATTGGTTATTCAGCACTTCTTCTGGCTGCTAAATATTGAATTCTGTTATTTTTAATTATATGAAACCCTTATTCATTATCTTACTGAATTAGTCCTGTGCCCACTGGTTATAACAACTCTCTAACTAATGGATCTGTCCCTAGAATACCTCTCCTCACAATCACACTCTCGGGGGTGCAGTTTAGTATTTAACAGGCATCAAGCAATAATGTCCCTCCATCTCTAATACTCTTAAGTAAAGCTGTCTCAGTGCCTCTGACATCTCCTCCCCAAAGACAGGGGTAATTTAGAAGGTGGTTGTTGCTGCTGTCTTTGGCAGTGAGAAGAAAAAATGAATTTAGAACTACATGACAGTGGGGACACTAGAGATTGGGGTAGAAAGAGTGGGCTTAAGCCTAGAGAAAAATTGGGGATTTTAGAGGTAGGTGGGCATCCATGTTCCTTTTTTTGGGTGTAGGGGGAGTGAATTTCTGGCACTGGCTATGGGGAGCAGAGACTCAGGGGTTTCTGGGTGTACATGAGAGGAGGCTGTGCTGCTGGGATGGCCTTACCAATTCTAGAGATTTGTAGGGGTGGTGGTGGTGAGCCCTTGATTTTGAGAGGGACAGCAGCCCAGAGAATAAGAGAATGGGGTTGGAGTGACTGAAGAGCCTGGAGAACTTTTGGGGAAAGTTCTAAACGTCAAGGTGGACAGGTAGGAGGAGTCAGCTATGGGTGGGAGATGGGGAGGAGAGGGAGGAAGATTTGGAATAATTCAATATAATGTGTGAGCCCTCTGCCAGCCCGTAGAGGGCAAGGTTTCCTTTCCCCTCTTCTGGTGGCGACTCACTCTCTCTTCCTTTCTCAAGGATGAGAAGCAAAAAAAAAAAGAGAGAGAGAGAGAGAGGAGCTGCCCCTTTCCTCAGTGACTCCCTGGATCATTTGCATATTCTCCATCCCCAGGAAAAGCAGGCATCTGTGGCCCCTCCTATGCTCCTTGGGAACCTCTTCCTTTTGCCTCGAAATGAAATTGCCTCTCATTCTTGCCAGTCCTTTGATTCTCCAGGGGTTATGCCCACTCTTTTCCTAGCCTGGTAGCCAGCTGGCCCATCACCAACTGGTTAATCCATTAACCCGGCATGGCCACTGATCAGCCAGTTGGCCACCACTGACTCGCTCTTCAGCCAGTTCTCTGGAAAGCCATCTGGTTGATCAGTTAGCCAACAAACCCTTAAGTCCATGGCTCCAACCAATAGCCCATTCCTACTCACGGCCCTTGTTCCCTCCCTTCCTTCCCCTCAACTCTCTAACATTTCAGCTGATAGGACTTACTAATACTGCATAATTGGGTCTGCTTCTTAATCCCCTGCCTTCCCT
The DNA here is from genome assembly GCF_049354715.1 of Callithrix jacchus. Taxonomy (NCBI): domain Eukaryota; kingdom Metazoa; phylum Chordata; class Mammalia; order Primates; family Cebidae; genus Callithrix; species Callithrix jacchus. The sequence goes on along the minus strand of NC_133511.1, from coordinate 121,747,767 downwards.
CTCTCACCGTCTGTTGGAAAACCCCGTTGCCAACTCTGTGTGTGTTACTAACACGCTTATAACCCAGGGGACCAAGTGATGGGCAGGGACAGGTGGGGCAAGGTATGAGTGAAAAACCGAACTAACCTTTCTGTCTCATCTGCGGAATGTCGGCCATCTTTAAGTCTTTGCTTTCTTGGTCCAGTTGTTTTGTTGTTTTCTTCTCTACTAACCAAGGTCTCTAACTGTTCCCCTTCTCTGCAGACGGCTCTTCTTCCGGGAGGGGATGGCGGGGGAGGAGGAATCCAGAGGAGGGGTGGGGGAGGTATGGGAAGAAGAAGGGACTTAATTTTTGTGTGTGTTTTATTTCTCCCTCCATTATAATTTAATTTTATTTAAACAAATACTTTCGCTGAACCTAAGGCGGGAGGGTTGGAACAAACAACCAAATATATATGGATATATATTTTTCCTCCTTCCTTGAGTTTCACAGTTGGTCATTTTATTTTTCTTTTCTTTTCGTTCTGTTCTTTTGTTGTTGTGTTTGTTGTTTTTTTTTTGACACCCCCCTCCTCCCCCTCCCCCCATCTCCGGTGAAGCACGCAGGGATTGGACACGCTATGGTAAACAAACTGCATTATCTGGTAGATATCACTCTAATTGTCTTACCGTTTGGTTTGCCGTGGGTTTTTTTAACTGTTCGATTCTCCCTCTTTTGTTTCCTCTCCCTGTTTGGTTTTTGGTTGTTTTGCTCTTCCAATTGTTTTTTGCGTCCTGGACAATCTTTAGATTTTGCTTCTCTTTTAGTTTCCCTCTTTCCCTTTTCTTTCTTTTTTGGTCCAAACTGAAATCCAAAAGACAAATGGAAATCGAGGAATTTGGCTTGTCCCTGCTGTAATCCCTAACTCCTGAATTCAGATTCCTGGCCAGAGAGACCTGGGGGCAGGCCCCATGTTCATCGGCTCTGGTTAGACCAGCCCCGATGCCAGGCTGCTTATTTCTATTGCTTTATTTTGTTCTTTTCCCTCCCCTCCCTTGTTTTTTCCTTTGATTTAGTTTCTTGGTCTCCTGAAAATCCATGGAAAACACCATCCCATGACATGCTATGCTCTGCTCACTGTTGCTCCCTGGGCAGGGCCCCTCAAGTTGGGGGAGGGGGCTGGGGGTGAGACCTCCAGTGGCAGCCAGCCAGGTGGGTTCCCAGGGGTTGGGGGCATGGCCCTGGGAGATGCAGAGCTGCCTGGGATCAGTCCAGACCTCATGCAAATCACCAGTTCATAGCAGTTTGGGGGCTTCCCAGTGCTGGCTGCTTCGGGAAAGGTGCCATCCCCTCCCACACTTCTCAGCCTTGAGGGTTCCTGGTTCCATGTCCCCCACATTTTGCATGGCATGAATGGTCTTTTCCCTCCACCAGGGATAGTGTCCAGCTCCCCCCAACTGCTCCACTGCTCTGACTAACACTGTGTTTCACACTGTCTTCCTTCCCTTCACCCCCTGTCCTCTCTGCCCGCTGCCTGCCCCGCATGGCCTCTGACAGGGGCTGGTTTCCTTCCTTGTTAAGGGGAGTGAGAGGAAGAGGCCTGGAGGGGTGAGAAGGGGCAGCACTGGTTGTCCTTGTCACCGATCTCCTCTGTTTGGGTTGGGCTCAGTCCCGGTGAGTGTTGGTGTGGGTGTCTGTGTAAATGCAGCTGGTGTGTGTTGGTGTGTGGGTGTGACTGTGTGTAAATGTTGGCGTGACATTTTGGGGTGTTAGTGGGAAGCTGTACTGTGTGTGTGCGAGGCCCTGCTGGTGCCTCTCCATGTGTGAGCTGGTGTGAGCTGGGGGCTGCCTGACTGTGGGTTTTGAGCCTGGCAAGGACTCTGTGTGGAGGTGGACTGTGGGGACTGGCCCTTCAGTCTCAGTGCCATGGCAGGTAGGAACAGGGAAGGAGCTGGGGCTGGCTCTTTGCTCCTTGCATCGCCTCAGAGTGTGTGCCTGCAGGCCCTGCTGCGTGCTATCCCCTGGGATTCCCTTGTGCCTGCCCAGTCCTGGCTCTGCAGCAGCAGCCGGTTAGTCATCGCCTATTAATAATGCAGAGTGATTGAGCACCAAGCTGGGGACCCTGCAGATGGACGTGTCTGCTCTCGTGGGGCTGCTGCTTGGGGCAGCTGCCTGGCCTGCCCAGCCTCCTAGGTTTACAAGGCTGGCTGGTGAGGAGGGAAGCATAACAGTTGGGGCTCCCAATTTGAGTGGCTCCCCCACTTCTCTAGGAGGCTCTGCCACTCAGGCCACATCTGGCTTTTCCTGACACTTCTGCAGGTCCATGTTTTCTTGCACCCACACAGACTACATAGACTAGTGCCCATGTCCAAAGCCATTCCAGCCCTTCCTAATTTAAGACCTCAGGTAACCACTCCCAGTGGTCCTGGTGTTCCAAAGGGTCATACAGTGCCAGGCTTCTTGTTTCTTCAGCTTTTGCTTCTAGGAGTTAGCAGCCACCTGTCCAGCTCAGGCCAGGCCATTCAATCTAGCCTCAAATTGGTTAAAATTTGACAATGTGGGCTGAGGCTATTAAAGCTCAGTTTCCTTATCTACCAAATGGGCTAATTGGGGTAATATACTTGCATTGCCTATTACATGCATCAGAGTGAAGATCAAGTAGAGTAAGAGAAGTGAAAACATTTGTACTCTGTAAAGGAAATTGTAATATCGTGTAATATGTAAGCTTTATAAAATGTTAACTGATTATCTTAGTGTTTCCAGGGCAAGGATGTTTTGTAAAGAAATAATTCTCTTCCGTAGCAAACTCTGGAGAATATAGCATCTCTGGCTCACTGGAGATCCTATTACCATCTCTTCTTAAGAATCTGTCCCTGGACACGATGGCTCACACCTGTAATCCCAGCACTTTGGGAGGCTGAGGCGGGTGGATCACAAGGTCAGGATTTGAAGGCCAGCCTGGCCAAGATGCTGAAACCCTGTCTCTATTAAAAATACAAAAATTAGCTGGGCATCGTGGTGGGTGCCTGCAATCCCAGCTACTCTGGAGGCTGAAGCAGGGAATTGCTTGAACCTGGGTGGCAGAGGTTGCAGTTAGCTGAGATCGCGCCACTGCACTTCAGCCTGGGCAACAGAGCAAGACTCTGTCTCAAACAAACAACAACAAAAAGAATCTGTTCCAAAATAATTGTATGAAAGCTCAGAATGCTTCAGGAATTGGGCTGGAGAAGAGGAGGAAAGATGAATGACTTAAGTTGGTTAAGAAGCAAACAACCAGCCGGGCACAGTTGTCTATAATCCCAGCACTTTGGGAGGCTATGGTGGGCAGTTTACAGGGTCAAGAGATTGAGACCATCCTGGCCAACATGGTGAAACTCTGCCTCTACTAAAAGTACAAAAAATTAGCTGGGCATGGTGGTGCATGTCTGTAATCCTAGCTACTTGGGGCTGAGGCAGGAGAGTCACTTGAACCTGGGAGGCAGAGGTTGCAGTGAGCTGAGATCATGTCACTGCACTCCAGCCTGGTCAACAGAGTGAGACTCCATCTCAAAAAAAAAAAGAAGCAAATCATCAGTTTGGGACTACAGGTGCATGCCACCACACCCGGCTAATTTTTTGTATTTTTGGTAGAGACAGGGTTTCACTATGTTGCCCAGGCTGGTCTCCAACTCCTGAGCTCAGGCAGTATGCCTACTATCTTGGCTTCCCAAAGTGTTAGGACTTCAGTTATGAGCACCTGTAGTCCTAGCTACTCAAGGCTGAGGTAGAATTGCTTGAGCCCAGGAGTTCAAGACTAGCCTGAGTGACATAGCAAGACCCCCCTCATTTTATTTGGAGACAGAGTCTTACTCTGTTGCCTAGGCTGGAGTGAAGTGGCGTGATCTCAGCTCATTGCAACCTCCGCTTCCCAGGTTCAAGCGATTCTCCTGCCTCAGACTCCTGAAGCAGTTTTGGACTACAGGTGCATGCCACCACACCCGGCTAATTTTTTGTATTTTTGGTAGAGACAGGGTTTCACTATGTTGCCCAGGCTGGTCTCCAACTCCTGAGCTCAGGCAGTATGCCTACTACCTTGGCTTCCCAAAGTGTTAGGACTTCAGTTATGAGCCATTGTGCCCTGGCAAGACCCTGTCTCTAAAACACACACACACACACACACACACACACACACACACACACACCAAAAAACAAGAAAACAAAAAGAAACAATACTGTCTCACTTCAGCCCTGGAAAGGAAAGTATCTGCTAAATTCTGAGTCTCTAAAGTCTGCACTTTCCTGCATGAGCAGTACTGACTGATGACCAGATCTGGTTGCCTTTTGGTGTCTTCATAGTCCTTCATAAACCTGTACTAGGAATCAGCTTTCAGGCCAAGACCAAAGTCAGCGGGCTTGTAACAGGGTTCAGTGTGTTCTGATTCCCAAGACAGGTTTTGTTTAGTTTTCGATTTATTTTTACTAACTCACTTGTATGGACTCTTTTCATGTTGTTTAGCACTTCTTCTTCGGAGAGAGGGTAGATATATAGCAAAAAGGCCAGCCTTGAGAAGGTTGAGAAGTTGGATTAGGTGTGATCAGGCTGATGGAGTTTGCTTGTAAAAATAATGATAGTTCTTTATACACACACTGGGAGTCTTTGAATAGCTGTCCCCGTTCAAATATCATTTAAACTTGATGAATGCCTGGACTGCAGGTAGCAGGGAGAGATTGTTCCCAGTTAACAGATGGGGGAAACTAAAGCCCAGAGAACGCACCTTGCCTGGGATCACATAGCCAGATGTGGAGGAATTTCACTTCAGTTTTCTCATTTGGTGCTCAAAGTAAGCCTGGAAGAAATGGGAGTGACAGAAGTTGTTAGATTCCTCTTACAGATGAGAGTCAGAGAGGTAAAATGGGATTGTTCTGGAAAAGGGCAAAGGCTGAACAAGAGCCCAGGATTTCTTTTTTTTTCTCTTCTTTTTTCTTTTTTTTTTTTTGAGACACAGTCTCACTCTGTCGCCCAGGCTGTAGTGCAGTGGCATAATCTCAGCTCATTGCAACTTCCACCTCCCTGGTTCAAGCAATTCCCCTGCCTCAGCCTCCTGAGTAGCTGGGATTACAGACACATGCCACCATGCCTGGCTACTTTTTTGTGTTTTTAGTAGAGATGGGGTTTCACCATGTTGGCCAGACTGGTCTTGAACTACTGACCTCAGACAGTTTGCCTGCCTTGGCCTCCCAAACGACTGGGATTATAGGCGTGAGCCACCGTGCCTGGCCAAGAGCCCAGGATTTCTGACCTGATATCTTTCCTCTCTATGCCCAAACTATCAAATCCAGACCTCAGGATCCACAGCAGGGCTTGCCTGCCAGTTCAGTCCGTCTTCGTGGTGTATCTTTCCAACCTGAGTCTGGTTAGCTTCTGCCCTCACACTGAACATGTAGCTAACCCAAACCTTTAGCAGGACTTGCAGTACCTCCTCACTCAGCCTGGAGACCCTTTCTTTCCCTTTCTCTTTGTCCCTTATTTCCACCCACTCAATCCTAAGGGGATGTCTGGACCTTTCTCCTAGACTAGTTGCTCTTAACCACCTTTGGCTCATGGATCCCTTCGAAAATTTGATAACAGCAATAGACTCTCACAGGAAAAGAAAAGCCTGCGGAGGCAGTTTTGCACACAATATCAAGGGGCTTAGAATCTCGCTAGCTCAGCTAGCTTGCTCACAAGTTGAACATACCCACCCTCAGTCTTGTTCTTCCCAGAATAAGTCCCCCTCCCAAGGAGGTCAGTGACCCTGTGATCATCACAGGCTACTGGGAAGGGCTTCAGAAGATGGCAGAAGGATACTTCCCCTCTTCCTCAGCCTTTCTTCCTAAGGCATGGTGGACATGGAGTGCCCACCAGTGTGGAGTTATCTATGGCCAGGACCTAGTTTCTATCCTGCACAGCCTGCCACAGGGGAAGTGTGTGGAGCAGAAAGAGAAGGTGGTCAGCAGTGAGGGCTAAGAGCCTACCCAAGTCACAGGCTGCCCCTTGTGGCCACCTCCAGCCAGCCTCTCTGCTCCTGGGGAGCACAGTGGGGGCTGGGCAGTGGGCTTCTGCTGCCTCTGCATTCTCTCCCCTCTCCTCTGGCTGGACACAAGTCTTCCAGGACAGAAGCTCTGGCTCATTCCCCTTGGCCAGCTCAGTACCCACTTGGCCTGCTTGTCTGTGTTGAGTGGGTCAGCATGGGTTGGGTGCAGATACTCTACGGTGTCTCAGTGATGCTGTTTGGAAGGAGACAGCCGGAATGTCCCACTGCCCTGGGTAGGATGTGATGTGTACTCAGGTGTGTCTCGGGGTTGGTGGTCGGTGGCGAATGGGTGGTGGAATGAGTGCTGGGTCACCTGCTGATGAGGAAGGTAGAGTCAAATGTCCCTTCTCTTTCTTTTTCAGTCCATAAGTGTCTCTGTCCTAGTGGTCACTCCTCTCTCTTCCCTCTATCACTGGAAGGAAGCTCACCCTACCTGCATCCCACAGCTCTGTCGCCTCCATCTCTGCTCCTCCCAGTGCCTCTGCCCTGCATGCCTTCTTACCTGGCTGCCTTTCTCTGGCCTGTTCTGCTGGGCCTGGCCCCATCCTGCTCCTCTAACCTGCATGTGTCCAGCTGCAGTGGCCGTTCTGTGTTGCACGGCCCCCTCCCTTCCCTCCTCCCCCGCTGGCCCCACCCCTTCCAGAAGATGCGTTGGGGAGGGTTGGGGGGCAGGGGCATCATGAACCCCCGGGGTGGAGGGGGACCGGGGGAATTATTCCCCTGTTTCCTGCTTTTACTAACGAACCTGCCATTTTTGTGTCTGGACTTTGATTTGTCTGAGGGAACAGTCGGGTTTTACTAATCTAAGTCATCTCCTTCCTTGCCTTCCCCAGAGACCTTCCTCCATTCCCTCTACCCTTCGCTTCCTTTCCCCAGAACCTGTCCCCACTTTCTCCTTCTACTCCCCACCTCCACCTTCCTCAGGGCACTTTATGTTGTCCTTCCTCCTACTGCCCCAGCCCTAGCCTCATCCCTGGGCCATAAGAGGGTGATTAAGGCAGCCCTTTTCCCAGTAGGAAAATGCCCAGGGGGGCAAGGTGAGATTGTGCCCAGCTGAGAGGGAAACTGAGGAGGATATTTCCTCTTCTCTACCCCACACTGTCAGCCCTTCTAAGTCTGAGAGGGCAAAGGGAGGCTGACCTTGGCAAATGGAGTGGGATAGAGAGAGCCCATAAGGTAAGGGAGATGGCCAGTGGCTGGTGCCCTGGCTTCTGAGGCCAGGGAGGGAAGACACAGCTGGGGGGCTAGGTGGGTTGGAGGCCAAAAGAGGAGATTCTCTTCGTGGGGAGCTTTGGGACCAGAAGAGCCCTTTCCCTGCACTGAAGCAGGAGGGCACTTGAGTTTCTGTCACTAAAGTCACAGACTCCCCAGAGTTAGGTTTATAGATGGAGATGCAGGTAGTGTGGCCCAGGGTCTTTAATGACTGTGCTGTATCCCCTGGATTATGTTCAGATTAGTGGGGTTACAGGGACATTTCAGGCTGGTATCTGCCCCTCAGAAGCTGACCAGTTGGGGTGACCAGATTTAGGCACAGGAAGTAATTAGCAGCCCAATTCCTGGTTTCCCAGTGCAGCATCAGGCAGAGTGGAGGTGGAGGGCTGGATGGAACTGAATTTGCCCCAGGGAGGCCCATTCACCCTGTGACCCACTCCCTATCTTATCCCTGCCCTTTCATTCCAGTCCCTTCTTCCCTTCCTCCAGCCCCTCTCTGCCAGGTCTAATCTCGTTTGCATGTTTTTGTGACTAATACTTTGACTCTTCCCTTTTCTACCCAGACCCCTACTTCTCAGCCTTAGGGTGGGGTGGAGGGAAGAAGAAATAAACAGTAATGACCAGTTCTCCCCTCAAATAAGACTCATAAGGTTTCAGACTGCCCCTTTCCACAAAGACACCCCCTTACCTTCTGCTCTTGAACCTAGTTACCCCAGCACAAGGTTTGATGGTTCCCAGGAGGTGGAGAGTGGGGCTCAGCTCTACCCCATTCACTGAGAGGCTCCAGCCAGGCACAAGGGGGACTCAGGGTCCTAGGAGAGCAGGAAGCTCCCTTTCCCTAGTTCTGCTCATGTCCCTTTAGAGTTCCTCCCCCTCACTCACTGAGACCAGGGACCCCTGGAGACCAGTCACTGGAAGATGGCTGGTGGCATGTGCACATGGAGTGGTGTGGGTGGAGACAGCATAGAATGTGACTGGAAGGCCCCAATCTCTAGACTGCTCCTGAAAGAGGGTGCTGAGGCATTCTTGGGGAATGGGAAATGGGGTGAGCTGTGGCCTGTGGAAGCACAGTGTTGGGCTAACCCTGAGCCAGCTTCCCGCCTACCCTGCAGAGTTCTGCCCTCTTTCCCAGCTGACCCTCCCAAACCACTGTCTTCCTAGAGTAGGGGCTCATAGTCTCATAACCCTTGGCCCTTCTTGTACAATCTTTCTGGGTGTTTTGAACCCTCGTGGGCTGCTTGTAGAGTGAGATTTTTTGAAGATTAGGTGGGCATTTGCCTGGGGGCACTGGGAGAGTCGGAGAGTTTTCCTGTCCTTGTCACGCCCACCTCACCTAAGATCACTTCGGCTTCTTCAGGCCACGGCTGAGCTCCCCTGCCTCCTGGAACACCAAGTACTCCCCCATTCCTGCTCATCCTGCTTTCTTACTGAACTTCCAGCCCAGGGGCAAGGTATTCATGAGGTTAGCCCTATCCCCTTCTGTTCCCTAAGCTGGCCCTGACTCCTTGGAGTAACTCTGGTGGTGTCAGTAGGTAAGGCAATTAGATAGGAAGAAGGACGAGTGGGTTGATATAGCTAAAGGGCTCTCCTCTCCTGTGACCTGAATATAAGGAGATTGGAGTGGTGAACAGAGAGACTCAGGAAAGGGCTAGGAGAAGTGCAGACTTGGAGACTGCACAGCAAGGGTAGAAATCAGCCCCAGTAGGCAACCCCAGAAAGTTCCAAGACTTCCCAGGAATATCTGATTTCCTGGTCCTCACACTGCTATCTTCTATCTCCCTACTGGTTCCAGGCTGAATGATTTCCCAGCACCCAGCAGAGAGGGCTGCAGGTGAGTCTAAGCATCAAGATCCAGGGAATACTATTGTCTGGCACACTTTTGAAAGAAGTTCTGGAGTCATATGTGTGTCCAGCGAGTCCCTTCTGGAGAGTAAAAGTGAGGATGCCATTTGCACCTATCCTGTGCCCCAAAATGGGGGCTCTGTCCTGGAGCTCTACCTCATGGGGAGCTCTCCAGGTACCTTTCGGCTCCTGCCTGCTGAGCTGAGGGCCAGAGGGCCGGTCTTAGCCCACCCTGAAACCATCAAATCTTGTGCTGCCTCCTTTTCCTCATTCCCTCTCTTCCCCCACTGTTCCTCCTTCAAGACAAGCAGACATAAAAATGGGGTCCCCCTCCCCCGCTGCCCTCTGGCCCCTCCTTTGCCCAGCCATAGCTCTTCCTAGGGATTTAATGTTGGTCGTCTCCTGTCTTTCTCCCTCCACCCTGGGCTGGGCAGGTGACCATCTCAGTGGACGGGATCCTGACCACCACAGGCTACACGCAGGAGGATTACACCATGCTGGGCTCTGATGACTTCTTCTACATCGGGGGCAGCCCCAACACAGCTGACCTGCCAGGCTCGCCCGTCAGCAACAACTTCATGGGCTGCCTCAAGGATGTGAGTAGGGCTAGGGAGGGTCTGTGGGCTGTTCAGGAGCCCTTTGACTCCTGTCTTCAGTGTGACTTAGTCTGACCTGGCCAGGTGCCTGATCCTCTGTTCCTTCCAAGTCCATGGTGGAAGACATCCCCTCTTTAAAACCTAAGACCCATTGACTCCATCAAGAGGCTTCTCCCCTCTTATTTCCTTGAGCCTTGGAAACATCATCCTCATAGAGGACCCTCAAAGGCAGCTATCGTACAGAGGAAAGAATGCTGGGTGTGACGATTAAAGATCTCTGTTTGAGTCCCAGCTCTTCTACTCACTGGTTCTGGGACTGTGGTCAAGTCACTTGCCTGTCTGTTGCTTAGTTTCCTCCTCTGTAGATGGGTGGTCAGTGCCTACTTCCTAAAGTTGTGAGGGGCACATGAGAGTGTAAGTGAACATACTTCATCAAGTAGAAAATGGCTACCACACGTCAGTGGCCTTGTCGTTATGATGAACTGCAATTTAGTGGGCACTGAGCGCCCACAGGGCAAGCCACCATGCTCATGCTGAGCCAGAGGACAGGACAGAGGATGTGGCAAGGGAGGTGCTTGTTCACAGCCTCTGTGCCTGAAGCTCTAGAACAGAGGCCTAAGCCGAGTGGTCTGGTGGAACTGAGCAGGGCCTACCAGGGGTGGGTGGCTGAGTCCCCTGGTCCTTGCTGCTGGGTGGTAGTGGCCAGGCCCTAAGCTGCTTTTGATTCTTTATCCTTGACCCCACTCCTCCCTGTAGGTGGTCTATAAGAACAATGACTTCAAACTGGAACTATCTCGCCTGGCAAAGGAAGGGGACCCCAAGATGAAGCTGCAGGGGGACTTGTCATTCCGCTGTGAGGATGTGGCTGCCCTGGACCCCGTGACCTTTGAGAGTCCTGAGGCCTTTGTGGCACTGCCCCGCTGGAGTGCTAAACGCACTGGCTCCATCTCCCTAGACTTCCGCACCACTGAGCCCAACGGGCTGCTGCTCTTTAGCCAGGGCCGGCGGGCTGGAGGTGGAGCTGGCAGCCACAGCTCTGCTCAACGGGCCGACTACTTTGCCATGGAGCTGTTGGATGGCCATCTCTATCTTCTGCTGGACATGGGATCTGGGGGCATCAAGCTGCGGGCATCCAGCCGCAAGGTCAATGATGGCGAGTGGTGTCACGTGGACTTCCAGAGGGATGGGCGGAAAGGTCAGGAGCCTCTGGACCCTCCCCCTTCCCTGGGTCACCCCTTTCCATCTGCCCTGACACCCTCTCCATCTCTCTTCAGCTGGTCTCTTCTACACCATTTCTTGTACTCCTCCCTGCTGCTTCTCCTACACTCCTCCTCACGTCTCCCAATTGTCCTTTCTGTCATGGCACATTGGCAGAAAGAGCACAGCATTTGGCGTCAGTCAGACCTCAGCTCCCCTACTTGCTTCATGTGAGACTCCGTTTCCTTATCTGCCACAGGAATAATCCTACAAGGGCCCTCGAGAGGAGAAAATAAGAGCACATCTGTAGAAGCATTAGTACAGTGCCCAACACAGAGCAGATACCCCATTCTCCTTTAAGAATATATCTTCCAGGCCGGGCGCGGTGGCTCACACCTGTAATCCCAGCACTTTGGGAGGCCGAGGCGGGTGGATCACGAGGTCAAGAGATGGAGACCATCCTGGTCAACATGGTGAAACCCCGTCTCTACTAAAAATACAAAAAAATTAGCTGGGCATGGTAGCATGTGCCTGTAATCCCAGCTACTCAGGAGGCTGAGGCAGGAGAATTGCCTAAACTCAGGAGGTGGAGGTTGCGGTGAGCTGAGATCGCGCCATTGCACTCCAGCCTGGGTAACAAGAGTGAAACTCCGTCTCAAAAAAAAGATATATATATATATATATATCTTCCCAGCCATGCTTCCCTTCTGTCTAGAGCCATTCAACCTAAAGAAAAAATTAACTCACTAGGCTGGGCGCTGTGGCCCACGCCTGTAATCCCAGCACTTTTGGGAGACCGAGGTGGGTGGATCATTTGAGATCAGGAGTTCAAGACCAGCCTGGCCAACATGGTGAAACCCCGCCTCTACTGAAAATACAAAAATCAGTGGGGGCATGATGGTGCACTCCTGTAGTCCCAGCTACCTGGGAGGCTGAGGCAGGAGAATCGCTTGAACCCGAGAGGCAGAGGTTGCAGTGAGCCGAGATCTAGCAATTGCACTCCAGCCTGGGTGACAGAGCAAGACTCTGTGTCAAAAAAAAAAAAAAGAAAAAAAAGAAAACTCACTCAACAGTTACTGAGCACCCACTGTGTGCCAGATGCTGTCCAAGGTTTTGAAGATAGGGACAGCGGGGGAACTAAAGAGACGATCTTCATTGTCACAGAGCTGCTGGTGTGGGGTGGGAGAGCATGGAGTAAAAAGACAGTAAACAGCCCCGAATTCCTACCTAGCAGTGAGGGCTGTAGAACAATAAAGTGTCAGGGCAGAGTGCTGGGGTCAGGCAGATGCCTGTTCTTGAACCTTCTGTCACTTCTAGCCTCTCTCTCCTTCACCCTTCATTTCAGTCTTTTGCATGCTTTTCTTGTTTTCTGTCTGCTATTTCTCTCTTCTTTATTCTTCTCTGTCTTGTTGAACATGAGAGAATTATCCAAGAAAGGGAAATTGATATAAATGAGAACTGACACATTATCCAATTTAAGCGCTTATCAGCGTCAGCTAAATTTTTGTTCTCCTCTGCCTGTCACTGAGCTGGGCCTGTGAGTCTGGGTGGGATGACCATTCCTCCCCAGAAAGGAGGGGCCACTGTGGCTCCCAGGGAGTGACTGCTTCTCATGGACTTGCTGTTTCTTTCCTGTCCTTCCTCAAAGAAGTGTTGCCGTCCCCCCCGCCACCCCGGGGCTTTACGTTAAATGGTTTCATCCAAGGGCTGTGTCTCAGGGCAGCCCTAGGGATTCTTCACAGAGTCCTTTGCCCCTAGGGGTTTCCACCAGGTGGTCAATAACTCCCTAGGTTGGAAGTCTGCCCAAGCCTTGCAGGGCACTGCAGGGCTTCCAGTCCTCTGTGCTTTCAGGAAATGCTCCTGTTAGCTCACACCGATCTCGGGAGGCAGTGTCTGGACCAGGTCTGGCTGGTCCTTGGATTCTTGTCTTGACCAACTCTGGACATTTCTGACCACCCATTTCACATGTGCACACAAACACAGACTTGGAGCAGCTATTCCAAGAAAACTCTCTTAGATCTTTTCTCTGATTTTTTTTCTATTTTTGTTTTTGCCATTGTGGTAAATGATACATAACAAAATTTACCATCCTTTCCTGCAGATCACATGGGACAGAGAAAAAAATGAACAACAAAACAGCAAAAAAAATTGACCATCATAACCATTTTATTTTTTTTTTGAGACGGAGTTTCGCTCTTGTTGCCCAGGCTGGAGTGCAATGGTGTGATCTTGGCTCACTGAAATCTTCACCTCCTGGGTTCAAGCAATTCTCCTGCTTCAGTCTCCCAAGTAGGTGGGATTATAGGTGTGTGCCACCATGCCTGGCATTTTTTTTTTTTTTAACTAGGGACAGGCTTTCACCATGTTCAGGCTGGTCTTGAACTCCTGACCTCAAGTGATCCATTTGCCTCAGCCTCCCAAAGTGCTGGGATTACAGGCATGAGCCACTGTGCCTGGCCCATCATAACCATTTTTATTTTTATTAAAAAAAATTTTTAAAGTTTTTTTAGCTGTAAGTTCATTCAAGGCAAAATAATCCTCTCCAATTTTACTAAGGTGGCTGACCATGTCCACGACCAAATCTGCCTCTAAACTGGAATTCAGTTGCTGACCCAGCCCCAGCCTCAGCTTTCTTGTCAGCACCAGGTGGCACAGCACTCCGTCTGTAGGTATCTCTGTCGGCTTCCCCTCTTGTGAGTCTTGCAGGTCGTTCACCTTCCAGACCTTTAGGCCGAGGCCTGCCTGTCTCTGGACGGCTGGGGCGTAGGGTGGCAGGCACAATCTCTGGGGGCAGAGGAAAGTAATCACAGAGTTACTGGATACCCTCATCGGTAAGGTACCAGTAGAAATGTCTCCAGGCAAACTGTTCCTTCACGTAGCCTCGGGACTTGAGAGACTGCAAGGCCTCCATGACATGAAGGTTGGGCACGTTCTTGTCTGCCAGCTCTGGGCGCTTAGGCATGTGGACATTCTTCTTGGCCACCATAACTCCCTCCTTAAAAAGGAGCTCATAAATGGCAATCCAGTTCTTAGGCATCAACATCTCGGTGGCTGTCTCATAACCATTTTTAAGTGTGCAGTTCAGTGATGTAAAGTACACTCACATTGCTGTGTAAATATCACTGGTAACTTTCAGTTGTCTCCAGAACTTTTATCTTCCCAAACTGAAACTCTAGCCCATTAAACACTAACTCCCCATTCCCTCTTCTCTTAGCCCTTGGCACTCACCATTCTACTTTCTGTGTAGTAATTTGGCTACTTTAGCTACCTCCGTTAAGTGGAATCATGTAGTATTTATCCCTTTGTATCTGGCTTTATTTCATTTTGCATAATGTCTTCTAGGTTCATCAATGTTGTCGCATATGTCAGGATATCCTTCCTTTTTAGGGCCAAATAATGTTCCATTGTCTGGATATACACCTTGCATTTATCCATCCAATCTATTGATAGATGCTTGGGTTGTTCTTTTTCCTGTGTTGAGTGATCTTGGTGCAGAGGCCTGTACTCACTATTGTTTCCTCTTGTTGACCCCCCATTATATACTCCTTTCCCTCCTCTTTCTGTCCCTTCCTCTTCCTTTTCCAGCATTTGTTTCACTTGTAGAGAATCTGTTTGGGTCATGTAGAACCCAGGAGGTCCTGCAGTAGGTGGGCAGAGCAGGCATGAGGGAACCTGGCTATAATTAGAGTTGTGGGTGATCAGGCAGGCCATGTTTGGTGGCCTGTTAGAGGAGAGGCCCACAGTCCTGGGAAGCGGGTTTAGAGTCAGGTCCCTGGGTCATCTGACACCTTGTATGGAGAGAAATGCTAGGGACCATGTTACTAAAAGGGGGCACAGCTCTGGTTCAGGTGAGGGTTTTTTTTTTACTTTTTTCTTTGTTTTTTTTTTTTTGAAACAGAGTTTAGCTCTTGTTTCTCAGGCTGTAGTGTAGTGGCATGATCTCAACTCACTGCAGCTTCTGCCTCCCGGGTTCAAGCAATTCTCCTGACTCAGCCTCCTGAGTAGCTGTGATTACAGGTGCCCACCACACCTGGCTCATTTTTGTATTTTTAGTAGAGACAGGGTTTCACCATGTTGGGCAGGCTGGTCTTGAACTCCTGACCTCAGGTGATCCGCCTACCTTGGCCTCCCAGAGTGCTGGAATTACAGGTGTGAGCCACCATGCCAGGCCTCAGGTGAGCCTTTGAGCAGAGGAGAACATGCCCTGAATAGGGGCTATGTCTGTAGAGGAGGTCCCAGTTCCTCCCTCTTGGTTTCCCACCCTGTGCTCACACTAATTTCCTACTGCATTCTCCTCCCAAAGCTCCTTGTCAAATTGAGGCTTCATGTAGACCCAAACCCTCCTAACTGCTCTTTAACTCCATGAAGTTAGGCAGAGTCTTTCTTTTTTTTTTTTCTCCCTGACTAGGATGACTGCAGTGGGGTCTTGCAGTGAGGAGAGAGATTGGACTTAACTCTCACCCCTACCCCTTTTAAAGAGTTCTTTAAAACTTGAAAAAGGACAGAGGAAGGAATTTAAAAATACAAGTAAAATAAAGTTTCTAATATATAGGTTTCTGCAGCTTAAGGTCTCAGTAGAGGCTGTGGAATTCCCATCTGATCCCAAGTCTTTTTTTCTAATATAATCACCCCCTACTTCTTTTTTCTTTCTTTCTTTCTCTCTCCCTCTTTTTTTTTTTTTGAGATGGAGTCTCGCTCTGTTGCCCATGCTGGAGTGCAGTGGCGTGATCTTGGCTCACTGCAGCCTCTGTCTCCTGGGTTCAAATGATTCTTTTGCCTCAGCCTCCTGAGTAGTTGGGACTACAGTTGTGTGCCACCACACCTGGCTATTTTTTTTTTTTTTTTTGGTATTTTTTTTAGTAGAGACCAAGTTTCACCATCTTGGCCAGGCTGGTCTTGAACTCCTGATCTCAAGTGATCCATCCGCCTCGGCCTCCCAGAGTGCTGGGATTACAGGCATGAACCACTATGCCCAGCCAAGCACCCTCTACTTCTGAAGAACTCTTCTGTGCCTGCCTCCTTTCTCCTCACTGCTGTTCTGCCCCACAGGCCTGGGAGCCAATCTGCTTGTGCACCTTGCTGGCCAAGAGTGGGCTCTTGGCTGAGGGGTGGAGAGTACAGGCTCTGAGTTCTTGCTGCCTGGACCATACTTTGGCTCTGTTCCTTCCCCACTGTGGCACTTTGGCGCTGTTCCTCAGTCTCTGCAAGCCTCGTCTACCATTTCAAAATGGGATCGTAAAGGACCAATTTTGTAGAGTTATTGTGAGGCTTAAGAGATATAATATATTTAAAGTGCTGGGTGCCTGGCATCTAGTCATAAAAGCTTAATAAATGTTAGTGGGGGAAAAAAAACTCCTTTGGATTAAAGATCATCCAGTCCCTTCTGTTCCTTAAGGTTCTCTGCTTCTGGTTCCCAGTCTAAGGAATTGGCTGGCAGGAATGACCCAGTGAATGATCCAGCCTTTTCTGAACTCAAGATTGGGGCATGCCCACTTTCTGCACATCCTCTGAGGTGGGGAGGAGGGGTGTGGACAGAGGCCCACAGCATTCTGTAGCTGGGCTGCGGCTGGGTCACACGAGCCTCTGAGCCTGGGGACTTTTGTCAAGCAGTGTCTGCAGTGAGTGATGTTGAGCTTTTGGCCCAGAACTGCTGCTGCTCATCCTGAGCCTGCTGCAGGGCACAAGGTGGAGGGGCCCATCTGGGATTTGGGGCCTCCTTGGCAGAGCTGGGGTGTCCTTTTCTGGCCTGTGGCTTTTCTCCATCCTGCCTTCCCTTGATTCCCAGGCTCCATCTCAGTGAATAGTCGCAGCACGCCATTCTTGGCCACCGGGGACAGCGAGATTCTGGACCTGGAGAGCGAGCTGTATCTGGGTGGTCTCCCTGAGGGGGGCCGGGTGGACCTGCCCCTGCCCCCAGAGGTGTGGACAGCAGCACTCCGGGCAGGCTACGTGGGCTGTGTTCGAGACCTCTTCATAGATGGGCGTAGCCGAGACCTCCGGGGCCTGGCCGAGGCTCAGGGGGCTGTGGGCGTCGCCCCCTTCTGCTCCCGGGAGACGTTGAAGCAGTGTGCATCCGCCCCCTGTCGTAATGGTGGCGTCTGTAGAGAAGGCTGGAATCGCTTCGTCTGTGACTGCATCGGGACTGGCTTTCTGGGGCGGGTCTGTGAGAGAGGTGAGGAGAGTCTTCATCCCAGGGGTCCCTGCTCCCCATCCCTGTGCTCCTCCTTCTCAGGGTGACTCCTACTTTCCATTCCTGTGCCCCTCCTCCTAGGGAAACCCCTCATAGACCTACCTTAGGCTTGTCACCCTTGTAATGATCCTCTGGTCTTCTCTCTCCCTCCACTGGCCTCTGCCTGTCTTTCCCTTCCCTCTTCCCCGACTCCTGGGGCAGAGGCCACGGTCCTGAGCTACGATGGCTCCATGTACATGAAGATCATGCTGCCTAACGCCATGCACACAGAGGCTGAGGATGTGTCCCTGCGTTTCATGTCCCAGCGGGCCTACGGACTCATGATGGCCACTACTTCCAGGGAGTCTGCCGACACCCTGCGCCTGGAGCTGGATGGGGGGCAGATGAAGCTCACTGTCAACCTTGGTAACCACCCTGCTCTGTGCTTCCTGACCCCTCACCTGGCCTTGTCTCTGACCCATACCCGCCTCTGTCTGGAGAAGCTGGTGGTGGCACCAGCAAGAGGTGCCCTCAGCAGAGTTTGGAGGTGGGGAGGTGCCAGCCTGGGTCAGAGACCCTGAGAGCTCTGTCCCTGGTGAGGACACACAGTGTAGGGCGACACTCCATGCTCGATGACACTGTGAGGGGTGAGATCCAGAGTGTCTGGGGTGTGATAACCATCCTCCCAGGTCACTCATATGGATCTTGGCAGCATCTGTCCTGCACACACACGGATGACACAGCTCATTTTTGGTCATTGGCTTATCCACTTGCTCATTCATTGGTTCATTGATTTGAAAAGCACTTACTGATGCCTACTGGGTGCTAAGCCTGAGCTCAGTGTGGTGGCAGATACAGAGACGATGAAGGCCTGTTCCCTGCAGGCAGCTGCCCCCATTTGCTGTGCTCAATCTAGAGTAGTCTGTGTGTTGGTGTGTGGAGGTGCACATGTGTATACTGAACACACAGGTGGAATCTTCTCCTTTCTAGTGCCATGGGCTTTCACATTTAAGCCTCATGGCTGTCCTGTGAAGACACCAGATTACCAAACAGGCATCACTGTTCCTGTTTTATAGATTAAGAAATTCATGTATTGACTTGTTCAACATTACAAAGCTAGTGAAGGCAGAGGGAGGAGCCAGGACTCAACCTGGACCATCTGCCTTAAAGTTCAGTACTTTTCCCATTTCCTCAGACAGGGCTGCTGACCCTCCTGCTCAGGCCACTCATGCCCACTCATGTCTCCACCCATGCCCAGGGGTGAGAGCAGGCCCAGTCAGGGCAAAAAGAAAACAGCCAGGTTCACTCATTTAGCTGATATTTATGGGACACCTTATAAATGTAGGTATGTTCCAAGCCAGAGGCTCAGCAGCGAATAAGCAGTCCCTGCCCTTTTGGAGCTTTCAGAGCAGGGGAAGCAAGAGGTCCTAAGCTGTTCAGGCTGAGGTCAAATCTGTCTGTTTCAGCCTGGCCTCTAGAAACTTATAAAGGTGTAGCACCCAAAGACCTGCCATATAGGAAGTTTGCAGGCCATCCGGGTCACCTCTTATGTCCTGGACCTAGAGGGGAAATAGCGCTCTTCTGAGCAGGTTAGAATCCTCGCCTGGAGAGAATACAATACAGAGCTTTGAGCTTCTAAATATTCATCTGGAGTCTCATTCTAACATTGGTCTCCAGGAACATTTGTGGGACAGACTGTGGTCTTTTGGGGGCCCATTGCCTTGTAAATATATTTATAGTATGTTCTTTCCTTTCCCCCTTTTGGCCACCTGGCCTTTGTATTCCTAGGACAAAGATTTGCTGAGAGAGGTAGGGGCTGGAGGTGGGGAGATGTGTAGGTGGCCAGGGCCTCAGAGTAGTTTGAAGGGTTCCCCACCACCCTGTTTCTAACCCTGATCACAGCCTGTAGAACGGGTGCTGTGCAGCAGCTCTGCAGGGGAAAACAGACTGGGAGACACTCTGGTCAGTGCTTCACAAGTCTGCACAGTGCCCCCTTGCATCCCTGAAACTGTCACAAGAGGATGGCCCCAGCCAAGGACCCCATAAGTGACCCTGTACTTCCAGGTCTGCCCAGATTAGTGTATCCTGTGTGAGTCCCCCCTGCTTTGCCTGGGCATATGTATGTTCTCTGTGCATCTAAGCACATGTCTTTGTGCTTGCTGGGGACACAGCAGGAAAATCTGGGGTCTTGGATTTGCAGGGAAGGCAGATGCATTTTGCCTATTTGGACTGTCCCAGGCCCCTGGGAAGAAGCTTGTGTATCTTAAGATTAGACAGGAAGCAATGTCCTTTGTCAGGAAAACCTATCCTGTGGGCCCTTGGGACCCACCCTCTCCTCTCCACGGGCATACTTTTCTGTCTGTGCCATGTAAATGCTCAGAAGTCAGAGAACAAGGTGGCCTCTTGGAAGACACATTGTGTTAAGAATAGGCTTCCCAGACTAACACATAACAGGACTGTCCTCCTACCCATTTCTTACCTCTGGCTGTGCCCCTGTCCCCATCTGTAGACATGTATGTGCTGAGATGCCATCTCTAGCATGGCTTCTGAAATCCATGACCAAAGGCTTGGTGCAAAAGCATCTGTCTGCAGATCCTCCTGTGTAGGCACCGTGGACACACAGGTGGTTCCTACCCAGCCACCAAGCCTTGGGTTGGGATGGGAAGAGCTCTGGGCTAGGGGCCAGAAGACGTGGGGCCTAACCTTGATATCTTTTACTATTGGGTAAGTCATTTCCCATCTCTGAGTCTCTCTTTTTTTTAATCTTTAAAATGGAGATAAGAATCTTCACTCTGCCTATGTCTACGGTGGTTTTCAGAGTCAGATGGAAGAATAGGAATGAAACCATTGTGCAGATGCAAGGCCCATAGTAGAGATCCACCCAGCCTTCTTGAAGGAAAACTGTTGGAATAAGGACCTGAGTTTGGAGCCAGGCCTGGGGGCAGCTTCCACATAGCATGGCCAGGCTGGAATTGTCCTCTACTAGGTGTGCCCAAGTAGTAACCCCAACAGTAGTGCCCAATGTAAATTGACCCCAACACATGGGGTCCCAGCTGTCGCTGCAGCCGATATGAAGAGTGCAGTGTAAAGAATCTCTGAGCTGCAAGGCGTCACCTCCTTCAGCCTCTCGGCCCTCGTGAATCACTTCAAGAGCCCTATTCTTGTCCCCTGCTGCTTACTCCCCAGGGCTTGCGGGGCCTCACAGATCGGCAGCAACACCAAGACCCTAGGCCTGGCCTGGACTTGCTACTGGGGAATAGAGAGAAGTCTGGTGAGGCTTGGTCTCTGGCCTCATGATCTTATCCTGTAGAGAGAAAAGCCATTGCTCCAGGAGGCAGCTCTGCAGCTTCACAGGCACTCAGTGGATTGAAACAGACCCCGGGCTGGGCCTGAAGAGGGACTTGAAGTGCCAGCCTCAAGAGATGAGATATTTGCTAGATAAGAGAGGGCCCAAAGTGCTGCTGCCTCTTTCCAGGCAGAGGATCCCGAGGAACTGATTATACCTCCTGCTCCAGCTCTCCAGCCCCTACTATGTTTCCAAACACGGAGCAAGTTCCTTCTATTGTCTGCAGCCCTAGTGGGGGAGTTGATCTCTGTCCCTAGAGGATGGTAAATCCCTTGGATTCTTTGCCGTGTTCCAGCATGGCCTGGGTCCCTCCCTGGAGGAGAGGAGAGGACAGGCCAGGCTGGGCACTGTGCTCTATTAGGTGTGCCCCTGGGGCCCCAGCTGTCAGTGCAATTCTCTGAGCTGCAAGGGGGTCACCTCCTTCAGCATCCCTCCCCACCCCCTGAATCGCCCATGCATTCCCCAGCAGTGGGAGGCCTCCAAGATGACCATTTTGATCACTGAGTAGTTCTTTCTTGGTGTCTTTCTTACTGCCCTTCTAAAAGTCCCACTTGTTCTGAAATTCCTGTTAGTTCTGCCCCCCGGAATCAAACAGAAAATCTTTGACTCTCATGTTTTAAATCAGGCTAAATACACATTCTATCCCAAAGCCTTTTAATCCCTGGGACCATAGGAGGGTGCATTGCCTTCCCACCTGAGGCTGGTCAGTAATGATCAGGTGGGGCTGCTGGGAGCCAGATCTGAAGGAAGGCTGTGACAGAGTGCATGCTGCCACCCTGTGATGTCATTTCTGAGACAGTGCCTGAGAGTCTAGGGCCCACTGTCTTCAACCCATAGGGCCTGGGCCAGGCGGGAGCCCAGGTGAAGCTGGTCTGGAAAGCCAGTGTTTTTTCCCTAGAGTTCCTTTCCATGTAGACCACTTTCTCTCACCTCCTGAACACATGTTCATACTATGACCCTGCTCTCCTGTATCCAGCCAGACCTTCGTGGGTCTGTGCCACCAAGACCACTCAGTTCTGCCTATTCCCTGCACTAGAGGCACAGGTCACTAGTTAACAGGTTACTAGTTATTGCTCCCTAAACTTGGGTGAATGTGTATGTTGAAGGGGCTGGGCTTTTCCTGCTCACTGTCTCTGGCTTTCTTCTGGATGGGGCTGGCTTCCCTCTGGGTGCCCATCTTCAAGTTGTTTGCTCTCACAAATCCTACTGGAGCCAGTGCTTCTGAGTGTGGAATCTCTGCAGGGGTGGGCCTGGAGCTGACACCTCTTCTCTGGACAGATGGACCCCCTATTCCTGTTGCTCCCTTGCTGGGGAAGGGGAAGAATCAAGCTCTCTCCTCAGGCCTTTTTCCCAGTAGGGGACCTACTTGCCCTTCCAGCCTCCCTTTTTTTCTTTTTTGGACCCTTCATTGGTGAAGACTCTGCTGGCCCCGAGAGAGCCCCCGTGACCTGACTCCAGGGCCTGGCACCCTTCTGCCCTCACCTTGACAGTCCTCCCTTTCCTCTTCTGTCCAGCCTTCCCTGTCTCCTCTGTGCAGCCACTCCTTTGCTCCCTGCTTTCTTCCTCTTTTCTTTCTACGTCCTTCCTCTCACTGAGACTTCTCACTTCCCTCTGTGTCTGCCCTTTGACCTTTCTCTGCTCCTCTGCCCCTCCCTTGGTGCCAGGCTGTGGCCCAGGGTCCCGGTTGCTTGCCTCCACTCTTCTGCTGCGGTTGACAACGCGTGTGGAGCTCAGCTGTACTGCCCGAAGGGCCATGGCCCTCAAAGCCACTGGGGTACCGGTTTACCTCCACTGCAGGAACCTTCAGGGGGTGCCAGCTGCCCATCCCATCTGCTTCCTGGGCTGTGGGGTAGAGAGAACCTATTTGGGGTAGAGCGACAGGAGGCCAGGGTACTGGGCCTGTCAATCGAGGGCCAGGAAGCTGCCCCTCCCTAAAAGGCAAAGCCAACCCAGTGTCCACCTGCTGCCCACTTCCTGTTCAGGATCCTACTGTTGTCCATTCCCTCAGCTCACATGGAGGGAAGCTGAGGCATGGAGAAAAGTGCTTTGCCCAGGGTCTCACGGTGAGTTAGTGAGTGTTAGGATGGAGATGAGGATCCAGCTCTCCTGCCTCCCAGTAAAGGATTTCTGTAGCTCCAGGCAGCCCTTTCCCTCAGGCTGAGTCAGGCTTGGGATTTGATGGAGTGGGGCAGGCATCCTAAAGTCCTTAAATCTGGGCTTCACAGGACCTGGTCCACTGTTCCCTCTGCAAGACCTGACTGGCTCCCACCTTTGGGTGTCTGTATGGAGGCTGAAGCTGTGGGTTCACGTAACCAGAGAGATGGCCAGAGGTTCCAGGGCCCTGGGCTGCAGGCTCTGTGTAGACATGTGCTTTCTGACCACATGGGCCCTTCCCAGCCCTGAAATCAGAGGATAGCAATTCCAGGACTGGGGCAGGGGCAGGAAATGTTGCTTATGGTGGCTACTTGTCCCCAGCTGCTTTCTGTTCTCAGAGGAGTCATATTTTGGGGGCTGCACTGTCTCCATCTATGAGGACTTGGCTCCTCCCTAGGAAAGCAGGTTAATACTAGATCCTCTTCATGGTGAAGGACTACCCCAATCGATCCCCAGTGGCAGCCTGGCATTTCCCAGGATAGGAAGGTGTGGAAGGAAGGTTCCTGTAGGGGTGGTGCTAACCCCTGGGGCTTTGGGAGGTGTATGGCCTCGGGAAGGGGGCCCTGGGGCAGACCCCTCCATTTAGCTCAGAGCCCAGAGGGGACAGGAAGTGACAAGTTACACCTGGGCTCTGAGGAGGGCGTCGTCCCAGAGCAGGGGATACAGGGACTCTGGCCTTCCCCACGCATCTCCCTCCCAGAGACTGGGGAGATGTGGGATTGGTCAAGCCCTCGGCCCCCATTGATCCCCTGTACGACTGGGATTCCCAAGGTGCCCGTCTCCCTCAGACACAAGAGGCCTGGTCCCCTCTAAGGAGGGGGACATAAGCCCTCTTCCCATCATCTGACTGCCCTGCCTTCCAGCTCTGGGGAGGGTTGGAGCCCTCTTGGGGGCAGGAGGGACAGGGGTCCAACTGAGGAAGGAAAGAGGGCACCTGGGCACGCGTGGTCCCCGGAAAGTGGCCCTGGGGGGAACCCTGCCTGCAGACACCCCTCCCTGTGAAGGATGTAAAAAAAAAAAAAAAAAACTTGTTCTACCTTTTTGTCTCCCCTTACCCTCTGCCCGCCCCATGGCCCCCCCAGACTGCCTGCGTGTCGGCTGCGCACCCAGTAAGTGGCTTCCCTCTTCTTCTGCAGAGACCCAAGGGGGCTGGGATGCTGGATGCTGGGATTTAGGGAAGGAGGCTGGGAGGAGGAGAATTCTTGATTGCTGGCTCAAGTTGGGGTTGGTCCTTAGGTGTGGGGAGGGGCGCGGGCAGGAATTGAGGTCAGATAGTTGTGGAAAAGGAGGGACCAAACAAAGCAGAGCCAAGGAGAGCTGGGGGTGGGCCTGCAGTCAGGATATTCATTGGGTCTAGGAAGGGAGAGACCAGGACACCCTTCGCCCCAGTCAGCAGGAGGGTGGGGAGGAGGTAGAAAAGACTTGGGTAGCACCTGTGGCAGGATGCTCTGAGGTCCTACTGGCTGGCAGGGAGGAGCCTGAGAGGGACTGGAAAAAGTTGCTGCATCTCCAGAGGTGGCCACAAGGGGGGAGGCGAGGCACGTGGGAACAAAGATGAGGGTGGGAAAGGAGCCCTCAGCTCCTGTGTCAGCTGGAGTGTTTCTGCCAAAAGGGGCTCCTTCTGTGGTGACAGTGAGAGCTCTCAGCAGGGTGAGATGGAGAGTGAGTTGGTGGACATTTCCAGGCATCCCAGTTTGCCTGGGCTCAATGCTGTGTCTCAGGGTGTTTCTGCATGGTATGGCTTGGGGTCACGCAGGGGAGCACATATACGTGGTAGACCCAGGCAGAGAGACTGTGTGTGCTGGGCACCCTGCTCTTCACATGTGCGTGGCATGCTGTGTGTGCACTGGAGTGAGCACTGGGGGGCCAAGGGATGACCAGGGAGTGCTGCAAAGTCCAGCAGCATTGGAAAGATGGTATTTTTTGTTTTAGACTCTGGAAGCTGATGATCCTGGTCTCGAGTAAATGGCCATAATTCCTAAGAAGCAGAACCTTCCCCTCCCTGGCCATCCTGCATATTTATGGGGAATACGTGTGGTGGCATGACCTGGTGTGTGGTGTCAACCAGGCATGTATATGTAGAAAGGTCTCATTGGGTCCCATTGTGGATGGAGAAGCTGGTGTCTATGTGGAGGCTGAAGCTGTGGGTTCACATTTATATTTAGGTACTGTGTGAAGTTTTGAAAGTTTTAGGCCTGTGTTTATAGACTGGGAATATAGCTTCTGGCCATACTTACTGAAGGCCCTTAGGAATCTGGGGGAAGAGTATGTTGGTCTGTGTGCAGGGCCTCAGGGTACAACTCCAGAGACACCATTCACTTAATATTCTATGTGCATGGCACCCTCTGAAGTCATGCAAAGGGCAGTCCTGAGAGTGTCTGGATATATGATTGGGGTATAAAAGCTCTGCATGTGCATGGACTCCGGGTGTGATGGGAGGCCATGAGTGTGTACTTATATTCATGAGTGCGTGATGTGGCCAAATATGAGTCATTGGTCATATATGTGTATATGTGTGGCATGTGTGGGTGTGGGGAGGCTGTGTGCCCGAGGTAGTGTAGGAAGCCACCTGTAAGCATGTATAGGTGTCCTACTCACTTCCCCCTTGGTGCCGCAGGTAAAGGCCCTGAGACGCTGTTTGCGGGGCACAAGCTCAATGACAATGAGTGGCACACAGTGAGGGTGGTCCGGCGTGGCAAGAGCCTGCAGCTGTCTGTGGACAATGTGACTGTGGAAGGTAGGTGGTCTGGGCCCGGGGAGGTAGACACATCTCTAGTGACCTATGCTTGGCCCTGTTCTACTTGGTGACCACTGCCTGGGCTGCCATTCCTGGAGCAGTGTTCTGGCAAGCTGCCTCTGCCATTTCTCCCTCAGGGGTGGTATGATATGGGCATCTGGACCCCAGGAATGATTTCAACTCCCTGAAGGCAGCATTCCCCTGGCAGCCTGTTGGCTCTTGACTGATGAGTCCTGCCACTCCTCTTGGAGCTGTGCTTGCTGCTAGTGCCTAGCCGAGGACATCACGGGTGACCATTCTGTGGAGAGGAGGCTCCTGGAATCCCAAGCCCCAGTCCTGCTCCAAATTCATGCCCCTCATCTTGTTCTCCTGTCCTGAGCAGGCCAGATGGCAGGAGCCCATACGCGGCTGGAGTTCCACAACATTGAGACAGGCATCATGACAGAGCGGCGATTTATCTCCGTAGTGCCCTCCAACTTCATTGGGCACCTGAGTGGGTTGGTGTTCAACGGCCAGCCCTATATGGACCAGTGCAAGGACGGCGACATCACCTACTGCGAGCTCAATGCCCGCTTTGGTCTACGTGCCATCGTGGCCGATCCTGTCACCTTCAAGAGTCGCAGCAGCTACCTGGCACTCGCCACGCTCCAAGCCTATGCTTCCATGCACCTCTTCTTCCAGTTCAAGACCACAGCCCCTGATGGTCTTCTCCTGTTCAACTCAGGCAACGGCAATGACTTCATTGTCATCGAGCTGGTCAAGGGGTGAGGGGCTGGGCATTGCACTGCTGTCAAGGAAGTGGCCCCCTCCCCCTGCTGAACCAGATACAGCTCCCCTAGCTACTGGCTGAGGTGTCCAATCCCCCAGATCACAAGTCAAGAGTCAGGTCCCCAACCATAAGTTGAGAGGCTCCTTCTTCAGCTAAGATGGAGAAAAAGCACCCCTCATCTCCACTCTGCTGATTCCCCAGCTACTTCCTTGCCAGAGTTCCCAGTTATATCCATTCTCTGTCCACTGTCACCTTCTCTACAGGCATAAGTCAGTCTCGCCTCTCTCTTGCCTTAGGGGACTCCACCCCAGAGCAGCCCAGTCCCTGCCTCCAGAGGACCCTGCTGACCTACAAACCTCTCCCCTCTAGTTCCTCTTCTGAGCTTGTGTCACAAGAGCCACCTCTTGGTGACTCTCCCTTCTCACATTCTCTCCATGACAGGGCCTCACACTGTAGCCCTCTTGCCATTGGTTTTGGTCCCTCTCCTGTGGGGTCTCCCTCTCAATCCCTTCTGCCCATGGCACCTAGGAACCCTGCCAACCATAGCTCCTCCTCACCCCACCTTCCCAGCATCACCCCCGCCCTGACCCAGTGTCTCCTCCCTACTGTGGGGCAGGTACATCCACTACGTGTTTGACCTGGGGAATGGCCCGTCCTTGATGAAGGGGAACTCAGACAAACCAGTCAATGACAACCAGTGGCACAACGTGGTGGTGTCCAGGGACCCAGGCAACGTGCACACGCTCAAGATTGACTCCCGCACTGTCACGCAGCACTCCAATGGCGCCCGAAACCTCGATCTCAAAGGTGGGGCTGGGGCCTCTGGAGAAGGCCTGGCCCTAGCCCAGATACCCCTCACCCCAGCGAGATCACCCCATTCCTGGGAAGCTGCTTCTCTTGGTTCCCTGTCCCTAGTTTCCAGCTCTCTTTCACTGTCTCCACTATGTCCTGCCTGACATTTTCTTGTCCAAGTTCTGCTTGGCTCTTTTGTGAGTCTGCATCTTACTCCTGAAAGCCTGGTTGCAGGATGTTTCTCACAGGGTGCTTGGTGGCCTCATTCCAGAGCTAGGAGTAGGGAGCCTGGGCCCTCCAAGGACCTCCTGGGCCTCCAAGGTTGAGAAGCCTACGTTGGTTGAGGGCTGGAGTCAGAATAGGGAGCTTAGCATCCTCCTGGGTGAGGTAGACATATGGGGCAGAGGATATAGTAGGAGCTAGGGTCCCTAGGCACCTTGGGCATTGGCTGGCCTAGCCTGGGGACATTTTGGACCCAGGCTTTCCTGCTGTGCTCAGGGTCACACCAGGGTGCCACATTCCCCAGGGCCTCTTCAGTGGTCACTGAAGCAGTCATTGCCTGCCCCAGAATGAGTGACTGAGAAATCAGGGAAGATGATGTCCCTGAGCATTGGGACAGGAAAGATGAGGTCTGCAGCTTCTCCAGAGCCCACTGAGGGCAATGTGATCTACCTTCTTGCACATGCCCAAAGCAGCCTTCAGCCCCATAGGAACCCCTGGGCGTCAGTTTGACTCAAACTGTCAGAGCTTTGGGAGGGTCCTCAGAGACCATGGAATTCACTGCCCCACTCCCCCAGATCTGAGATCTGCCAGATCTCTTGACATAGTGCTGTAAATTCCCCTTGTTCCCAGAAGGGGGCGACGTGTCACGGAGAATCCAAAATGGCAGCAAACCCAGGGGTTATCTTGGCGCCTCTTGTGTTGCACTGAGACGGTGGCCAGGGCAGCAGATTGACCAGTGTCTTGACTGAAGCTCGGCTGTGGGCTGGCCAGGGCTTCCAGGGAGTTAGGCTCATGGCAGGGGATCAGCTGTTGTGGAGGAGAACTTCCCAGAGTCCCAGCGCATGAAGTGGGCCAATCCCTAGTTGTTGTTGGGGGAAGGGATCTGGGCTTAGAATTCCCTAGGAGAGAGTCCAAGAGTTGGGAAAGGCTTGAAGGAGTTCTGGGAATGGGAAACTTTGGGAGGGAGGGAATGGGGGTGGAGAGGATGCGAATCTATGAAAGGCCCTGATTACGGGCCGGAACTGGAATCAAATGTGTGGGAGAGAGCACAGAGCAGGTTCCTCCAGCTGTCCCCCAGCCCCCACTCTCCCAGGCATCTGGGCTTCTCTGGGGGGCGGGGGGAGCAGGCAGATGGCAAAGCGGAGAAGAAGGAAGGGGGTGGGGTGTGGGTTGTGCAGGTTACTGGATCTCTGTTAGGGACCTGGAATCTGGGATGAA
Source organism: Callithrix jacchus (assembly GCF_049354715.1). Classification (NCBI taxonomy): domain Eukaryota; kingdom Metazoa; phylum Chordata; class Mammalia; order Primates; family Cebidae; genus Callithrix; species Callithrix jacchus. The sequence continues at coordinate 121,719,501 of NC_133511.1, read as the reverse complement.
ACATGGAGAGCCTGAGAGGGCTGGGAGGACCTGACAGCCAGATGCCATTGTCTTAGGAGGGGAGTGGAGACATGGATGCCTTGGTTGACCCCACTCCCTTTACAGGGGAGTTGTACATTGGCGGTCTGAGCAAGAACATGTTCAGCAACCTGCCGAAGCTGGTGGCCTCCCGGGATGGCTTTCAGGGCTGCCTGGCCTCAGTGGACCTCAATGGACGCCTCCCAGACCTCATTGCTGACGCCCTGCACCGCATTGGGCAGGTGGAGAGGGGCTGTGATGGTGAGTGGAAGGTGGAGGAGTGAGGTGTGGCCCTGCTGGCTACAGGATGGCCAGCTGCAGTGGCAGACTGGGGCAGGTAGCCTCTGCTCAGCAAAGAGGCCTTCCTTCTCAGGCCTTGTGGGAGCTTGCCCCCACAGTTATGGGGCAGGGATACAGGTGTGTGAAGGGTCACTTACCCTCCCTGTTGTCTCACACCCTGGCCCCTTCACACTCCAAGGCCAAGCCTAGTAGACCTGACAACCCCCACCCCCACCCTGCCACAATCCCTCTCATCAGTACTTGGCCCTTTTTAGCCAGACAGCTCAGATTAGGACCTCTCTGCCTGACTCTGAACCTTCCACACCTCCTGGGGAGAAGAGACGGGGCTTGACTGAGCCAGGGGTGTTCCTCCTGCCCCTTCCAGGCCCCAGCACCACCTGCACTGAAGAGTCCTGTGCCAACCAGGGCGTCTGCTTGCAGCAGTGGGATGGCTTCACCTGCGACTGCACCATGACTTCCTATGGAGGCCCTGTCTGCAATGATCGTGAGTGCCTGGGAGGGTTGGTGGTGGTCTGGGGAGACCAGGGCCCATTCCCAGCCACAGGGGCTGCCGGGGAGGAAAGAGGGTCTCTGAGCACTCAGGAGCTGTGCTGCTTGCTTCATTCTCATGCCTCGTCTGGAGAGTCCCAGGTGAGCTTTGGCCTGCTGTACCCTCAGAGGGTCTTTCTCCTGGAGCTGTGCAGGATTGCTGCTACCTGAAGCTCAGAAGTGACCCACTGATAAATGGCCTCTCCTCCTTGTTCTCAGCTGCTGGGACCCTGCTCCCTTCACCCAAAACCAAAGGTGTCAGCCTCAATGGGGTGAACTTGCTGCTGTCCTGTGTGATTTGGTGATGGTAGGGAGGAGGGCTGCTAACCTGTACCCACTTTGCTCTGTTACCCTCAGGGCATGAAGTGGGAATCTGTTATTTCCTGCTGAGAGCAGGACCATACTCCAGAGGACAGGCTCTGGAGGCTACCAGGAAGCCAGGCTGCTGGACAGCTGGTTTCCCTGGAATGGGCCCCTCTGTCTTCCCCAAGAATCCCAGTTGCTGTGTGTCCCCTTGAGCCACAAGGTCAGTCTCCACTGTCCTCACTTGGTTCTTCTCCTCCCAGGCTGGGCATTTGCTTGCCAACTTCCATTCTGTTTGAGGCCCCTCCCCAGAGAGGGCAGCTTCAGCAGCAGCACCCAGTCCTTAGTGGTTGGTGGCCAGCAGCTGGTTAGAGCCCTGCAGAGGGAGGGCAGCTGGGACAGGAATGGCAGGGAGGCAAACTTCTACTCTGTGGGGTGGCTTTGGCCTTTCCCTTGGATGATTGGGCTGGAGTGGGTGGGCAGAGAGCAGCCTCCTCAGCATTGCTTGAATCATCTTTCCTGGGGTCCTGCTGAGAGACCAAGCAGAAAAGTCAGCTGCCTGGGAAGAAACACACACACACACACACACACACGTGCACATACACACACACATACAACAGAACATCTCCATTTTACGGACATGGAATAATGCTGGAGAGGGACAGTCGATTTCTGGAGGAAGTTCACAGCAGATCTGGGGTGAGACCCCAGTCAGTGCCTTTGCCTCCATAGCAGGACCTTCATCATCTGGGCATGAGTCCTGAGTTTCTTACAGGAGAAACCTATTGGGTCCAGGAGCTCTTGGGTGGTGTTAGTTTTTTTTTTCCCCTTTGAAAAAGTGTCCACCCCATCTCCCTCAGTGCTTTCCTGGTGTTCTAAGGCATGGCCAGCCCTTGGGTACCACCACATCCCAACTCTGTTTCCCAGGATTTTCCTTGCCTGACCTGCTGCTCTCTGCAAAGCCTCCAGACAATGGCCAGCTGAGGGTGTTCCAACCCTGACTGCCATGGCATAGAGCCCTGGCTGCAGCTGGGCCTCTTTCCTCTGCTAACTCAGTTTTGCACAGGTCTGGAAATGATGGTAACTTGATTGTTAATAGTAGCACTCCCCACTAATAGTTTCATGTTTTACAGTTTACAAAGCCCTTTTAATTTGATCCTCAGAGAAGGCAGTGGGCTTTGTGTTTAACTGATGAGGAAACCTAGGCCTCAGTAAGAGGCAGTTACTTGCCCCAAGTCATAGAGGGTCAATGGGAGAGCTTGGCTGGAACCTAGGTGCTCCTGATTGTTTGTCACTCCCTGCTGCTCATTTAGTTCCTGGGTGGTGGTGGTGGTGGTGGTGCCTGTGATGGGCATTTCTTGCCTGGGGTAGAAGGAATCAGAATCACGAAGCACTGCTGCCCATTGTCACTGCTTCACTCCCACACAGTGGAGCCTTCTGGAAAGGGGGCATGAGATGGATGGGAAGTGGGGGTTGTGTCAGCAGAGATGGGAAGAGCAACTTCTTTGGGTTCCAGGCTGGTGGGAGGCAGGGGATAGTTGGGGCTGGGGAGCAGGGCGCATCTTGGGAATCATCACCATCCGCAAGCACTGGTCTCTGTGCCTGGTGGCATAGCCTGAGCCAAAGCTGTGGAGCTAAGACAAGGTGGGTGCAACCTGGGGCCACTCGGGGCTCAGGGTGCTGCTGCTCTGAGCTCTAGCCCTGGGGTAATGCTGATACCTCTACCCCTGGAGGGCAGGGCAGGAATCTGGGGAGTGGGGCCCAATCCCCTCTTCTCCCGGAGCTACTCCTCCCTAGCTTGTCTCTGGTTTTTCTTGCTTTCTTTCTATGGCAGGTCTTCTTGGGGCCCTGTATGAACCCAGTAGAGAGGCCTCTTCAGTTAGCTGTGCCTTCACCCCTGGGAGGACCTGGGGGCACAGATGACCCGGTCGCAATAGAGGAAGGAGGGTGGAAATGAAAAGGTAGAAGGAGCAGGGCCTGTCCTCCGAAGGGTGGGGCTGGAGGTGCAGCTGTCTGGTGGGGGAGAAACTAGGGTGAGGCGAGGTCACATCTACAGAACAGTTTTTCCCCACTTACTGCCTCAGTTTCTCCATCTGTGAAATGGGGACTATTCCTGGGGATGCAGGGAACTTTGTGCTCCTTTAAGGCTTAGGAATGTCTGCTCTGGGAAGACGGGAGAGAAAACATGAGATGGAGGAACGTGGACAGCAAATGAAAAGGAGAATACGAAATGAGAAAGGGTGGCCAAAAGGAGACACTTCCCAGGTCTGAGATTTGGGACCGAGGTGCTCCCAACAGGCCTACTTACTCCTCTGTCTTTCAGAGCCTGTCTTGGCCTCTCCAAGGTGGTTAGTTCCTTACCATCTCTGCCTCCCTGTCTCTGTTCATCTCTGCAGCCTCTATTGATCTCTTGCACACCTCTGTCTCTCCCTTCTTTTTTACCCTCTATGTTTCCCTCTCCCTCCTCAGACTTGCCCACCCCCCAACTCTCTTCAGTTACCACTCACTGGTATTGATTGGCCTCTAGACGGTTTCCCTTCCTCTCCTCTCACCACCGGCTCCTCCCTCCCTCCCTGTGGGACCATAAATTTTCTGCCTGCTCAGAGCTGTGTCAGTCTATATTCCAGATCCAGCGGCACAAGAACAGGATGGAGAGGGCAGGAGGAGGATGTGGCCTCTGGGCGCCCCAGCTCTGCTCCTGGCCTGGGGTCTCTCCTCTAGCACAGCACAGTGCTGGGCCCTGTACCACCTGAAGCCTCCTCTGGGTGCCTCTGAGGACAAGGATGGCTTTCTTCACTTCTAAAGGGCTGGGGGCCAAATCCAGCCCTGGCATGTGGCAGGGATGGAGGACTGGCAGCAGCCCTGGGGAGATGTCCTGGGTTCTGACTGCATCCTGGAGCTGGGGGTAGCACATGGGGCTCATGGTGACAGTTTTTGGTCCCAAATGGAGTTCAGAATCAATAAACAGGAGCCAGCTCTCTCCAGCCCCTCCCAGCTTCCTATCTCCCAGCCCTCCCCTTTCTCACTTCACCCGCCCCTGCCTCCTGTCCTTTCCTTACCCAGCCCTCCTCCTCACTCTGCTGCACTGTTTCTTCAGCTCCCCCAGGTGCTCTCTCCACCTCTCTCCTCCTTTCCCTCCTCTACCTTCTGCCTTCCCACCCTCTCCCCTGTCTAAGCAGGTTGATGTGTGTACCTGGCGACCTGAAAGGAGTCTCTCTCTGCTTACTTCTGGGGCCACAGGTGCTTTCCAGGGGCGTTCAAAAGTTTTGGTGGGGGGCAGATCTCACTTGGAGGGCATCCTGAAGAAGTGGTTTCCTCAGCTTGACATATGTGGCCCAGGAAGGGTTTTATTCTAAGTGGGACACTGTGGACAGGTGTCCTCTAGACACCCCATGGAGGGAGAAGTTGGGGCTGAGGGAGGGGCAGTGGGATTGGAGAGGAAGGATTGGAGTCCAGGAGAGGCTTGTGCAGGGGGCTGGGTGAGCACCCTTTTGGGGAGGTGGTGGGGAGTTGTACGTGTGTGTCGTGTGTTATTCCTGAGTACCTTAAAGGCTCTGGGTGCATTGTATGCTGTGGACCTTATTTTGGAGGGTGAGCTTGGGGGGCAGGGGTGTCTGTGTGTATGTTGGCCATTCATGACCTGTGATCAAATGTGTGTGCGTGCACATGTTTGCATGCCCCTGTGAGCATGTGTACATGCTCCCTGAGAGTGAGTTGGTGTCCAGTGTCTGTGAGCACATGCATGCAAGTATGTGTCTGAGCCTGTGTGCCTGCCCGCACACTGTGCCTGTATGGGCACGTGAATGTCTTCATACCCAAGCCGGTCCACATCTCAGTGTGCACGTGTGTTCCGAGGGGTGCGTGCAGAGGTGGCCGCCGCGGCACCTCAGCAGGCTGTGCCAGAGAGCATTACTGGGGTTTATCCAGGTGGGGTGGGTGGGGAGGAAGAAAGTGGCCTCTCTTGCTAGCCTCCGTCCCGTTCCATTATTCAGCGGGGTCCCTTCTCGAGGAGGGGGGATGCAGGAAGAACGCGCGCGTCGAGGCGCGGGGGAGGGGCGGGTGCGCGCAGCGGAGAGTCGAGCGCCGAGCGGGCTAGCCAGGTGCCGCGCGGCGGAGCTGCCCAGCGCCTCCCGCAGATCGGGAGCCGCTCTGGTCCCTCCGCCCTGCCCCCTCCTCCTCCCGCGCTCCCCTTCCCCTCCCCTCTCCACTCTCCTCCTTCCCTCCCTCCCTCCCTCCCTCCCTCCCTCCCTCCCTCCCTCCCTCCCTCTCCCTTCCAGCCCTCTCAGCCTCTGCAGCAACACTCCGCTGCCTCCATCTCTCCGCCGGAATCTCTCAGGCTCGCGCCTTTCCTCTACTCAGCCCCGCTCCCCTCCTCTCCTCTCCTCTCCCCTCCTCTCCTCTCCCTTCATTCCCCCATCACCCGGATTTGATTCCCTTCCCCCTTCTCCCGCCCCCCTCCCCCGGCCGCTCCCTCCTTTTCCCCCGGCCTCCGTCGGGCGGCAGCGGCAGCAGCGGCGCGGCCGGCCCTAGTCGCCGTCGGTCTCTCGCTTTCAGAGGAACCAGGCCTCCGTCCCTCTTCTCTCCTCCAGCCGCACCGCCCCCCTCCCCGGCTCGATTTTTCCGCAGGATTTCCCTCGCTCTCCCTTCCCTGCTTGCCCCCCGCGCTCTCCTCCCTCTCCACTCGGCACCATGCCCCCTCCCCCAGGCGCTCCCCCGGGTTTCTGACGGCCCTTAGCGCTGCTCTGACCCCGCCGGGATGCAGAGAGACCCCTAGCTCCTCGAGATGGACCCAGGAGTCCTGGACCTTGGCGTTGCCGCTCCGCTGACCCCCGATTCCCCCGCGGGATCCAGTTGATTTTGTTGGCTCCAGACCGAGGCTTGGGCTCTGGTTTTCCTCTGCTTCATCCCAACCGGTTCCCGGAGCTCGGAGCCGGAGGGGGGCTTCGCGGGGCTGCTTAGCCCCGCGTCCCCGCCCCCGGCCATGGGGCTGTGAGGCGGTCGCCCCCGGGCCGAAATGCCCCCCGGGGGGAGTGGGCCGGGGGGGTGCCCGCGCCGCCCCCCCGCCCTGGCTGGGCCCCTGCCGCCGCCGCCGCCACCGCCACCGCCGCCTCTGCTGCCGCTGTTGCCGCTGCTACTGCTGTTGCTGCTGCTGGGGGCGGCCGAGGGGGCCCGGGTCTCCTCCAGCCTCAGCACCACCCACCACGTCCACCACTTCCACAGCAAGCACGGCACCGTGCCCATCGCCATCAACCGCATGCCCTTCCTCACCCGCGGCGGCCACGGTAAGTGGCACTGTCGATGCTGGCCAGCCGGTTGGCTCGGGGGGGCTTCCCTTGTGCGCAGTCGGGCCCCCGCGGGCCCCACCCCAGCTGTGCACGCCGAGCCCGGCCCCTCTGCTTTTCGTCCCGGAGCCCCTTCACCTCCAATCTCCAGCTCCCGTCATCTCAGCCCCACCCATGCCTCCATCTCTCCTCTCCCCCATCGCCCTCATCTCTGTCTTCAGCACTTTGCCTCCTTGCCTCATCTAAACCTGCTTACCCCTAGGTCTGGTTCCTTATCTTCTTCTACTTCCCTCTCCTCCCCGTCCTGCCTGTCCTTTCATCTTCTCCGTGCAGCTCTGCCTTCCATTTCTCTTCCACATCATCTCCTCCATCTCGGCCCCCTGTCATCTCTCCACCTGTCTTGCCTCCACCTCTGCCTCACCCTCACCCTTCCATCCCTGGTCTGTCATTTCTCCCCCTTCACCTCCCTCCCACTTCTGTCACATATGTCATCTCTGCCTCTGACATGTCCTGTTTCTTCCTTCTTGACCTCTTCATATGTATCTCTATTTTACCTCTGTCCCTCCAGCAATCTTCCCTTCTTTTCCCATGACTGGCCTTCCATCACCTCCTAATTCACTCCACTATCCTGCCATTCTCCCATCCTCATTCCCCGAATCTCTAGTGTCTCCCCTCCATATCCCCTCATCCCTGCTCTGCCTCTGCCTCTGACCCCTAGCATCTCACCTCTGTAGGCCCAGCACTTCCTGTTTCCAGGCTCACCGCCTGTCAGTTCTCTGTCGCTGTCCACTTACAATCACCTCCTATCTCTGTCCCTCTTGACCATCCACTGAAAAACTTCACCTTCTTTCTCAGATCCCATCACCTTCCATTTCTGACTTCTATCACTTCTCATTTCCACCCTTCCTCATCTCCATCTCAGGCCCCCCATCACTTCATATCTTAGACCCCTAAGAGTCTCTGCATATCATCTCTTCTCACCTCTGTACCCATCACCTTCCATCTCTGTCCTTCATACTCTGTGCCCCCATCACTCCCAAACTCTGTCCTCCCCATTACCTTCTACATCCAGCCCTCTTCACATTTTATTTCATCTTATGTCAGCCCCATCACTTTCCATCTCAGTCCCTCCACATTCCACCTCAGATCTTCTGTCACTTGCATCCCAGGGACCTCCTCACCTCCCATTTTAGTCTACTCATCACTTCCCATCTCTGTACCTTGTCATTACTTTTCTGACAGTAACCCCATTACCTCCATCTCTGTGCCTCTCTCACCTCCCATTTTTGTGCCTCCATCCCATCCCATTCCTGTACTCTCACCTCGGTGCCCTCTCTCCTTACCTTCCATGTCCGTCACCTCCCATTGGGGTTCTTTGACACCTCCATGCTCCCATTCCCTCTTATCGCTGTGCCTTCATCAGTTCTCACTCTGTACCCAGGTGGTCTCTCATTTCTGCACTTCTCTCCCTTCCTATCCTTGTACCCTCATCACTTCCTGTTTCTATCTCTCCATCACCTCTCATTCTTTACTCCGTTTTTGTTCCTCCATCATCTTCAATTCCTGTATTTTCGCCCTTCCCATCTGTGCCCCTGGTTGCCTCCCCATTATTACTCCATACCAGTCCATCTTTGCTTCCCAGTCATGCCACTGTATCACCTCCAAACTTTCTGCTCATTTGCTGGTCTTCTTCCTTTTCTCCTGCTTTAACTTTGTCTTCCTTTTCATGCTTCTCTTTTATATTTATCCAATTTTCCTGGAGGAGTTCCTTCAAACTCTCTCCTCCATTCTTTTATTCTCTTGTCCCAACACAGTTTGCCTCATCTTGTCTCTGTCCCACCTGGCTCCTCTCCTGCATCACTTTTCAGTTTCCTTCTCTTCTTCCATGACCCCACCCAACCCTTTGCTCCTGGATCTTAACTCCCTCCCCCTCCCCAGGAACTCTCTGGCTCTTTGTTGACTTCCTCCCCTTTCATTGTCTTCTTCTGGCTCCTTTGAGGCCCAGTGTCATCCCAAAAGTGCCCAGATAGGCCATGGTCTTTCTGGGCAGTAAGGCAAAGCATAAAGGGGTGAGATAGGAAAAGGAAGTCAGGGATACTGGGGAGCTTTGCAGGATGAAAAGAGGGTGGGAGAGAAAGGTATAGGAGAGAGGAACTGGCTGAGGGACCCTGAGCAGACTGGCAGGAGGGCCTGGGAGCCAGAGTGCCCAAGGAAGATTCTGTGAAGGAGCAAAAGCTGGACAGAGGAAATGAAAGTGGCCAGAAGAGTATGGGGGTCAGGGTATAGAATGTTGGCCTTGGGATCGCCTCAGAGATGGCTACCCTTTTGCTATGCAGAGGAGAAAGAGGGCCAGTGCCTAGTGGAAGCAGGAGGAGCTGGCTGGTGGGTACTCCTGGATGGTGATGGAAGGGGGTGAGAGGTGTGGGGGAGGAGCCTGTGAAGGGTGGGGCAGCTGAGAGGCAGGATGAGGACCCAAGGAAAGGAGGGGAAGTGACAAGACCAAGGGACAAGGCCACCTGTCTTGGCTGAACCTTTAACCCGTTAACTGTCACCTCCCGTTAACCGTTAACCATGGTGGGGGAGGTGAAAACACAGGCTCTTCTTGGACGCTACACTTGGCTAGAGAGGACCAGGACAGCTCAGGAGGCCTTTCCAGGCCAGGCTTCCTCTCTGCCCAGTGTCTCCCTAGCATCCCCAGTGGGAGGCAGCCTTTCTCCTTTCTGCACCAGCTTCTCCACTTGCCTTCTCTTGGAGTTGTGTTTCTCTTTGCCTTCGATCCCCTCTTCTCTTCATACATCCCCCATTTACCCTGCCATCCCCCAACTCCTCCTGTTACATAATGTCCCTACCTGCCAGACACCCATTGCCACTCTTGTACCTGATATGTCTGGGGCATGGGAGGACTGGCACACCTGGGTCCTGAAAATGTGCTGAGCCCAGGGGTGACACTCTTCTGGCCCTGGACCCCCAATTCTGGTTTCAGAGTCCTTGAGGTTCCTCCCAACCCCCCATGTTCATTTCTGGTACTCTTGAGCTAGGAATGAATTGGTCAATCTCTGCTAAGTTCTGAGTCAGTAGCTTCCATGGGTTCCAGATTTCTCACTCCAGCTCATAAAGGGGGCTAGCATTTATTTTGATTCTGAACAGGGTGTGTTAACTTGGATTTCTGACTTTATGGTCTATGGCCAAGCAGGGGGTTAAGAAATGAGAGGCTATGTTCTGGGATCCTTGATCAGGAGACAGCTGAGCACAGGGATCTGGACCAGTAGAGACTTCCCCATGTGGGATGTAAAGGTTCATGTAGAAAGCGCTGGTGTGGGCTGTGAGCACTCGGGCCGTGGCTTTTCTGGGTTGTGCAGGATGTTTTATCCTCTCACAACTCTAGATCTTCCAGAAGGTTTTTTTCATGGCTTCTGAGGCTGCAGGGACACAGGCCGGCAGAGGTTCTGCACATGTAGTTTTAACCACAGGGCATCGTTGCATGGGTGGTTTTCTACATAGATGATTATGTTGTTTGGATCTGGGTTAGCTAACCATTATTAATGGTTGGTTGATTTTTTCTAGAATGCAGGTGTGTGTGGGGCTGCATGAAAGATTCTTGGACATTTAGAGTGTTTCACTGGAACAGTGAATTTCTGGGTCTAGGAGGTATTGAGGAGCCTATATTGGGTGTGGGCAGAAGGTGCCAACCTGGGCCTGTGGCGTCTTGGGTCTGGCCAGAGGCTCTTTTGCCTTAGGCTTCAGGTCTGAGTTGTACATAACATTTCTACTCTCTGAAATGTTATGCACAATTCAGCTCACTAGTGGTTTCCTAGGGAGTTCAAAAACAATTGGTGTAAACCACCCTTGGCCAACATTTTTGGGCCTCGGGTTAGGCCCCTGTTGCCTTTCAAACCCTTTCTGGAGCCTGTCAGAGGTTCTAGTTGTGGTGCCCTATTTTGGGCTCTGTGTCTCCTAGAAGGCGCTGTGCCTTCCCTGGGGGAGTCTGTGGGAAGGGCCGGTGACAGCTTGCCGGGTGAGAGGCTGGAGGCGCCTCCGGAGCGCGGCGGGGGAGGGGCCTGGCGGAAGCCCCGCCTCCCAGCTCCGCGTCCTGCCGAACACCAGCCTTCTTCGCTCAGGAGGCAGCCGCCGTGCTGGGGAGAGAAATGTCTCCCCAGGGTAATTACTGCCGCCCCAGTCCAATAAACCATTCATCCTTCACCTCTTCTGACCAAGAAGTGTCCCTCCGCCCCGTCCCCACATAGTGTAATAAACGCCCTTAGGCTTTACAGGCCCGCCCAGCCTAATAAACTGGCTGCAGTGTGAGAACAGCTGGGTGATAAATCCCAGGGGAAGTCTGGGCTGTGTGCTGCGGGCCTTGGCGGGGTTGTGTGCACCCTGTCCCGCGCCTGACCAGCCCCCGCCCCGCGCCTGGCCAGCCCCTGCCCTGGGGCCGCCTTCTATGGTCTGTCTTTGTGCCTTCACCGCCATGTTTCCTGGCTGCTTCGCTTCCTGTCGGGGGTCTGCCTCTCCACGCTGGGTCTTTGTGTGCAGCTGGGTGCGTCGCCGGCTCTGTGTGGGTGTGGGGCCTGGGGCTTGGGCGCTGGGCACCGCCTCTGATCCCTCCTATCTCATTGCCCAATGGGGCATTAGGCCTGCTTTTTCTCCTGTCCTCTCTGGTCACCGACAGGGTTCTGAACATGGTGATGTGTTTGCTGTCTGGGATCAGGGGTGGGAAAGTGAAGAGAAAGGGCCTCTTTTCCCCTAGACTGGCGGGGATTTAGAGGCCGCCTGCAGGTAGACTGGGTTTCCTTCCCTAGTCTGAGGGACCAAGAAACCCAATAAAGCCTTCTCTGAATGGGAGGCCTTGGAACCCGGGAATGAAGAGGCTGCAGCCTCTGATCAGGGAGGTGAGGGTAGGAATATGTGTGGAGGAAGGTCAGCATCTCTGCTCCCCCGGCCCACCCCACCCCCCAAATTCAGATATGCAGCTTGTGGGGGGGGAGGAGGACCCTGGGTATTATGGTTGCCATGGAAACAGCCGATTTTCCGGAGTGCTGCAGTGGAGAGACTGTTAAGGCTGAGGCCTACTGGGCTCCCCGCCTCCAGGCCCTGCCCTTCCAGGCAGGTGACCACATAGGGTGGGGGTGGGGCTCACTGCATACCCCACTCTCAGCCAACTCTCCACCCTCAGTTTGGGGCCCCATCCCAAGAGTTCAGTGCTTACCACTGTGCCTCCAGGGTCCTCAGGTAGAGAGGACACCTGGGTCCGGAGAGGGCAGAGCCAAGCCCCCTCTGTCTGTTGAGGGTGCTTTCCTGGCCACAGGCAGGGATGAGATGTCAGTTATTAGACATCCAGGTGGTTCTTTCCCTCCTGCCCTTCCTCCTGGGGTCACTCCTCACTCCAGGGAGATGAAAGGTGTTGATGGTGGGCGCTCTGGGGAACAGCAAGGGGGCCCACAGCTCCTGCCTCCCCTAACCCCCTGCTGGCCTCACTGCCTCTTTGGGAAGCAGGCAACAGTCTTCCCTTCTCTCCTCAGCCCCTCCCTGGGCCTGCAGATGGTGGCTTCCCCCAAGGCACTTAGCCCCTCTCCTTTGGGGTCCTAGGAGATCCCTGGGATGGAGCCTCCTCACCCCTGATTGCCCCAACTACAAGGGGGTTCAAGTCCCTGAGCTGAGAGACCCCGAGGTAACTGAGGAACCTGATCTAGTGTTACCAACTGGGCCGCTACCTTGGCTGCTGGCACGTCTGCTCCTTAGAAGTGCTGGAGGCCCTCCTGCTCACAAAGGTTCCCAGTTCCTGACCGGAGTTCTCCTACCCCCAGACGGACATTTTTCTCTCCCTCCAGGCTTTTGCCCTCAGGTCTCATCTGTCTCTCTCCTTCTCTAAGTCCTCCCTTGAACCCCTCTCCCCACAAGAAGTGCTTTGAGAGGAGTCGTTAGTGGCTAATTATTTAATTAAGCATTTTATGAATCTCATCTGCTCCATACATGTTCTAAAGAATGCAAGATTGTTCTCTTCCCTTCCCTTCTCTGCAGGCCCTGGAGTACTAGTCCTCCAGGGCTCCCAGACAAGGATCCTTTCCGGGAAACTGGGTGACCAGCCCCCCACCCCCACCCCCAGGGAGCTCAGTCAGCCACAGGAGGGAACATGGCGACTAATGGGGTTTATTTTGGGGCTGAGATCGTTAGGGACCTCACACCCGCCCCCAGCAGCCGGCTGGTGAAGAAGACAGGGAGAAGGGGAGAGAGGGTGGGGTGGGGGAGGGCTGGGAGAGAGAGCCTTTATCTCCGGCTCCCACTCTCCCATTTCTCTCACCTACACCCTTCTCTGTCCTTCTCTGTCCATCTGTCTCTCTGCCTCCTTCCTCTTATGGCTGTCAATCTCCCCTTCCCCCACCTTCCCCACCCCATGGTTGTCTCTTCCTTTCTGGGCAGGGCTCCAGCACCTTTCTGCTTTGGGACCCAGGCAGCCCCCTGGGTGAGGGTGGAAGCAAGGAGTCCTGGGCAAGCCAGGAGAGGAATGAGGACAGGGAGATGTTGGAGGGCGCCAGCTCTGGCCATGAGTCAGAGCTGCACACAGCTCTGCTCATCTTCCCACCATCACCTGGGGCTCCTTTGTGCCTTGGTGCCTGCTCAGCTCTGGCCCCAAAGAAGCACACACCTTGGATCTGTCATCTCTGCCAGGCATGGGAAAAGTGGAGCCAGTCAGGACCAGGCCTTCTGGGTCCTTCCTGCCCACAGCACTCTCGTCTTCTCAGTCTCCTTGTAGCTTCTCTCCGGGCTCTCTCTGTGTCACTCTATTACCTCTCCGTTTTGCTGTAATTAAAGCTAGAATTCTTGATGAGGCAGCTACATCTGTCTGTGCGCGTGCACAGGCTCTCACTCAGGCACCCGCCTGCCAACTGCTCCCTGGGGTTGCAGAGCTGGTGGCTGCTGTGGGTATCACAGTTGAAGTGATACCTGGGGTTCCGGCCCTCTGGTCCCAACGCCGAGGACCTGCTGACCTCATCCTCCTGATGTCATTTCTCCTTGTCTCCCTTTCTTTCTCTCTGCAGCCGGGACCACATACATCTTTGGGAAGGGGGGAGCGCTCATCACCTACACGTGGCCCCCCAATGACAGGCCCAGCACGAGGATGGATCGCCTGGCTGTGGGCTTCAGCACCCACCAGCGGAGCGCTGTGCTGGTGCGAGTGGACAGCGCCTCTGGCCTTGGAGACTACCTGCAGCTGCACATCGTAAGGACCCTGGGCCCCAGCCCTTCAACCCAAAGCATCCTGCTTCCAAATCAGTTCAGTCCCTCATTGCTGTGGGATCAACACCTCAAGTCTTCCCTCATGGGGAACCCTCAGAACCTCTGTTCCCTCATCCCTGGAGCTTCCTGCTAAGAAGTTTTCCTTCTGAGACCCTTCCCTCCTCTCATTTATTCACCGAGACTCCCAGATCCACCCTCCCATCTGATTCGAGTACCTCCAGCTCCCCACTCCCTGAGACCACCTGTGTCTTCTGACCTTCCTAAACGCAGTCAAGGGCCTCTTTGGGCCTTCTGGGCCATTCTCCCGCAGCCTTAGGAGATGTCCCTCATTTGCGACTTCCTCTGAGCTGCTGCCTGCTCACTCCTAGACCAGCTAGGCCAGCCCACTGTGTTCTGCACTTATTCCTGCCCCTCTTTCCTACCTACCTGCCCCAGGGCAGCCCACCCTTGCAGCTTCATTTTGCTTCTAGATTTTGCCCCACTTCTGTGCTGTCCTTGACTTCCGCTTTTGTAACTTTTGCCCTCCCAGCAGCTGCTTACCCTGTCTCCCCTACAGTCTCTCTGGCTGGGTTCACTCCTCACTGAGTTCTTGGCCCAGCCCCATGTCCCCACCCTGACCTCAGGTCCCACCTGGCTCTGCCTTTCTCTGCTCAGCTCCACCTGTGGCCTTAGCCCCTTGTCTGTGCCTGCTCCCCGCCTTGACCTTGGTTCCTTGCCAGGGTCTACCTCTGGGCCTCCTACCATATCTGCAGCTTCTTGACTCACTTTTTTGCATCCTGTGGAACCCTAGTCTGCAGGTGGCCCCTTTTCTTTCCCTGTTCTTTCTCCTATCTGTGCCCCCATCCTACACCCTTCCCTATGACCTCTGGTATTGCTCCATTTCATTTCCAGTCTCACCCTCTCCCTTGACCCCTCCCCACAGTCTTTGATCCCAAGCCTCTGCCCTCAGTCTTTATCTGTATGTTTCTGGCCCCTAACAGCCACCTTGTTTCCCTGCCTGTATTTCACATGTCGACCCTGGCCAGAACCCCTGTGCTGTGGGGATCAGGCAGGCTGGCCAGGCTCTGTGGGCTGGAAAGCTCTGGGTGAGGGCCCCTGGATCTCAGGAGGGCAGTTAGCTGGAAGGGGAGAGAGGAAGCCAGGGGAGAGGCTGTGTGGGCTCTGATCTCTTCTTATCTGCTTGGGAACACAGTCACTGGCCTTCATTAAACAGTAGCTTTTAAGCTTCTGAGGTCTGCACCCCACCCCAGCCCATCACTAGGGTATGAAGGAAGGAGTGTGAGGGGAGACTTCCTGTGGGCACAGCAGAGCTGGGGTGGAAGTGGCAGCGGATGAGGAAGGGGTGCAGAAGGAGTACTAGCAAGCAAACAGCAGTCATGCCCAAGAAGAGGCCTGGAAGTTCTGTGCCAGTGTCAGTGGGACAGGCAGTTATCTAGAATGGTGAGAGGCAGCCGGTGTGTGAGAGACAGTGTAGCTGCAGACGACAGTGTGGGACTGGATACACAGTGATGTGTGTCAGGAGTGACGGCGGTGACAGTGGGGGATGAAGACAGAGACTGGGTCTCGTGATCTCTGATGGAGTGTATCTATAGATGTGTATTTCCCCGTGGAGTGGTGTTTGCAGTTGTTTCAGTTGCCTTTCTGGGTGGCGGGGTGTGACTGGGTTTCCCTGTGTCCTCTGTGAGTGAGGGCTGCTCCTCCTCGCTCTTCTCCCTCATGCGGGGCTCTGCATAGCTTGCAGTAGATAGTCTGGGTTGGAATCCCAACTTTGCCACTTCCTTGCTCTGTCTTTGTGCAAGTCACCAGAGCTGTCTGACCCTCAGTTCCCCCATCTGTGGAGTGCCATAGGAAGAGGACAGAGAGATGTTGGGAGGTTGAAGAAGATCATGTATGTGAAGCACGTAGGGAGCATGCCGTGTTAGCTAGTATCCTGACCATCTCTCATCAGCTACCTGGGCAGGACTGTGTGCCTTTGTGCCTGTTAGGTTAGGGTATAGGGTTCCTCCAGTACTGAGGACAAAGGACAAGGGGACCAGGGCATGAGGAGAAGGGATTTCCTTCCAACAGTTGGGCACAGGCCTCACCTAGTGAAAAGCTATAGAGGAACAAGTACTGGTGCTGGGTACTGCAGAGGGCAGGGAAGATGGGGGCCTGCCTGAGGATGAAGAGGCCTGGCAAGGGTGGGGGTCCATGAGAGGAGCCAGCCTTGACAGGGGAGTTGGGCACCAGACAGGCTGAGGCCCCTTGGGAGCAGCCCCCAAGGCCCTTCCTCCCTGGGTGACACATCAGCTCCTACCACAGCGTCAGTAGCAGCTCTCAGAGTGGGGAGGCGGCAGCAAAATAAGAGAAAAGCAATTTGACGTTTCTAATAAAGCGTCGCTCCACTTTGCCAAATTAATTTTGACTCCCATAATTATTTGCTGTAGGAGCGACTGCGTTCTCCCCACCGCCGCCTAATGAGGTAATTGGGGAATTAGGAATTAATGACTTTAACAGAAGTGACAACTGACTTCACATTGGGAGAGGCTCTGGGGAGCTGCCTCTTCCCCGGAGTGCAGGGCCCTGAGCTTGGCTGCCTCCTAGGAAACCCAGGTGTCCTGCCTCCCAGGTCCCCGGCCAGCCCTCTGCCAGCCTGGCTCCCAGACTGCATGTGCTCTTTGACCGCCATCACTTGGGCTGAGCCTGTGGGGAGAAATCCTCAGAGGAATCCAGGGAGCTGATACTATTCTGGGTGATATTATTACTAACAATAGTACCGAGGAGGATCGACTGTTCCCTTCCCGTGTGTGGGGAGCAGATGATCAGCCTGTCTCCCTGGGGATGTTGTCAGTCTGTGGGTGGTGGATGGGTGGGGCTTGCTAATACTCTTTGTTAGGCAAGCCCAGCCTCAGTTTCCCTGCTTTACTGCATCTGAGGAGAGAGGCTGAATGCATGTATGACTGTGTGCATGAATGCATATGTGTGTGCATGAATGCATATGTGTGTATGTACATGAATGCATGTGTGTGCATGAATGCATGTGTGGGTGTGCATGAATGTATGTGTGGGTGTGCATGAATGCGTGTGTGTGCATGAATGTGTGTGTGTGTGCATGAATGCATGTGTGTGTGTGTATGTGTGTGCGTAAGCATATGTGTATGTGGTTTTCCCAGGTTCTGGGAAGGAGACAGCCGGACCCCACAAGTGGAAAGGGATAGGACATAGGTCTCAAAGTGAGCCAGAGCTGCAAACCTTATCCCCCAACTCTCTGCCAAACCCCAACCCTTGCCCCATCTGTGAGCCACCACTGCCGACACCCCCAATGCCACCAAGACTCTCGGCTCTGCTAGATGCAGGAAGGAGGTGGCAGCTGAATGTTCCTCATGCCCAGGCCAGACTGGGGCAGTCTTTTCAGAAGACTGCAGGAGTGGAATGTGTTTCTATGATGGGCTGGGTGCCTGACAGTGTGTGAGCCAGGGGCCCTGAGTGAACCTATGTGGGTGTCTGTTCCCTGTGGAAGGAGGGCTGAGGCCGCATTCAGGAGTGGTGCTAGGAGGTCCAGAGAAATGAAACAGGGGCTCAGGCTTAGCGTCCAGTGGGCCTTCATTGGCTTGGTTAGACTCCTTTGGTCTTGGAGGTAGGTTGGCTTCATCAGCTTCTTGGATCATCCTGTGCCCGTACCTCTTTGAGTCAGGGTCTTCCAAGACTGGTGGGCAAAGGTAGAGAACACTGGCTTTGAAGTCAGACTAGCTGGGGTTCAAATCTGGGGTTTCCTTCTCATGAGCTGCAAGATTTTGAGATGTTATTTAACTATGCTGAGCCTCAGTTTCTTTCTTGATGAAATAGGGAGCTATGAGCTTCCTCAGTGGGTTAGTGTGGAGAAGATAGCATGCATGCACAGTATCAACACAGAGCCTGGCATGATTTAGGGGTTTGGTGAAGACCTCCCTCTCACTCTAGCACCACAGGCAGAACTCTTCCTGGGCTGATCCTGGGTAGTCTCTGCAGGGTGATCCCTAGGCCTGGGTCCCAGAGATTGCTTAGGGTCTTTGCTCCCCTTCTCCGGGCCACAGTCCTTGTCTGTCCTCTGCCTGTCCTTCCCCAGTCCCTAGCTCCATCCCCTACCCCGACACCCCCCCATGATCCACTTTCCTTGGTCAGTCTAGCATAGTTTGTCCCTCAACTCTTCGGGCATCCATCCTGCCAAACACACAGTCCACACCGCCTACACCCACCCCCATGGCTGCAGAGGGGCCACCCCCACACTCAGAGCCTGACCTACTTTGGGACTGAAAGGCTGCCAGGAGAGGCAGTTCTGATGCCCTGGTTCGGGTGGGAGCCCCCTGGGGGCCTGCTTGGTACAGAGCATCTTGGGGAGGAGAGGTTGGAGGCTGGGGAGTGGGGAGGGGCTGGGGGTTAGACCTTCCTCTGCCAGAGGCTGGCTTCTGTGGACTTCTCTGCTGGTCGTGCCTTAGGGAGGCCTCTGCTCTCCATGCCCCAAGCTGGTCCCTAGCTTGGCCCAATCACCTGTCTGGGCCCAGTGGCCCTTGCACAGAGTAGGTCCTCTACGAATATTTGTGAATATCCGGGACAAACCAGAAGACAGGAGACAGGTGTGGTTAGTGGAAGGCCCTCAGGACCCAGGCCGGCTCACACCTCTGGCCTCAGGTTACTCCCTGGCATGTGGGGAAGGGGAGTGAGCCTGCCCACCTCCTCCAGCTGTTGAGACCTGGGAAAGGTGCCTTGTAAAGCTGTAAAGTGCTGCGGAGCTGGGCTGGTGGTGGCCACAGGAGTAGCCACTAGAAGGGGTGAATGGTTGCTCCCTCCGGTCGCTGACCTCCACCTCCCTGTCCCCAGGACCAGGGCACCGTGGGGGTGATCTTTAACGTGGGCACGGACGACATTACCATCGACGAGCCCAACGCCATCGTAAGCGATGGCAAATACCACGTGGTGCGCTTCACTCGAAGCGGCGGCAACGCCACCCTGCAGGTGGACAGCTGGCCGGTCAACGAGCGGTACCCGGCAGGTAAGCGGCAAGGGCCCGCGGAGGAGGGGCGGCGGCGGGGCGGGGCGGGGCGGGTGGCAGCCTCTAATAAGAGTGCAGCCGCGCTCGGGCGGGGCTAAGCGGAGAAGCTTTTGTAGTGGGGTGGGGCGGGGCTACTGGAGAGACAAGGCTTGCAAGGCGGGACTAGGGCAGGGGCGTGGCTAAGGGATTTTCCGGGCGGAGTGAGACCGTCGTGGTGGGCCTAAGCCAACTATGGGGGAGGGTGCAGGGCTGAACCAAAAAGGCTGCAAGGCCCGGGTCCACTTTCGGGGAGGGGGAAGAAAAGGAGAGAGGGTAAAGCTGAGGAGAGTCTGATGCGATTGAAGAAAGGATGAGTTTAGAAATGAGGGAGACAGTTGCAGAAACAGGAAAGAAAATCCAGAAGTAACATAAAACGTGTCTTGGCAAGGAGACAGGGCTGTTACCAAGGGCAGAACCAAGGTCCTTATAAAGAGCAAGTCAAAGATCCATATTAGGAGATCTATCGAAGGAAGAGAAGTAGCCATGGGGACTCAGAGAAAAGGACCTCCAGTGTCCAAGACAGTGAGGGACGTGGTGAAAGGGGGAGAGAGACAAGTGACCACAAAAATGAAACACAGGGTCACGTGCATTCAACAACCTTCGTTGACAGTGTACTTAGGCAGCAGGGCTTGTGCTAGGTCCTGGGGACTCGGTCCCTGTTTGCAGGGAGCCTTGAGAACACAAACAGTTCAACAGGGTGACAGCTGTGGTGGCCAAGGACAAACCAAGGTCTGAGGAGCACAGGAGAGGGATGGAGATGAGGGCATGGAAGAAATGAGGAGGCAGAAACCCTGAAAGATTTTGAGGGAGGCAGAGACAGAGTCTCAGAATAAGAGGAAACCAGAGGGGGAGCAATGGGAAGCTGTGGAAATAGTGCTGAGCCATATGCAAAGGCGAGGAGAAATGCAGAGAGATAGATGGAGATGCTGACATGCAGACCCAGGGAGAGAAGAGGTGGACAGAGCCTTGGGAGGGAGCAGAGGAAAACCCCAGCATGGGAGATAAAGAGGGAAGGGAAACAGAAATGCTGCAGGGAGAACTGCAGAAACACAAAGTTGCTGAGATATGGGCTGAGTGACATTGCAGTCACACAGGGCCTGACTGAGAAGCAGAGTGAGCATCTGCAATCTCCATCACTCTCCCAGGCGGAGAGATAGCCGGGCAGAGGCAGAGAAGCTGCCCCATGCTAACTGCGGGGGGGCGGCAGGGACAAAAGGCCAGTGTGTAAACACTCATGGGCTTACCTATGATGGAGTAAAGATGCCAGTACAGGCTTATGATACCAATTATGCATGCTTGTACCCAGACATTTCTGTAAAGTCCCTGGAGATAAAGAGGCCCATGTGGCCCCCTAGTAAATACACAGGTTGATGTACACACAGGTCAACCCTAGACACATGGACAACTGCAGACATTTGTATGGTCAGACAGACACATGAAAAAACAGCCCTGCAGAGGGATGCCGGTCTACATCAAGGCCCTAGGTACATGTAGGGACACACGAGACACACCAACCCTCCTACACTAAATTCCTCCTACCCCCCTCATCCTCCAACAAGCCAACACTGACAGCTTGGACTGTGTAGGCATGATCCCTGTGGGCAGCAGACTTCTCTCATTCTCCGATGCACACACACTGGGGCAACCTTTGTAGCAGTGATGACATCGGCCTGTGCTGGACAGGGCTGGGCTTGGAAGCATGACAGCCTCACCATGTCAAGCCAGGACTTGGATCTAGAGCTTCACCCCTTGGAGCCCAGCAGGCCAGCAGTCAGGGTGGAGGAGTTATGCCTGCTCTCCTCTCCTCAGGGACCCCTGATTAGGGATGAGGAAAGGCTTCTGCGTGCCTCTTGCCTGTACAGGGGAGTAACATGAGGGCCTGGTGGAATGTGTGTACTGAGGGCAGATCCTGAGCAATACCATTAGGTCAGATCAGCAGTATGCATGCGCCCAGAGAGGGGGGACCCTCTGACTCCTTGGGAGCACAGTGGCACAGTCCATGGATTCTGCATCAGCAGGACCTGGATTTTAATCCTGGATCTCCCACTGACAAGCATGTGATCTTGGACAAGCCATCTAGCCTCTCTGAATCTTAGTTTCAGCCTCTGAAAGGTGATGAGACCTACCTCATAGCAATATTGTGAGATTCCCATGAGATAATCTAAGGAAAACATTAGAGTGGCATGGCATGGCAGAGGCTCTCAGTAAATAGGACTTTTGTTAGAATTTTTATATACTCAACCTCCCTCCAGGCAGATGTACTTTCTTCTCTTCCTCTTGGAGACATACACCCAGGATTAAATAATCGGTTTTTAACTAAACACAAATGTCCTGAATCTATAGGGAAAGCAGTCTCCTTGTCTTATAAGCACCTAAGGAGGTGCCATCCATACCCACATGAACAGGTTGAGTGCACCTTCATGGGAGGTGTACACAGGCAGGGCCAGGCCCAGGTCTCCAGGAAGGTGAGCACAGCTGTGCAGTGAGAGGAAAAGCCTCCTGGTCCCACCAGTGTGCACTGAATAGTATGTCAGTGTTTTAAATGGGAGAAGTGGCCAGATTCTCAAAGGAAATCACTTCCCTTTCCGCTGCTGCAGACCGGGATCACCCACGGCTCACAGAGAACCACAGATCCTCTCAGGTGCACTGACAAATCCCTTTTCACACAGGCATGTGCACACACACACACATTCACACATATTCTCCTTCCCAGTCTCCAGCGGCTGGAGATTGGTGAGCAGAGAGAGGAACCAGGTGGGTATCCAGATGGGAAGCCAAGCTTGGAGAAGAGATGGGGGCTGGAACTGGTGGAGAGGAGCCTGGAGGAGAAAGGCTGAGTGCCTGGCAGGGTGAGCAAGATGAGGTCCTGAGATAGCAAGGAGAGGAAAGTGGGCTCTGAGCAGAAAAAGGTCAAGGTGAATTTGGGGCAGAGGAGGGTGCAGAGGAGGGCTGGGAATGTCTGCAGGAGAGGAGTAAGGGGCCAAAGAGGAGGTGATAAGGGGGCTGCTGGATGATGATCCAGCTCCCACACCAGGCACCACACCTGTCACAGCTGCCCAGTAGAAAGGGATCCCTCACCAGGGCGAGGAGGCCTTTCCGGGGAGTGAGTGGTGGAGTTGGGAGCAGGAGGGGCTTAAGGGGGAAGGTGGTGGTGGGGTCAAGGGTGTGGTGTGAGGTGGAAATTGAGGGGAAGTTGGGAGTGGAGCACCAAGGCAAGGGGCGTTGAGGTGGCCTGGAGAAGAGGTTTAGATCTCACTGTTCTGTGAGGGTTCTGGGTGGCCCCCTAAATGCCGCATAAACCCCTCTTAACCCATCCCTCCTACTTCTAAACTGCCCTCTAAACACAGGAGCCAGCTGGGCCACTGATGCCTCCCACCCCCAACTTAAACCTGCTAAATGCCCCTCCCCCGCCCACCCCCCAACTTTGGGATGGGGAAGGAAGGGGGCCACAGCAGCTTAAACACAGATAAACCTGTTTAACCTCTGATCTTTGACCTTCCAGCTTCTTTTCTTTTATGTCCCTTTTCTTTTCTTCTTTGCTCATCTCTTTTGCTTTGGGTTGCTCCTGCCCCCAGGGTGGGGCTGGCTCTGGACCGGAGCCTAGGGAGGGGGTCAAGGGAGAAGAGGGGCCCAGTGTTTCTTTTCCTCCCTTCCCCTCTTTCTGTGGATGTTGTTGCTTACTCTGAGTCTCCTGAGGAATGCATAATTACTTTTCTAACTCCTTTGGACTTCGCCGCCTGAGAAACCTACTGTCTTTCTAAACTTTTCCAAGGAAACTTTGATAACGAGCGCCTGGCGATTGCTAGACAGAGAATCCCCTACCGGCTTGGTCGAGTAGTAGATGAGTGGCTGCTCGACAAAGGTAATTAACCAGAATTAATTAATTAATTAACTTTAAAAACACTATCTTAAAGGTGCAGAGCTCTCTCTTTCCCCCTCCGTGCCTTCACCAACGCCCACCCCCAAGTGAAGGGACAATTGGCCAGCCAGAATGCTCCCTTCCCCTTTGGAGTCAAGGGTCTGTCTGTGCATTCCGAATGGTGTTGGGGTAGAAGTGGGGTTTTTCTTTAGATGCGGGGGAGCCCTGTTTTCTTTCTAAACCTGGGATCAACTAGGGTAATCCACAAGATCCCTACCATGGGTGCTCCCCAGTGCAAGCCCTGCAGTAAATCACAAGCAGGCTGGGAATGCAGGCTGGAGGTAGGTTCCCTCTGCTCAGGATTATCTGGGAGGCTTGATAAGGGGCCAGCTGAGGGCCATAGAGCATGCAGAGGTGGGAAACCTTTGGGAAGCAGGAAAGCTGATCTGAGGAGGCTTAGGAAGCCTTCACCAGAGCCATGGGAAGAGAAGAGAGAAGAGTGGGGACCTCCGATCCTACTGAAAAGACTCCCAAAGAGAGCGCTGTGAGGCTGCTATCTCTGGAACAGGCCCACCTTACTCCAGAAGGCCTCTGAGAAGTTGAGGAGAGACTAAAGAAAGCAGGGCAGGAAGTGGTGGGCCCATAGGGATTTCTATTCCTTCTTGGCTGATGAGGAAGACCCAGTAAGCCCCTTGTGAGGCCCAAGTGTGGTGAGGTGCTGCTGGATGTGAAAGAGAAGGCTTCTTGTCACCAAGGGAAGTTGGGGACCAAGGGCAAATTCATCCTGTTCCCTTTGGGGGCGGGCGAGCTCTGTACCTCTAAGGCTAAACTCTAGGGGGGAAGTAGAACTGTTAAACCTCCACTTAACCAGCTGATAACTGTGCTTTTAAATGTCCACTGGGGCCTTCCCCAACTAAAACCCCCAAATGTAACTTCTAGCCCCCCACACCTGTGGGGCCTAAACCTGCTGATAACCAGATGTGATAAACCCATAACAGGACAAAAAGTTAAAGGGACTGTAACAGACATCGCTAAAACCTACAGCCCCCAGCCACACTGGGCTGCTCTCTCCAGCGGGGTGAACTTTAACCCTTTGAGGAGTTCATGGCGGATGGGGCCAGGGGCCACAGGCACCAAGTTTACCAACACTGTGGCTTCCTCTCCATTACCCACCTCCCTCTTCCAGAATCAGAGAGGCCAAGGGAGCAGGCTGGGCTGAGGCTGGGACAACTTGTGACCCCAAGGGCAGGGAGAGCTGGACAGGCCTTGTTGGGGGTTGGGGGAGGAGTTGTGGTTTAGATGATGGGGAGCCAGGGGCCCCCTTCCCTTTCCCTTTAGGTCTGACTTTCCTCTTCTAGAAAATAACCCACTGGGCTATATAGGTAATTTTCAAAGTGTGAAAGAAGGAACTCACTTTTTGCATGTGGCCTTAGCCAAGTACTTCCCCTTGCTGAGACTCAGCTCTCTTCTCGGTAAGAAGGGACAGTGATGGTTACTCAGCTCACCTCACAGGCATGTTGAGAGGGTGAGAGAAAGAAACATCAGGAAAGTATCCCAAGACAAGGTCTGAGATGCTTGGAGGGAATATTTTACTGTCAGTGCCTGACCATATGGTAGGTACTTAATAAATATTTATTGGATGAATCTATTTTCCAGTTCCAAAGTATGTTCTGTGAAACAGTCCCACGAGATGCTTCACAATAGAGAAAGTTGTGGTAGAACGAGTTTGGGAAGTGCTGAATCCTGTTTTTTCCTCTTGGAGATGCATGTGTGCATTAGTTTAATGCAGGTTCTGAGAAGCCCTTGGAGAAAGAAACCTGTTCGATGGTGAAATGTTTGCTTCCCCAACTCATTTGACCACGGTGACCCTTCTCTCCTTTGTTTTCCTCATGAGTCTTATGTCTGGGAACAGGCTTGGATGCAGAGGTCTTCCTGGGCCTGTCTGGGTCTGGTATTCCAGGGCCTGTCCCAGAGCTGCCACCACTGATCCTCTGCCTCTTGGGCTCTTGGCCACTGGTAATGGGTGTTGCTGCCCTAGGGCTATCCTTGCCTGAGTAGGTGGTAGGAGGATGCTGGAGGAGGAAGGAAGGCTGAATGGGGACTGGGGAGACATACCAGTGCCCATCATTGGCCAGAGGCTGGACAGATGTTTGGATGTCCCAGAGGCCTTGGGTTTTCCAGAGAACCTGTTTCCAAGGAGGGTGTGGGCTTCACAAGTTGGACTGTCCTCAGCCCAGGTTTTGGGGGCAAGGCTTACAGGCACCTAACTCTAAACCAGATCTTTAACGAGGCACTAACCAGAGGCTAACAAGGGCTAAGCCAGGTCTAAAACCCCCAGTGCCAGCAGCTGAAGGTTCCAGGGGAGATGGGGCAATGTAGTAGGCCCTCTGCTCAACCCCTCCCCCACAAAAAATAAGCAGCACCAAAACCAAAGTTAAATCTAAACTTAAACATAATAAACATCTTTTCTAAAAACCAAACCAAAACAACAAACTCAGAGGGTTAAACTGACCCCCAGATCCACTAAAAACAAACAGAACAGCCCAACCCCACCCAGCTGGGAATTCTGAGGTGTCATACTGCTGAGTGCGGGGTGCGATTGGAGCTGGAGCGGGTTTTTTTGGCTGTCAGTGAGCGAAGCAAGGTCCCTTTAACATTTTCCATTTCTGTGCTTGCATGTCTAGGTGGGGAGGAAGGGCTTGGCTTTTCAGGGCCTGGTCCCAGGCAGTGCTGGGTCTTGGCAGTCCAGGAGAAGAGAGGGGTTCCTGGCCAGGGGTCAGAGGGCCTGGTCATAGGCGGGAGGCCAGCCTGGGCAGATTGCTGCTCCCACACACCATCACACTGTCTCACCTCCTTCTCCGCTCTCACACGCACTGACTCCATCTTGGCCTGGCAGCTGCCTCCTTTGTCTCTGCCTCTTTGTCTCCTCTGTCTGCCTCTTCCAAGGGCTCCATGGCTTCATGGCTTGG
Organism: Callithrix jacchus; assembly: GCF_049354715.1. Lineage (NCBI taxonomy): Eukaryota > Metazoa > Chordata > Mammalia > Primates > Cebidae > Callithrix > Callithrix jacchus. The sequence continues at coordinate 121,693,959 of NC_133511.1, read as the reverse complement.
GGCTAGATACTGGGGCAGGATGTGTGGGGAAGCAGAGGGAGACGATGGGGATGGACTGAGGGAAAAGGATGAAGAAGGGCGATGGCCTTGGAGCTGGAGGGGAGAGGGACTGGGGAAGGTGGGAAGGCTTGCACATGGTGGGGAGGAGGGGCTGGGCTCCCCTTCCCCAGCCCATGTATACCCTGGGTGCCCTCCCCTTCTGGGGTCCCCACCTGGCTGGGCTAGGGGCTGTGGCTGACAAGGACTTTCCCTTTGGTTGTCTGCCCCTTCCTCATTTTTCCCTGTCCCCTCCTCCCTTGCTGGCTTCCTCCTCCATTCTTTTTTCCTCTCCTTGGCTTCCTTCTCTTTTCCTTTCTCTTCCTGGTTTCCCCTCACTGCCTGCCCCTCCTCTGTTACCCCTTTCCCCTCCCCCCAGGCCGCCAGCTGACCATCTTCAACAGCCAGGCTGCCATCAAGATCGGGGGCCGGGATCAGGGCCGCCCCTTCCAGGGCCAGGTGTCTGGCCTCTACTACAATGGGCTTAAGGTGCTGGCGCTGGCCGCCGAGAGCGACCCCAATGTGCGGACTGAGGGTCACCTGCGCCTGGTGGGGGAGGGGCCGTCCGTGCTGCTCAGTGCGGAGACCACGGCCACCACCCTGCTGGCTGACATGGCCACCACCATCATGGAGACTACCACCACCATGGCCACTACCACCACACGCCGGGGCCGCTCCCCCACGCTGAGGGACAGCACCACCCAGGTAAGGCCCCACTCTGGTTGGTGGATTAGGGCAGAGATAGGTGGGGATGGGGCTGATATCTGCATAGCCACAGTAGTGGTGCCTAGGATGTGGGTCCAAGGGGTCATTGGGATCCTGGAGGCTGCTGTCTCTGACCTTGTTGCCATGGCAATGGGCAAGGTGACCTTTCAGGAAGTGGCCTTCATCTTAATGACCAGGGATCTTGTGATGTGGGGATTACCACTATTTCTAGAGGGACCATTCCCGGATTTGGGGAGGAGTTTGATGGCCCAGTTATATGAGAGAAGACCACCCTACCTAAGAGAGATGAAGTCTGGACTTGGGGTGAGAGTGGAATGGCTCCTTCTGCTTCCCCAGTGAAGGCCATGCCTAGTGTTCTGTGTGGGCAGAATGGGAGATGGATGATACAAGACATGGCCCTGCTGTGGGCAGAGGTGACAGCATGGGAGGGCTGGATGCAGTCACCTGGCGTGGGCAGCCCCTCTCCAAAGGCTGGTGAAAGCTAGGAGGAACCTGTCCTTGTGTTCTGGGGTCCCTGCAGTGGGAAAGCCCTAGCTGCAGGTCCATTGCCTTCATGAGCCCTCTCCATGTGACTGTGAGCAGGCACCACAAGTCAGGGGCTCCAGTGTCCTCTCAGTGGGTCTGAGGGGGTCTCAGTGCAGATAGTTCCCTGGTGCTCACCTCCCCTGCTCAGGTGCTTCTTGGGTCAGGTCAAGCCCTAGTGATGGGGCAGGACTGGAGGGGCTGCACCTGGGGAATGGGGCTCCACTGGAGCAGGACAGCCCTGTGTGACTTCCCAAGGTAGCCCATGCTGGGCTGTTTTCTAGTTGTTGCCTCCAGTGTCTGCTCTGACCATTAGCACGGAGCTCACAGCTGGCACGAAGGCCTTGGTGTCACCCCTTCTCTCCCATCGTCCTGTCCGAAAGCCTGTGGCTATTGGGCACCCTCTGTCCTTCCAGGGTGAGAGCAGGATCTGGGGGTGACCATGAGGATGTGCCCCTCCCTATGCCGCCAGTCTGTCTTCAGCTTCTCCCTCTCAGGGGTGGACTCTGTGTGCTTCCAGGCTCCTCCCTGCCAGTCTGTGCTGCAGGAAGCCTGGGACTAGGCTAGCTGGGGCCATCCAGATCAGAGAGACAAGCCTGTACCCACTTCCTCTTTGCCAAGAAAGCTGAGGGGACCTGAAGACTTTGTCCCTAGGGAGCAGGGAGCCCTGGGGGAAAGGTCTGGGCTGTATCCAAGGCTGGGTACCCACCATGTCCAATGCCCTCCGAATCATAGGGGAGAAGGGGCTGTCTGGTCTCAGTGGGAGGGTGATGGGCAGATCATCCTGGTGGAAGAGAGAGATGAGGGCCCCAGGAGACACTGCTGTGGTTGGGAAGCCCAAGATGGAGGCTGGTGCTGAGGGGGCAAGAATGCAGAGGGAGGTGGGTCCTTCAGGCACCACCTTGTCCTTGGGTGAGTGAGGGCTGTCCAGTCTGAAGATCAGGGGCTGGGGAGAAGGCAAGTTATGACCCTTTCAACTCTCCTTATCTTGGCTTTCAGCCTGGCCCTCTCCTCCCCATCCCAGAGTTTTTTGGACTCCCTTCCTGCCTGGACTTTCAGTTTCCCTCCTTGGGTCTCCTCCCTCATACCCTCTGGGTGCCCCCCTCCTCCTTACACTCACTCATCTTGGGGATTCTCTTTCTTTGCAATCAGTAGGAGAGAAAATGCTGACAAAGTCAACTCCTGTTGCCATGGAAACCACAGCCCTAATTATTGTGTGCAGGACGGTTCTCTCAGGCTCTAGGAAAGGGAGTTGGGAGAGAGATGAAGGGTGATGGAGTGGTGAAGCTAGAGCCAGGAAACCCCTCCAGGTCCTGTCCCTGTTTTGCCTGTGCTGGCTTCTGTAGGCTTCACCCGGTAGGGCCTTGTCTCCCCGGCACCCCTGTCCCGAGGCATCCTAGACCCTCTTGCCTTGGCCCTGCAGGTTAAAGTATGGTATCCACTCTCCTCACTTCCCAGAAATAAAAAGCACCATGTGTACTGTTTCACTGACCCTCGGAAGCCATGAAAACCTGCAGGGCTGCTGCTGGGAAGTTCCCTGTGCATAGCAGGAAGTGGAGGCCTGAGGTCAGCCAGCAAGAGATGGGAAGGCTGGGACTCAGACCAGCCTGGTCCATTTCAGCCCAGGGGCATCCCCTGTGCCACCATGCATCTGAAATGGCAGCTGTGGGATCTGCTGACCTGCCTCGAACCTCTCTTTCCCCACCCCTGTGTTCTCACCCTCTAGAACACAGATGACCTCCTGGTAGCCTCGGCCGAGTGTCCCAGTGATGATGAGGACCTGGAGGAGTGTGAGCCCAGTACTGGTGAGTGCCTTTCCCCCCTCCCCTGCCCCGGGGCCCTCTGCGACGCTGCTGGGAGGGGGGCGACTGTCCCTGTCACCTGGCCCAAGTCCCAGGGCCTGCTGCCAGGCCTTAGCTTTCCCTGATAGTTTCCTGCTGCCTAATATCCTCCCAGGCCCTCAAATGCTCTCTGGCAGGATTCCTTTTGGTTCCCAGCCCCTCAGAGATAGTAAGATCCATAGCTTGGGGTCCTAGGGTTGAGAGCCAAGGGGTGCTGGGACAGAAGGAAGGAGACTTTTCCCTAGAAAGATGAGTAACTGCAGCTCCCATGAGTCCTTGGGGTGGGGGAGGGTGAACATGGGTTAGGAACTACAACTCCCATCAGCTCTTGGGTGCAGAACCACAACTCCTGCTTGCCCCTGAGGCCTGGTACTCTCTAGGCCACTAATAGAGGAGATCTCTGCTGTATCCTGGGCCCTCCTCTTCTCCTGGGTGCCAGGAGGTGTCCTGGGCTCTGTCTGAAGGGTTCCCAAAGTGGACACTGCCAGGACTGCCAGGCCAAGGCGAGGCAGTTGCTACACAGTGACTGCTCAAATCCGATAGTGTGCTGGGTGGGAGGTTCCCCCTAGACCAGACTTGTGGTCTGTTGGGGGAGATTAGGGCCTGAGGTCTGGCCCGGATTCTAGTTGGGGAGCTGCTGTAGGAGGACAGCAGGGCTGGGAGGGAAGGCTTTCCAGGACCTGGGGCTCTGGGGCCAGGGGTGCTTTCTAGGCCTCTGCTTAATACTTCTTGCTGGAGCAAAGGGTGCAGCCACAAAGAGAGACCAGGCTGGCAAAGTGGGGGTGGGCCTTGAGTGCTGCTTGAGAAGTGTGGGGTGTGGAGTGGTGCAGCAAGTGCCAAGGCTGCTCATTTGAGCAGGTTGGGGGTGGCCAAGAGCAGCTGGAGGAGGGTGGGATACTTGAGGCTGGCAGAGGGAACAGAGAAAGGACTGGATGTGGCCAGATTTCCCAGTGGAGGAGCGTGGGCCTTGGTGGCTGCCAGATCAGTCTGTGGGAGTGGAGGGCCACCCACATTTCTCGCTTGGGCTGCTGGAGACTTCTCCCCATTACCTTATAATGGGTGGCACCTGGATTGTTGGTACCAGAAGGCTGGAGGTTGGGGCAGGTGCTTGCGGGGTTGGGAGAGATGATGTGGCCAGGAGGTGGGCAGTATGCCCTGGTACATCCTGTGAATCTGCTCCGGAAAAACATTCCCAGCTCCAGAGAAGACATTCAGGCTGAGGGTAAGCCCCGGCCCTGGAAGGAGTGTGGACAGAGCAGAACCATAACATGGCCTATGGAGCCTTGGGGCAGAGACTCCACTTCAAAAACCAAGGGCAGAGGGGTTTCTGGGTCACAGGCTCCCAGACCCTGAGGCTGAAGCCCGGTTGCCCTCCATGTCTCCCAAGTAGGCTAGAGTTGAGAGAGGTCACTCCCATGGGCCTGGGCCCATGGACATTCAGGGGAGCTGCCAGCTGCTTGGCCAGGAAGGCCTCGCCTTCCACTGCCCAGGGCCTGTGCTTTCTGGGATAGATGCCTTCCACTCTAGGAGGCCTCTCTGCTGACTGATGTCACTTCTTCCCTTGAGGTGATCTTGGCTCAGGGATGCACATTCCAATGCCTCCATTGCTTTGGGGGATTCCGGGCATCTGGTGGCTTCAACACACAGCACCCCCTGCGCTGCTTCACTGCTCTGAGCTCTAGGCACTTATTGGTGGCTCCTGTGGCCAACACAGCACTGCTAGCCCAGGTCTGCCGAAAGTGGTTGTAATGAATCCCGTGAAAGCCCTGGGATGGGGCTCTGGGGACAATGGTCTGTGTGGGTCCTGAGGAAAGGGCAGTGAGTGGCACCACCACATGTGTTTATACACAGGTGCCCATGTTCACACACTCTGGGACAGGAACTCCTGGGTGACAGGAGTCGTTCCTGCTTTCCCTGAACCCTGTGGAGGGCTATCTAAGGCCAGATAGTCACCACGTAGGGACGTGAAGTGCACGCTGGACCCCACCTGGGCCATACTGTGTCCATCGAAGTTCTAGCCTCCCAACCCTGGCTGGAGTCTAGTCAAGGGCCTGGGTCTGATACTGAATGGGTGCATTGGTGGTCTGAGCTCTTTTCGGCTGCATTAGGGCAATGGGTGAGGAGAAGCTGAAGCAGGCGATCAGCTGGTCCACAGTCAGGAATCTGTGAGGTCACTGACCACTGAGCCACCCTCTTGGAAAAAGGTCCAAGCAGAGGATGAAGGGTGGAGGAGGTCTAGAAGCCTGGGATTAGGAGGGGCTGGTAGCCAGCCCAGTACCCAGCTTGAAAAACAAGGCCAGGAGGGAGGGCATAGTGAACACTGGTGCTCCCAGAGGAAACCACCGAAAGCCACAGCCTCTCCCCCAGACATGTGTAATTCGTGCTTACACATTTACATTTGCACACTCTGAAAGACTTATCGATGGATCCTCATTATTCCAGCGGGAGACCAGACAAGGACCAAAATGACTCCAGGGTCTCCCAGGCTGGAGACCATGTCATGCCTCTCAGAGCCTCTCAGACAGAGCCTTTCCCAGGCCCCCGGTGCAAGGAGGCTTTTCTCCAGCAGACGGCCAGGCCTCCTTTGGCTCCAGTGTCAGAGGTGGGGGCAGCCTGGCTGGAGACCCTAGGGTGTTTTACGTCTCCCACCTTGCAGATCCTCATCCCTGGGTCTGGGATCATTCCTGCGTACCTTTCCACCCTTTTCCCTAACCTGAGCTCCTCCACAGACCCTGGCCCATTCTTTCTCCCTTGCTTGGTGAGACCATCATCTACATGGTTATTTTAGCTGTGGTTGGCTTTCGAATGGGAGTGCCTTTAGGGGAGCGTGCACCATCGGTAATGTGACCCACTCCTGGTTGTCTCAGCTGGCCCAACCCACACATTGTGTTCTGGGCCTGGCCCCTGAGGGTATCTGACTTTGCACAACCTGAGACATGAAGGAAGGGCACACATAGGCAGTGTCTGTATGCACATGTATGACCAGAGGCATGCACACATACAGCCCTGCACATACATTTACTCACCCACCAGCAAGCTCACATGGGCCCACTTACACACACACACACACACACACACACACACACATTCAAACCTAGAAGAGCACACACTATTTGTACCCAGACCAACAGAGGCACACACATGCTTAGACTCCAAGAGACATGTATGTGCTTATGCCCCCCTGAAGTCCATACACACAGCTATACATGTTTGAGACTCATAGAAGCACAAACTCAGGCACACATACACAGTCTCACGAAAGCACACACGTGCACTCAGAGCTACCAACTCTTGCATGTGTATGCTTAGAGCTCCAAAAATACCCACAGAGGCGCTCAGATGCACAGGTGTGCACCTACTCAGCTCCCAGAGTTCACACTTGCACGTGTTCAGTTGCACCAAGGCACACACACATATTGTGTGTCTCAAACTTACCCAGCCACTTGCATGTGTTCTGAGCTATGTCTCCATGCATGTTCATACCCACTAAGGCACACTCACACACATCTACTGACACTCATGCTGAATGTTCAGAATCACACACACATGCTCAGACCCAGAGACAGACTTGTGTATTGCAGACACTCAGGCCACACACATCTGTGTTCATACCTGAGTGTGTTTGCATATGTGCTTAGATCCAGTGAGACATATGCCTTGAGACACATCCTTGGACTCACAGATTATACATCTGTGCTCAGCTCAGAGGCACACACATGTACAGATCCACCTGTGTAACACACACACAGGTGCTCAGACCACAGAATCCTACACCTGCGTTCAGACATGCAGATGCTCGCATGTGTTTCAGAACCGCAGAGACCTTTATGCATGTTCGGATCAGGCAGGTACACAGTGTGTTATACCTACCACAGTGCACATGTGCACACACATGGACTCACAGAAATGCATATCCGTGACCAGGCTCACAGAGATATGCGTGTGTAAGTATCCCTATGACGATGCACACATACATTTCTGCAGAGGGGTGTACTCATTCACCAGCATGTGCATCCAGCCGCCTTGAGGTATGCCCACAGCTACACAAAGGTACACCTGGGGACTACGACTCACAAGGGTTCAGGTGTGACCATTCTCAGAGGCAGGCTGTGTGCTCATCCCAGGGTTCTACACACACACAATTTGTTCTGCTTCACAGACTGGCACCTCTCCCACCAACCTCACTACTATAGAAGTTCATACAGTCATGTGCCCAGTGCCACAGCAGTATACACATACATGCTCATCTGCTGACACAAACATACTGGTTCACACTCACAGAAAAATACGTATGTACACCCCTACCCATAGATGTGCAAGTTCATGTGCTCAGACCTTCACAGAGGTGTGCATGCACACACACATACAATCAGGCCTACATTGGCCCACACAGATGCAGGTGCACTTCTCTGCTCCAAGGTACCCATGCAGTGGCACACAGAAAGGCACACATATATTTTCAGACCTGTAGGGTATGCACACATGTTCAGACACAGTACAAGGCATGCCTTTATGCCTCTGTGCTCCCACCCAGGTAAGTACACACAGTTATTTAGACTCAAAAGAGCACATACATACACACGTGTTATTCAGATTCACCCACTCACACGTGTGCTGAGACCCACAGAAGCAACCTCCTGCACTTACTCCCTGCAAGCATCCCTCCTGAGGCATTGCTCCCATGCCCATGTGAATGAGACCCTCAGAGGCACATGCAGGCTTCACTCCACAGAGTCACAGACACATTTGCCCAGACCCACAGAAGCACAGTGTGTTTGGATTCCAAGAGGGACCCAAGGTAGCACTAGCTGCTAAAATAGACAAAGCCACAACATCCATGGTTTAACACATAGAAATGTATTCCTCATTCATGTAAGTTATAAACAAGTGTTCCTGATTGGCAGGCTGTTCTCCAAGTGTTGACTCAGGACCTGGTCCCTTTCCATCTTGTGACTGCACCATCTTCAACAGGTGACTTCCCGAGTTGTGGTGGAAGGGGACCTGGCATGGAGTTGTGAAGTGGAAGGTTTTATGGGAGAGGTGCCTGGGAGAGGCGCCCAAGGTCCTGCACACATTCTGTTGCCTGGAGCTCAGTCATGGCGCCCAACCTAGCTTTAAGGAAGGCTGTAAGGTATGGCCTTCCTGTACCCTCAGGAGGAAGCAGAAACTGGTCTGGGGACCAGCTAGTGAATTATTTGTCACTGGCTTACCTGTGAGTCATCAAGGATCTGTATCACTCTTCCTCATCCCCTATGACACACCCACCCCTCCCTGAGGGAGACCACCCAAAGTTCCAACCAGTTAAGGAATTCATTTCAAAGCTGACGATGTCTGGGAGATGGTGGCCCACTCCATCTGGTCCAGACCTGGCTCCTCTGGAATGGGACCCATATGTGATCTGGATGCCCAGGAACTAAATGGATAATTTACCTCACTGCTCCCATAGCCCAACACGCACCCAGAATACAGTGGTGGGGCAGAGACAACCGCAATACAACTTCCCAGGCAAAGAAGGGAAAAATGGAAGAAACATAGCAGCCTAGATTCCCATAGGTAATGTGTGCTGCTTGCACTGAGGAAATCCATCAGGCATTTCCTCAGTGGGGGAAGTTTCTTCATTAAACCCTGGGAGACACTCTGATCTTTGGGGGAGACTCCCCTCTCCTTTGTCTGGGGTCCCTGGCTCTTCCCTCTGGGAAGTTCCTCCCAGTTCTCCTCCATGTCTGTGTCTGAAGTGGGTGCTGGGAACAATGTCCTCCTTGGGAGTGCTGTAGCATGATAGCCCACCCCTGCTCATGCAGATTTGGGACTCAAGGGTGATTTTAAGGCTCCAAGTAACCACACCTAAATACAGTTCTCCAGCCTTACTTATTTCCTTGTTGCTCTGCCCCCATGCCTCTTTCTCTTAATACAGTGGTGACTGTCTTGAGGATGTTTGAAACAGTAGGAGGGGGGGCACCCCCTAAATCTGATTATTGAGCAAGGCTCAGTGTCCTTATTTGGGAGAGAAGTTTTACTGGGCTATTGTCTCTGAAAGCCTTTTTCACTTTTCTCTCTTACTGTTTGGAAGCAGTGGCCTCGTCTGACTTTTGGATGCAGATTTCTGGGCTGTCTGTATTCTTTTCACTTCGGCTTGCAAACCAGACAATTCTTGCCTCCTTGTGTTCTTTGCCTCCTTGGTCTCCTCCTTGTACTATGTCGCTAAAAGCAGAACATAGAAGCCTCATGGTCACTGGCCTTTCCCAGCCCTTTCCCTCATTGCCCAGACTCCACAGGCAGGTGCCTACCCTCCAGGTCCTCATCAGCAACGGTGCGTACCACATGCTTTGCTACTGCATTACGTGGGCTTCATCTTTCCAGCCTCCACGCCTTGGATGGTCACGAGTGCCTCCTCAGGTTTGTTATCGTGACACCCATTTCTGGTGCCAGTGTCTATATTAGTTAAAGTAACATTTGTTTCTGTAACAGATAAGCCCTGAATCTCCATAGTTAATTCAAGAGAAGTCTCTCAATCACCCTATCTGGGTGTGCCTGATCAGCAGGTGGCTGTGCTGCAAAGGGTGCTTTAGGAGTCCACACTCCTTCCATCTGTGGTGCCTCCATTTTCAATATGTGGTTTCCAAGGTCACTGCAGGAGAAAGGGCATGAAAGGTGGCACCCAGGAGGCTGCTGGGGAACTGGTACTGGCAGTGCTCACTCCTCAGTCACGCACCAGGCCTACTCACAAGGGATGTTGGGAAATGTAGTCTTGCTGCCCAGAAGAAGGGGAAAATGAGTTTGGTACAGGACGTGTTCCCTGGGGTGCACCACTGGTGCTCAGATGAATGTGGTGCCCTCACATGTTCACATTCACATATGCTCATGTGCACACAGAACTCAGACCCACACTCAGTGGCTAGCAGGCACATGCAGAGCCACACACTGACACACACACACTCATGCTCAGATCCATCTAGGTTCATGTACATGCCTGCACACATGTGCTTGGGGCACAGAAACACAGATCCTGTGTGTATGTGTGTGTGTGTGTGTGCCACAATATACCATTTTTTTCTTGCCTTGAAATACCCTGGCTTCTGCCCCTGTTGCACTGGTGCTTGTGGGTGAGGAGGGGTACCGTCCTTCAGGGCACCACAGACACAGGGCACAGGTTGTCCTCTGCTTGCACAGGTGAGTAGGGGGTTACATCTGTCCAGGGCTCTGCTTGCTCAGCTGTGTGTCCTGGACACCCAAACAGGACTGTGTGCTTGAGAGGAGAGAATTTTTTTTTCCAACTTTGCACAAGGGTACTGTTTGTGAAGTCATATACTGCAGGGTCATGCCCACATAGAACTCTTTTCTAACCCCCATGAAATGCCCTGTAGGCTTCTGGCTTTCTTGCCCTTCACAGCCTGGGCAGGGCCTCCAGCTCACTGCTGAGTCCTGGACATGTGCAACCTCAGTTCTGAATTCTTTTTGGGGCTGAGCACACATACTCTACTCATGGGGTTCTTGAGTAGATTTCTAGTCAGGGGCCCTCTGTGCCCTAAGGGCAGAAGGGCCTCAGTTTGTTGGGCCAGCAGCCCCCAAGAGGAAGGGGAGATTAGGAATGGCTGGTGGTATCCCTGGTCAGGGATGGCATTCTCTAGTAAGTGGGACTGATATGCACTGAAATTCAGTTTTTCTTAGGATGCAGAGGAGTGTTGGGTGGGCAGGTGGCATCTGTGTTAAGTGTGCACCTGTGAGTATTTTCCAAATGCTGCAGCTGCCTGAAGTGGGGGAGAGGCGGGAGGCTGCCTGGGGTCCTACCAGACTCTGCTGGCTCCTAGGAGCACCCCATTCCTGGATGCATCCTTGGTGTAGAGCTGGACCATGAGTCATAGTGAGTCGGTACCCACAAAGCCCAACAGCATGGGCAGCGGTTGGGCTTCTGGCAGGGGGGAGTCTTTGAGGGGCACGGTCCTCCCCTCCTCCAGGTCCTGCTGACTCCTCACCAGGGCAGCCTCTTCTGATCTTTCCTGAACTGGTGTGTGACCTGGGAAAGCCCAGCACCCTAGGTTAGGTGTGACTTGACTGCTGCAGAGCCTAGGCCGGGTTGAGTGAGCCCAGGAAGTCCTCATGCATTCTCATGGGTTCTCCAGAGCCTGTTGTCTCGTGGAGAGGAAGTTGGGTATGGGGCACTGGGAGGAAACAGGGAGGAAGCCATGTGGGAGACAGGGGCTACCATAAGAAGAAGGCATCGAGGGGGAATCATGGCAGTGTGGGGGTGTGGCTGAGGGGGGGATATCTCAGGAGGTGGTGCCGTCAAAGCCTTGGGCAGAGACGGGCCCAGGGAAGCCCCAGAGAAGCTGTGGATACAGGGACAGGGCTGGGATCCAGATATGGAGACCGGAAAGCAACTGGGGTTGGAGGGGCAAGAGGCTAATGTGAGCAGGCCTGGGAGGAGTTTGGGGGCAGAGGAAAGCTGCACAAGGGGGACTTGAGGAGCCTGTGTGTTCCAAGGGCTGAGCTGGGGTGAATGGTTGTAGGGGGCTCAGGCTGGGCAAGACTTGTCTGTAGTCCAAGACCTGAAGCACCCCTTGTCCTTGCCCGGCTAGGGGAGGCAGGTTGGTAGAGGGCCGAGCTCTGTGCTCTGATCGGCCTGTCAGCCCTTCTAGGGCAGGATGTAGCTTCAGCAAGGGCCTCCTGGTCTGGTCCTGTGCCCTGGGCCTGGCACTTTCCTGGGGTCCCAGCTATGGCCAGCCAGCTTAGGCCAAGCCTTGACGCTGGGGTTTCTAGCTGCAGCTGGTGGCCCAGCCTAAGATGGAAGGTGGTGAGCTGGGGTGGGAGCTAGTTTGTAGAGCAAGGCTCTTGCCAGGCTGAGCTCTCAGCAGTGCCGGCTGCCTAAGAGGGTGGAGGGGGCGGGGTGTTCAGAACTCAGCTGCTCTGGCCTGTGAGAGACGCCCACTCCCTTCCCTAGATACCTAGCCTGGCCTGGCTTAGAGGAAATGCCTGAGGAATATTGTTCTCCTTCTTCTGGAAAACCATAATGAGCCCCAGCTCTGTGCCAGGCCCACTCCTGGGGACTAGGGATGAGACCCGGGCCACTGGCCCTTTCCTGGCAGTGAGAACAAAGCTGTGCTTCCAGAGTAGAATTGGGATGTGATGTCAGAGGCACTCAAGGCAGGGAGCATCCTCTGCCTGGAAGAGGAGGTATTTGGCCAGACTCAGTGATCGTCAGCAGGGAACGGTTCTGAATAGACGGCAAAGGTTAGGTAGAGGGCCAGTGGTATGGACCAGCAGGGAGGACCCCAGAGGCACTCAGGGTCCATGCAGGGAGGGAACCTGCCAGGATTGGGCCTAGGTTGCCACCGTTTGAGAGGCCACCAACCCTCCCTCTGAGAGCTGACAGCTGGGTTTGCCCCTTACCTGGGGACCAGGGTGCAGCTTTCCTCATCTGGGTCTCAGGTGGGTACAGGAAGACATACTTGATCATCCAAAGGCTAGAGGTCCCAGGAGAGCCAAACCTTGGCCTCATCCTGGGCCTGGAGCCCAATACCCTAGTTTTATAGACGAGGAAACTGAGGCCCAGAGACTGGAAGAAACTTGCCCACAGTCACACAGGAACTCAGTGACAGAACAGGTTTGTGTGTGGACCCCCAGATTAGCATCCAAGCCAAGAATCAAGCAGCCCCAGCAGATTCCTGGAGGCATGGGGAGGATGACTTAGGCTTTCTTGGGCTCCTCATGAGATCTAGCCCTTCCCCAGCCTCACTCACCTTGCTGGACACTATACTGGTGACTTTGGAAAGTCCTGCCCACCCAGGCCTCAGCATTCTCATCCATAACAAGCTGGAATCAAATAGTCCCAGCCCCACAAAACATGCTGCTTTGCTCTTGGCTCAAAGTTTTTCATTGTGGCCGAGCCTTTGGAGGGGCAGGAGCTCTGGGGTTTCAAAATCTAAGGTGTAGGTGAGCCCCTGCCCAGGGGAGATTGGAGTCTGGTGGGAAGAGCAGACTGGGGAGCTCAGCAAGGCTTCAAGTTCAATGGAAAGGTCTTGGCCACAGGCTGGCTGCTGCGGCCAAGGACGTCTCTGCAACATTGCTGGAGCTTGTGATCTGAGGGTTGGCAGCAGTGTTTGAACTCAGTGCAGAGGCAGAGGGCTGTGGGGGGGTGGGAAGCAGGAGAAGAGTGCCAAGATGTGCAGATCAAATGGGCTGCAGTGGGGCAGGAGGGACTTGGCAGTGGAGGCCCTGGGGTGCTTTACTACCGAGGGTCTGGGGGGCTTCTGGGCATGATGAAGACCACACCCTGCAGAGATCAGTGAGTGACAGTCAGATGTGGTCAGGGCTTAGGCTATGCTGAAGAGAGAGCCACAGAGGAAACCTCCAGCCCTTACCAGGCCCAGAGGTGCACCTGCAAGAGGAGCAAGTCCTCCCACCAGCCACCTAGAGCCCCACCCCAACTCCCTTCTACCCCAAACCGGGGCGTTGCACTATTTTGGTTTGAGAGGAGGCCCAGGAGGCTGATGGGAGTCACAGTTGTTGACCCAGTGGCTGATGGCAATTGTGGTCTATACTCCTCCAAGGACTGATGGGAGTTATAGTTCTCACCTTTTGGGGGCTGATGGGAATTGCAGTTTCTGCCTAAGGGACTCCAGTTAACAGACCTAGAGACCCATTCTCCCATCACAAAGCCCACTCATTCCCATGGGCCCTATTTAGCAGGTGCTTCCCTCCCAGATGGCTGTGTATGTATTTTCTTTTCTTTTTTTGCTTTCTTCTTCTTTCCGTTGTTTTATTATTGTTTTAACAATAATAAGAGGGCTGGAGGCAGTCAAGCCCTGGCCAGGTCCTGGCGGCCCATGGGGGTTCTGGGGAGGGGGAGGGGGGAAGTCAGTGGGGGTCAGAGGTGGAGGGTGAAGATGAGAAAGCTGGGGAGTTAGGCTTAGCTCAGGAACCATGTGGCCCTGCCCGCTTCCCTCACTCCCTCCTTGTCCCCCTACATCCCTGCCTCCACATGGCTTCTCCCCACCCCTCCCAGAGTCCTACAGGACAGGACCCACTCCAGTGCTTCCAACTCCTCCCTGCTCACTCTTCCTCATGGGCCACCTCACCTCCCACTTTCAATGTCTCCTCTCCCGTGGCCACCCTGCAATTAGCCTTCCAAGCCCCCTCCCATGGCTGTCCCCTCCCAAGACCTCTCACCCATGTAGCAATCCCCAACATGGCTGCCTGTCATGTCCTTACTCTCCTAGCCCTTCTGCCCACTGCTCCTCCCTCCCCGACATGCTGACACCAAGAGGTGGAAACCGCTCCTCAGCCCCAGCCTGCCCTATTCGGAGTTCAGCTTTGTGTTGAATGAGGGGGAGAGGGACAAGTGAGGGCGGAGAGAGAGTTCAGGAGGAGGCAGGATGTGCAGGGAGTGGAGAGTGAGGGAGGGAGATACCGAGCAGATAGACAGAAAACGTTGTAAGGAAAAGTTGTTTTTTCTTACTTTTTTCCGGGAGAACCCGCTTACACAGCTCTGTTTGTAATTTTTTTCTTCATGCTAAAATCACACGGCCTATTTGTTGATGTAAGTTGCCTGAATTCCGTGGTATGCTATCTTCTTTTTTAAAAACAAAAGAAAAAAAAAAAGCAAAAAAAGAGAAAAATCTAGAAAAAAAAACCCTAAAAGATATTGTTGTTAGGTTTGTTTAAATGCTGCTGTTGTATCTGTTTTTAAAGCGTTAAACCAGTAGAGTTTTTTTTTTTTTTCTGTTTCTTTTCAATTTCCTTTCCTTTCTGTTCCTTTTGATTTCTTAAAACAAAAGACCAAAACCCAGAGAGTCACAGAGCCCGTGCGTGTGGTGCCCAGGGCATCTGAGCCGCTGCCCGCTTAAAGCGCAGTGCTCGGCCGGCTGGCGGGCGGGCCTGGCCCGCTCTAGTCTCCGCCAAAGCCAATTGGAACCGATTTGGGTGTGTGAGGCTGTTGTTTCTCTCTCTGTGCCGGCCGCCTGCGCCCTGGCCCTCGCTGACGCCCTCTCTTTTCTCTTCTCTCTCTTGTTCTAGGAGGAGAGTTAATATTGCCCATTATCACGGAGGACTCCTTAGATCCCCCTCCCGTGGCCACCCGATCCCCCTTCGTGCCCCCGCCCCCTACCTTCTATCCCTTCCTCACGGGCGTGGGCGCCACCCAAGACACACTGCCCCCGCCCGCGGCGCGCCGCCCGCCCTCTGGGGGCCCGTGCCAGGCCGAGCGGGACGACAGCGACTGCGAGGAGCCCATCGAGGCCTCGGGCTTCGCCTCCGGGGAGGTCTTTGACTCCAGCCTCCCGCCTACGGACGACGAGGACTTTTATACCACCTTTCCCCTGGTCACGGACCGAACCACCCTCCTGTCACCCCGAAAACCTGCTCCCCGGCCCAACCTCAGGACAGATGGGGCAACGGGCGCCCCGGGGGTGCTGTTTGCCCCCTCCGCCCCGGCCCCCAACCTGCCAGCGGGCAAAATGAACCACCGAGACCCGCTTCAGCCCCTGCTGGAGAACCCCCCCTTGGGGCCCGGGGCCCCCACGTCTTTTGAGCCTCGGAGGCCGCCTCCCCTGCGACCCGGCGTGACCTCAGCCCCCGGCTTCCCCCATCTGCCCACAGCCAACCCCACAGGGCCTGGGGAGCGGGGCCCGCCGGGCGCAGTGGAGGTGATCCGGGAGTCCAGCAGCACCACGGGCATGGTGGTGGGTATCGTGGCGGCCGCAGCACTCTGCATCCTCATCCTCCTCTACGCCATGTACAAGTACCGCAATCGCGACGAGGGCTCCTACCAGGTGGACCAGAGCCGGAACTACATCAGTAACTCGGCCCAGAGCAATGGGGCGGTGGTGAAAGAGAAGGCCCCAGCTGCTCCCAAGACGCCCAGCAAGGCCAAGAAAAACAAAGACAAGGAGTATTACGTCTGAATCCCTGGCACTTCGCCCCACTGCCAGCTGCCCTTCCTGGGAGGGCCCGGGATGAGGGTGCCACCCTCTCCCTGCCAGGGGCCTGGGGACCCTCTCCCTGGCCGCCTCAGGCTTCTCTCACGAAGAGGAAACGCAAAAAAAAGAAAAGGAAAACCCCGTGCTAGTCCCCTTCCTCCTGCCGTTCACCTCGCGCGGCCTCGTCAGTCCCTGGTCTGACTGTCCCTCTCAGCTCTGCGCCTGCCAGGCAGGGCACGTGCTCACAGCCCTGGGTTGATTTATTTTTTTAAGGGGGGTAGTTTTATTTTGGTGGGGTCGGGTGGGAAGGAAGGCTGGGGGTTTTGTAAAGTGTCCACTACTCGTTCCGTTAATTTTCCTCAATTTTTCTTCTTCCTTCTTCTGTCTCTCCTGCCTTCCTTCTCTTCCCAAGCCTGCCAGTCCCCATCCCAGGCTTGCTGTCTCACTGTCCCCACCCTCCTTCCCCACTTTTTTTTGTATGTCTGGTTTCTCCCTTCCTTTCCTCCCTTTGGGTTTCCAGAGTTGGTGGGAGGGTGGGCCGAGTGGCCTAGTGGGTGGGTGGGGTGGGGCAGTGGGCTTGTCCCCAGGTGCCCCAACTCCCCTCACCAGGAGAGGCACCTGTTTGGTGCCAGCCAGGGAAGGGGCTCAGGCCTGGCTGAAGGCCTGTTCTGTGTGTGCTGCCGGGCGACGTGCATTGATGGGGAAGCTGCTGGAGGAGCAGGGGTGGGGGGTGGGAGGGAGGGGAAAGGCAAATGCAGATATATATTACAGCAAATACTCTAGATTCCACGAGCAGCAGCCTGTGGCACCCGCTGGGCGCGGGCAGCAGGGAAAAGGGAGCAAGGTGTTGTCCACAGACTGCTGGGGTCACTTCTCTGCCCACGGGCTCTCTGCTCCCCCAGTTTTTTTTCTCTCTTTGTTAACAAATGTGTCTGAATCTTGGAAAACACCCCAACCCTGGAAATGTGTGGGAAAAAGAAAACAAAAACTTTCCAAATTCCAACGGTCCTGTGCAGTTTTTTTGGGGTGGGTGCTGTTAGATCCTGGCTTTAGGCTTGAGCTGAGAGCTGGTAAGTCGCTCCCGAACTTTTGGGCTGAGCGTAGCTTTGGGTTCCTGGGGTGATTTGTCTTTGCCTCACAGCGTCCTGTGTCCCTGTTGGGCTGAGGACCAGGCAGAAAATGTGGCTGGTCTCTGGCAGGTTCACAGACCTTAGCTTCTCAGGAAGGCAGGCAGATCCCTGGATACCTTGGTTGCCCCTGATGGCTAACGGACTCATACCTTGGGGCATGTGTGCTGGGCACTGACCTGGGTGTGGGACAGATGCTGCCTGCCTCAATCTTCAGCAGCCCTTGGAGGGAGGAGGGGATACCTGGACTTGGAGACCTTCAGTGGCTGCTCCCAGGTCTTGAGGTAAATGAGTGACAGTCCAAGTGGCCTCCAGTTCTGCCTGACTCTAGAGTCTGTGTTCCTTGTCCTTCCTCTCTTGGGATTTGGGCACTGGTACCCTTCTTGCCCCCAAGTCCACTATGGTTGACTGTGGGCAGCTACTGGAACTGAAGGTGGAAGGAATGGTAGCCACCTTGTCCACCATGTTTACTCGTCGGTGGAGACCCTAACAAGTCTGCGATCCGGACGGACATGTTAAGAGATGGGTTTGTATTTGTTAAGTCTTCAGTCTCAAGGGACAGATACCCATGTGTTTAGGATCCTCAGGAGGGGAGAGCGAGGTGGGGTGCGGACCTTGAGGGTGGCGGTCATGGGGCGTTGCTCAACCTTGCTCTGTTACTCAGGACTCCTCCCTCGATTGGCTTCTCAGCCATCCACTGCAAAAGGCTTCCTCACACCTTTGGCTTGCCATCCCCCTCCACTGCCTGATTCTGTATCTTGATCTTCCGTCTGCAGGCGGCTCTGGCTGTTGGCCAACTAATCCTGGCAGCATTTTGCAGTTTAAAAGCCTGGTCCCTCTTTAGGCCTGGTTGCCTCCATCCCTGCCAGGAGCCCCACCCTTCAGCTGGGGAACATCCCTTAGTGGGAGTGGCAGGTCCTGACCTGAGCAGCCTCCACCTGTCTCTAGAGGTGAGGTCAGCCTCATCTACTTCCCTTCCTTCTCTCCATCCCTGAAGGAAGCTTTTGTCATGGGACACTCCCCACCATGGTGCCCCCTAGGACCTCTTGAGATTCCTCCTGAAAAGTCCTAACAAGGGTGAGAGAGCAGAGCCCCAGGTGTAGGTTTCCGTGGACTCAGCCCCTCCTCACCCTTCTAATCCAGCCCCCTAGATCCAGGCACTGCTTGTCCCCTAACTGCTCATAGTCTTAGAGCCAAGGTCAGCATCATTGAGGTCAGCTCTAAGCAGCTGTGGGAGTCTGGGAGAGGCCCTGGTTTGGGGCAATCTTGCTAGGACATCCTGTCTCTGGGTTGGTGATTGGAATCTCTGGGTTACGATCTCTCTGTCGCTATTCTTTCTGACCAAGGGATAGAGACTTGGCTCGGATTTCCCTCCTCCCGTCACGGCTAGCCAAAGAAATAAAGACAGGCAGGCGGGGCTCCTTGGTGTTAGGAAGGGAAGGAATATCCTTACCTCAGAAATTTCTAGAATGACCCTAAACAAGAGAGGGGACAGTCTATCAGGTAGAGGGGGCAGGAAGAGGGGCAGTCCAGGAGTTGGACGAATGGACCCCAGTCCTGCTGGTGGCCATATGACTGTGAGACTTGATCTTTCCCTCTGCATAAGGTGGCTCAGGGTTCCCATCATTCAAGGGCTTGGTTATAAGAGGACAGATTCCTGGACTCAGCCATTGACTCAG
The DNA here is from genome assembly GCF_049354715.1 of Callithrix jacchus. Classification (NCBI taxonomy): domain Eukaryota; kingdom Metazoa; phylum Chordata; class Mammalia; order Primates; family Cebidae; genus Callithrix; species Callithrix jacchus. The sequence continues at coordinate 121,675,114 of NC_133511.1, read as the reverse complement.
TTTACCCATCAGTAAGAGATGGTCAACTGCTTCTCAGTGTATCATCTTGTGCCACTGATGTTGAACTTAGCACCTGGGCCTGAGCTAAGCTCCTCAGGGTCTGGCTGGCCTGGCAGTGACCCCAGTAGTGTCCCAGACAGCCGCTGATGGTGTGTCCAGGGCCTGATGGTGGCTGAGATTCTAGGCGTGCTGGCTCCTTGGTGGGTGGTCCTCACAGGGATGTGTCAGGAGATTCCACCTCAGGGCTCTTAAGGACAGGGATCTGGGGAAGGAGTTCACAGACCTGGGCTTGCATGAGGGTCATCATGCAAGCCCCCAGGAGGGGGAACACCAGCCCAGCCAGTGCCCAGCTCTTCTGGATAGAAGCCCCTTCTTCAAGGCAGATCTGGAGCCCGTGGGGCTTGGTGCTACCTCTTCCCACACATCCTTCTTGGTGAGCTGTGGGCTTGGCTGGAGGCAGGAGAATGGACAAAGTTAGTCCTGAGCCACTTTCCTCATTCTTGCTGCCTGAGGTCTCTACTGCCATGGGGATGAGACTGGTGGGGTGCTTATGGGTTCTTCTTCCCCTTGGCTCCTCCATCTCGGGGTGTCCTCACAGTTTCTGAGGTTGGAGCTCCTGTGGTGGCCATCAGAACATAGTGTGTCCCAAGCAAAAGCTTGCCATTCTGGTGGGCTTGTGGCTGCTGCTGAGGGAGGCCCTTTTCCCTTCGCTGACACCCGCTTGGCCATGGCGAGGCTGTTCACTCTGCAGAGGGACAGGGCCCTGGGCCTTCCCAGCTTCCAGGGCTTCTTGAGTTAATCGAGGGGTGACTTAGTTTGGAAGCAGACAGGTCTTGGGCCCTGGTGATGTGGCCAGGGTGGGGCTCTGGAGGCCTGCTGATGGTTTAAATCCTGATACTGCCCTCACTTAGCTGAGTCCCATGGTTCTTCAAACCTCAGGATTCTGGGCAGAGGGGTAGCCCAGACCCACTGGGTGAGCTGGAGGGATATCCCAGAAGACAGGAAGGGGCCATCTCCCACCAGCCCTGGGTTCTACCTTCCAGAAGCTTCCAGAAACCCTAAGGTTTCAAGAATGCTGTTCAAGGGTAAGAAAGGCCATTGGGCCTCAGCTGGGCAGCAGATAGACAAAAGACAAGGAGTCCAGGGCAGACTGAGATGACCTAGTATTCAGGCATCTTCACAAGCAGGATCCTGCTTGTGGTTCTTTACTGAGGGGTGGCCATAGGTAGACAGCCAGAGAACATGGCCCCCCAGAGGCCCAGGGGCTGCAGCTGACGAGACCAGGCTAAGCAGTGACCCCTTCCTGTGGGGACAAAGAGCTGCTTTCTGTTTTTCCATCCCGTGTGTACACATGTGCATGTGGGCATGTGTGCACACATAGCTAATGCGTATGTGTTGGGCGGGGGCACAGCGCTCAGTGGAGGTGCCTGGAAGCATAAATGCATGCACAGGTGGACCTAGAGACCATCTGAGCATGGCCCCAGGTGGTGCAGGTGACTAGGTGGGCTGGCAGGGACCTGCTTGGGCAGCAAATGGCTGCTGCCTGCACCCCGACCTCTGTGTGCACTGCACTGCATTTCTCCGAGAGCCATGCTCATGGACACTGTGGTCCCCTGGCCTTGCCACTGCCTCCTGGAGAGTTACTGGACACCCAGATGGTGAGGCTGGGTTGGGGGAGGCTGAGGGTGTTGTGGCCAGAGTGGGGCTCCGGTGGCCTACTGAAGGGTTCGAATCCTGATACTGCTCCCACATAGCTGAGTGTCATGGGCCATCAGGTTCTTCAAGCCTCAGTTTTTTTCATCTGTAAAATGGGGCAATGTTTGCCCTTCAGGGTTTAGAAAAAGGTGAAGTGAAATGATGCTTTGAGGTGCCCAGCACAGCACCGGGCCCACAACCGGGGCTGGAAACAGCAGCCACTCTGGCCTGGTACGTGGGGCAGGGAAGCTGGCTTGGGAAAGCCCACCCCAGCAAGGAGCCCCCAGCACCTTCCTCTTCCTCCCTACTCAGGAGGACCCTGGAGGCTCATAACTGGAGTCTGTGAGGGGCAGCCATTCATTTGTTCCTTTATTCAATCCCTTGCAACAATGCCCCTCTGGCCCAGCACTGTGTGGGGAGCTGGGACATGGGGTCATGGGACTGTCCCAACCCTCTGGGAACTCATAGGCTGGTAGGGTGGGAGGAGGCAGGCTTGTGGCTGTAACTGTGGGTAGGAGTTTCACGGGCACCTCTGGCTGGCCTTGGACCCCTGGAAGGAGGGCCACTGGCCTGAGTTTGGGGGTTAAGTAGAGTCTGTCAGGGATGAGGGTGGGAAGAGGACTGCAGGTAGAGGATGTGGTGGGCAGGTGGTTGAGGTCTGGAGGGACATGGGGAGGGGCCAGGGGCCAGGCTCACAGGGGCTTCTGGGTAAAGCTGCAGAGCTGAGACTACTGCTTGTGTGGAGCCAGGAGAGGTCTTGACCATGGATGGTGGTTAGCTCTGAGCTCTGGACAGGTGGACGGCGGTGGGGGGACAAGTGGCAGTGAGGAGGCAAGCAGAGAGTTGGCCAGCTCATTCCCCTGGGCCTGGCTCCTCTGCTTTCCAAAGCCAGGAGGGCAGAGCAGGGTGATGATGCCCTGGGCCACCTCCTGCCAATCAAACCATCCTTTGCCCCTTCAGTATTGAAGGGGGCCCTTTTGTTGTGAAAGGGGCAGAGCTCAGCTGGAGGGGCACCCTTGGGGAGAATGGGAACCTAAGAGGGCAGCCTCTGGGTCCTGTGGAAGCGGAGGCCTTTGCTCTCCTCCTGCTTTCTCCAGATGACAGAAGAAGACTCTTCCTCCGAACATCCCATTGCAGGCTCCCCAGGAGACTAAAAATGTGTGGATTTCAGGATAGAGTTACCCAGCATGCCATGTGTTGCGGCCTTTACTGCCCTGTTCAGAAAGCACATGGGGATGTGTCTTGGGGTGCAGAGTGACCCCTGACCCTTGACTTGTGTCCATCCCAAGGACTCAGAGGATGCCACTATCCTGCTCTCAGAGGCCCAGAACTGAGCTCCCAAGCATGTGATGGGGGTGGGCTGTGCAGTGACTGCCCTGTCAGCCATCAGGGCTTTAGAGGTAGAATCTGAGGCCTGTGAGGGCACCCAGCAATGGCTGGATCTCCCTCTCAGGGAGGACCATCCACTCCTTTCCCCTTGGTCTCTCTCGGGCTGAACTTGGGGGAGCTTGGCCATTTGTGCCTCAAATGGTGGAGTGAAAGGCAGAGGACAAAGCCCTGGGTCAAAGCCCTGGTAGCCCAAGACTGAGCCCTGGGTCACCACTCTCCCAGAGATGTGCTATGTGATTCTGGGCCAATTCCATCTACCTGGGCCTCTGCTTCCCGCTCTGTCCAGTGGCGGGGTTGGGTGAGCAGGCTGCCCTGTGCTGGGGTTCTCTGGTGGGAGGGAGGGGTGGTCCTGAGGCTGGGTCCACTCACTGGTTCTGCACATCTTGGATGGTGTCAGGCAGTGGCAGGTTCTGGGTCTCAGGCAGAAGCAGTGCGGCCAGACCACTCAGCACCGACACCATCCCGTACACCAGCAAGGGCAGCCAAGGGCCGTGGACATCCAGCAGCCGGACCAGAGGACCCAGGATGGCTCCTCCACGGGCCGCCATCTGGCCCAAGCCCACTGCGGTCATCCTGCCAATGCAGATGCACCTGTGAGTGCCTAGTGTGCCTGCCCTTGACCTTGACCCTGCACCCCCGGTCAGGCCTGTTTGGCCCAGGGGGGTCCAGAGGGTCAGGCTGGGCTTGGGACACATCTGAGTATCCCTGAGACCACACAAGAGGGACGCATGACATGGACATCTAGGTTTGAGGGAAGCCACTCCTGCCCGGGGGTGCCCCTCAGCCCAGCCCAGGGTGCCCCTCTCCTGGAGCCCAGGCCCAGCCTCACCTGAGCACGGTAGGGAAGAGCTCGCCGCTGTAGATGGTGATGCAGGTGAAGGCAGCCCCCACCCCGCCCAGCCCCAGCACGGCCAGGGCTGAGCGCAGATCCCCCATTTCTGTGAGTAAGATGGGACTAGTGAGCTTGGTGGGGGGCCCAAGATCAGATGGGAACTCCCTTCAGCCCAGGTGGCTTATGCCTGAGCTGCAGGCCTCTCTCCAAATGTTTGGGAGTCATCTCTACCTGGGTGTCCTGTCCTGAGTGACCTCATGGCCACACCCACAATCTGCTCCACACTGAGACACCCAGAGCCAGATCCTGGGACTCTTCCTTGACCCTCGTTTTCCTCCTGCTGCAATCCATCACTCAATTCTCATTTTATCTCCACACTTTTCCCTGGCGCCACCCCTGCCACTCCTTTATGGCTCTTGCTGGCCCAGCACAGTCACTGTCCCTAGATGGCTCTAGCAGCCTCCTCCCTAACAGGGGACCTGCTCTCATCCAGCACTTCCAAGGAGGGGCCAAGGTCTCTGTTCCCAGCTCAAGCCCCCCCCAGGTAGGGAAGCCTCTGGTACACAGCTTTGTACCCTTACCCTGGGGCACCAGTGTGTTGGCCAGAATGCAGAGCCCTGCCAGCAACAGGGATGCGGCCTGTGTGGGGCGGCGGCCCAGGTAGGTCAGCAGCAGAAGGGAGCCCGTCTTGGCTGGGATGTCCACAACACCAATGAGTGTCTGGAGCAGGAAGATGTTGCTGCCCAGGGCCTGCAGGTCCAGGGCCAGACCAAAGAAGGTGAAGCCAAAGGCAAACCTGGGGGTGCGAGTAGGGGGCAGCGGAGTCAGAGTGGGAGCAGTTGGGGGGAGGAGTCAGGGTGGGGGTGGTGAACAGAGGGTGTCAGGGTGGGGGTGGCAGTCAGGGGGTCAGGGTGGGGGTGGGGGTCAGGGTTGTCAGGATGGGGGTGGTGGGCAGGGGGTAAGGGTGGGGGCAGTGGACAGGGTCGGGGTGATGGGCAGGGGGTAAGGGTAGGGGCAGTGGGCAGGGTAGGGGCAGTGGGCAGGGGGGTCAGGGGGTCAGTGGGGGTGGTGGGCAGGGCGTCGGGGGTCAGGGTGGGGGCGGTGGGCAGGGGTCAAGGTGGGGGTGGTGGGCAGGGGTCAGGGGTCGGGGTGGGGGCAGTGGGCAGGGGGCAGGGGTCAGTGTGGGGGCGGTAGGCAGGGGGCAGTGGGGAGGGTGGGGGTGGTGGGCAGGTGGGTCAGAGGGTCAAGGAGGGGGTGGTGGGCAGGGGGTCAGGGGGTCAGGGTGTGGGCAGTGGGCAGGGGGCAGGGGGTCAGGGTGGGGGCGGTGGGCAGGGGGCAGGGGGCAGGGGACAGGGTGGGAGCAGTGGGCAGAGGGCAGGGGGCAGGGTGGGGCCACTCTGCTCTTCTGGCCCTTCAGCTGCTGGCTCTGTGTGGCAGGGCTGGTCTCTAGGCTGTGTTTCCCAGGTCCCCTTGCCAACATGGCTTCCCTTTGGGTTAGGCTGATGGGAGGCATTGGTGAGAGGCTGGAGGAGGGGGGATGCAGGAGGAGGGGGAAGCAGGGGGTTTCTGCCTCCCTCTGCGTGAACAGGCCCTCTCTCCTTGGCCTGGGTGGTGTTGTCTTTACTGGATGACCGTGGGTTCTGGACTCTGGTAAGTCTGCTCCACCCTCCCCAGCCCCTCCACACCAGGCGAGGGTGCTTGCTACCCATGCTCTGCCGGATCGCCCCATGTCCCGCCTGGCTCCTAGCCCTCCCAGGAGCTTCATTAGGGATCGAATTCATCGCTTCTATCTGCTTTGCCCCTCATTAAAGCCCCCTCAGTGAGCCCACCCAGCCTGGGCTGTCTCCTGTCAGGAGTGACTGACAGAGGGGAAGGTGACTGCTTCAGGCCAGGGGACCAAGTGGAGCTGGGAGAGGCTGGGGGCTGAGTTTCCAGGTTCCCCTGTGGAGGTGGGGTTGGGGGAAGGGCATCTACCAGCACAATGTGGAGATACAGGTCCGGAGGCGCAGGCTGGGGATGCGGAGCAGGGTGCCCAGGCTGGCAGGAGCCTGGCCCACTCTCAGCTCCTCCCGCATGGCTGAAAACAAGACCTGCGGAGGTGACAGTGGGTGCTGTTGGCACTGGGGGCACTGGGCACCTCTTCCTCTCTGAGACCTTCTTCCCAGGGAGCAGAGGTCCTTGGTGAGTCTCCCAGGGTGCCCTGTGCAGGGCCAGGGAGACGGTCTGAGGATCCAGGTTTGAGGAGGACGCAGCCTCACCTCAGGGGTCAGCGAGTCACACACTGCCCCCTTCCTGTTGATGGCAGCCACCCTCCTCAGCTCCTGCAGGCCCTGGTCCAGCCTGCCTGTGGTGAGGAGCCATCGTGCAGACTCTGCCAGCCACCTGAAGAGGGGGCGTGGGAGGGGTCACTGCCCGTGGCCCCCAGGACCTGGCCTTCCCCAGCCTCAGACCGCCCCCCTGTACTCCCTCCTCCAGGCCTAGGGCTCAGGGCGGCTGAGGACCCCCAAGGGCGTTGTGGCAGCCATGCCCTCTCGGCTGCTCTCCTTCCCCAGCAGGCGACCCCTTCTGCTTTCTCTCTCCCTCCTGGGGGGTTGCAGTCTGCAGTTCTCATCCTGGGGCTGGCTGCTGGGGTGGAGGGAGGGAGAACTCTGTTGTCCCCTTCCTTCCTGCCTCCCTCCCGACCTCACAGCCTTTCCCCTGCCTCACTAGGAATCTGACTTGGTTGCAGTCAGGGCCCTTATGGCTACAGGACCACTGTCTCCGAGGCTGCCAGGGTCCACCTCTGCCTGGGCATCTCCCATACCACACGGCTTTCCTGTCCACCCCACAGCTGCATCCTCCTGCAAACAGCTTCACTGCCACCCTGGGGCTCAGGCTGGGGGCAGGGTCCTCACAGCACCAGCGCCCTCTGGCTGCCCCCAGTCTGCTGGTTCCCATGCCTCCAGCGCCCCTCGCACGTGAGTCCCCGCTACCTTGCTACCTCCGCCTCAAGAACACAGCCCCTCCCCTCCTCAAGGCAGGACCCAGCCCTCACACTGACCTGGTTCCCACTCCCCTCAGCGTCTGTCTAACCGAGCTCCCTGCGCCACCCCGCCCATCCTGCTGAGTGTCTGTCACGCCTGCCGCTCTACAATGCACCTGCCTTAGGCCTTGGCTCCTGGAGGTCCTTCAGCCAGACATGCTGTCCCCTATGAGCAGCCAGGGTGGGGCCACCTGCCCCACATCCCCCGGGACCCTGAGTTCCTTAGGGATTTTCAGAACGGCGGGAGATGTGGGGATTCCAGGTCCATATTAGAGGTAGAATTGATGAACCTGGTGACCTAATGCACTTGGTGGGGGGATGGCGAGGGAGAGAGAGGCATCATGGCCATTGTGACTCCACATCTGGTGAGTTTGGGGGCTGTTCCCCACACTGGGGAAGGCTTCGGGAGGAGAGGCCTAAGGAGATGTTTGTGAGGATGAGATATCAATAATGGAACCGTCATATGGGCAGTTGGAGGCGCGAGGCTGGAGGTCGCTGGGGGAGGCAGGACTGAGTGGAGATTTGGGGTCTGCAGCATTTGGAGGGAGGTGGGGCTGCAAGCAGGGGTGAGACTGCCTGATGGAGAGAGTGTGGACAGCAAATAATGGTGGCCGGATCATTGTGGGTGACCTGGGAAGGGCAGTTTTGGTGGAGAAGATGGAGAAACCTGGCTGGGATGTGTTGGAGGTGACTGGGAGGGAGAAAGCAAGCCCCATTCTCAGATGTCCACACTCCAGCTTGTTCGTCAAGCCCTAGGCACAGTTTGTGAGGCCACGACGTGTGGGATTCCCTATGAACTTCATGTCGGCAGAGACCACATATCTGTTCATAGCTGGTGTCAGCCGCTCCTGGGACATGATAGGTGCTCAGTAGTTATTTGTTGAATGGATGAAGTAATGAATGAATGGGCACTTCTTCAGCACTGTGGGAGCGTGTATACTAAGGAAAGCGGGTTCAGCTCTGTGGCCCTGCATCAGCATAGGAGAACTTTTACCTTCTACTCTCTACGCTCTTGGTGTTGGGGGTCAAGCTGCCACCCCAGAATGCTCTTGTCAGACATGATTGCCTCCTTGTGGAGCCACTGTGTGAGATGTAATTGTCTCCTGCTCTAAGGAGTGGCTGAAAATTGTTACTCCACTCCAAGGTGGGAGAGATTTGTGGAGTCAGCCTTCTTCCCAGTATGGGTGCTGGCACCTGTTCGCCACTGAGCGTCTGCTGTGCTCCTTTCTGTGGTGGTCCCAATGGCCAAACAACTACTAAGTGCAGGGCCTCTGTATAAATGAGCCAGGCTCAGCCCCACCCGCAAATGGCCTCTGTCCCTCCATCTATCCATTCATACATCCAGTTCATCCAATTCATCCATCTATCCATCCTATCCATCCATTCCATCCATCCATTTATCCATTCCATTCATCCATTCCATCCATCCATCCCATTCATTCGTTCCATCCATTCAACCATCCATCCATCCCATCTATCCCATCCATCCATCCATCCATCCCATCCATCCATCCATTCCATCCATCCATCCATCCAATCCATCCATCCATTCCATCCATCCATCAATCCATCTATCCATCCCATCTATCCATCCATCCATTCCATCCATCCACCTATCCATCCATCCCATCTATCCATTCAACCATCCATCCATCCATCCATCCATCCCATTCATGCATCCCATCCATCCATTTGATCCATTATCCATCCATCTGTCCATTTCATCCATCCATCCCATCATCCATCTATCCCATCCATCCCATCCATCCATCCATCTATTCCATCTATCTATCCATCCATCCATTCCATCTATCTATCCATCCATCTGTCCGTTCATCCTATCCATTCAACTACCATTCAACCATCCATCCATCCATTCCATCTAGTCCATCCATCCATCCACTTCATCCATCCATCTATCCATCCATTCAACTATCCAACTATCCATCCATCCATCCATCTATCTGTTCATCCATCCAACCAACCATCCATTCAATTAAACTATACAATCCAATCCATCTATCCACCAACTCACCCATGAACTCCTCCAATCCACCCATCTGTCAACCCATTTATCTGTCTATCTGTATCTACCTATCTATTTCTACTTACCTATTAATCCATCCATTCAACAAGTATTTATTTAGCACCTACTATGTGCCAGGTGCGTGGCAAAGACCAAGCCTGATTTATTTCAGGTAAGTGCTGACATTTCCTAACCTCCCACACTTGCCGGCCCTGTGGGGGACTTTGGGGTCCTCTCTGATGAGTGGATCCTGGTCCCTGTTCTCTAGCAGACAGACACATGCATCGATAATGTCAGCCTATGAGGCAGACTGCGGCTGTGTGCTGTGTGTGCGTGTGTGTGTTATATCTTTCCACCCCCCCCAGCCTAGCTCAGTGCTGCCATCCCTGGCACAGAGGAGGGGCTCAGAAGATGGGCTTGGCAGCACAGATGCCAAGGCAGGCAGGTACAGGAGAGGGGAACAGGCCAAAAGGTGAGGAGAAGGAGGGAGGAAAGGAGAAGAATGAGTAGGAGAAAGCGCACTTGGAAGGAGCAGGAGAGGCGCCCTGGGGACCTGAGCCCTGGCTGGAGCGGGTGTCTGGGGCTTGTGGCTGGTCCACTCTGCCAGGCTCCTGGCTTTCCTGCTGCCCATGCACCCCTAGCCTCTAGCACTCCCCAGCCTCCAGGGAAAGGAGAGTCTCCCATTCTCCCGGTTGGAGAGTGGGCAGGATCTCCTCCGGGGTGGGGAGTGGGGTGCCGCACCCACCATGAGCACAAAAAGGAGAGGAACAAGGGGACTGAGACGGCCAGCTGCAGCAGCATCCAGTCCTGCACTCCGTAGGCCACCGCGGCCATCAGGAGATGGCCGAAGCTGAAACCCAGAGAGTTCAAGGTCATCACCAAGGGTCGGGCCCACGCCGCTGTCCACTCCATCACTGCAAAGAGACCAAGTGGGTCAGCCCTGGAGCCTGCATGGAGCCCCCCTGCATGGTGCCAGGTTGGAGACTTACGGAGACTGCCTGTGTTCATCATGACGCCCGCCATGGCAAAGGCCAACAGGAAGCGGAACAGGCAGTACACAGGGAAGGCGGGGGCGAAGGCAGCTGCTGTGCCCGTCACGGCCATCTGAAGGTAGCTCCAGGTCAGCACCAGCCTGCGCCCGAGCCTGCAGCACAAACCAGGAAGAGGTGGGATCTGTGGCTTGCCACAGCACTGGCTGGGGGTGGGGTGGGGTCTGGACCACCGAGAGCCCACCCTGTGCTTGCCCAGTGAGCTGAGGTAACACTGAAGTGGCACCTGGGTAAAACCTGCCTTCTCCACCTATGGAAGACTCAACCACAAGGAGCATCCCGAGGCTGGATCCAAAGGGAATGGGTTCCAGTCACCGGGAGCACTCGGGTAGCAGCTGAAGGCAGGTGCCTGGCCAACCCCGTTTTAGCAGCAAATGTTTGCTGGGGAGCAGCAATCCTCTAACACTCCCAGAGTAAAGTTGGTGAACTCGAGGCTCAGAGAGGGTTCCAGGTCTCCCTACGTGGCACAACTGCAGGGTGGCAAATGCGAGACCCACACCCAATAAGTAGGTGCCTTCTAGGCTTGGTTTTGTGAGGCTTGTTTGGGGCCAGTCAGGGCCAGGGGTCTAGGAGAGCAGGGGCAGTGAGGGGAATGGGGGCCTGTCTGGACTGGGTGTACTCACCTGTCTGAGGCAGGGCCGCACGCAGCAGCTCCTACCAGAATCCCAGCCAGGTAGATGGACTGGGCCATGGGCTTCAGTGCATGAGATTCACACACCAGGTCCCACTGGTGGGAGAGGAGGGGGCTGAGCTCAGGATGCCTGGAGATCCCCGGCAGAGGGGCAGAGGAACTGTATCAGAGGCTCCCAGGGAGCTGGGCGGGGTGGGTGGCCTGGTGACCTCTAGGGTTTTACAGCAAGACCTTGTGGAACAGGGAGGGCACCCATAGGCATAGTTTGGACTTTGGAGGAGCCACCCTCGGCCTAAGCCTCTCCATGGCTCCTATTGCCCAGTGGGTTTCTAGCTACATCTGCCTCTCTCTCCTGCCTCTCCACTTGGTGGCAGCCACCCAAGCTGACACCCTGGCCCTTCTCCCAGAGGCTGCTTCCTTCTAAAGAGGTCCTTCCCACTAGCTGGGAGGAGCTGCCCCTCTCCACTTGCCTGGATTTGCCTAGTGCCCAGTCTGGGAGGCAGCCTTGGGTGGTCCCTTACCCCTGTGTGCTTTGGGCTCGGGGAATCCAGTGAATCATCACTGAGTCCCCTGCGGCTGAGTTGACCAGAGTCACGGCTGATGCGTCAGCAGGGCTGGGACCAGGTGAGGCCAGCGAGGGTCTAGGTGCCAGCATTCAGAGGTGCCCGCCCAGGTGCCCCCCTGCACCTCCAGGAGCCTGGGCTGGCCCGGTCTGTAGACTGATCCCTGCCGCCCACTCCCCTGTGTGTGGCTGACAAGGGGCTGAGAGGCTCGAGAGTGAGCGGGGCCTGGGGAGACTGGTCCCTCCCAGGACGGGACCTTTGAGTCCGACCCACTGTGATCCATGGCCCTGACCTCATGGTGCCGGACTCGAGGGGCTCTGGGGGAGGCCCTACCTTTGTCACGATGGTGGAGGTGAAGGTGCTGTGGTCATAGACCCAGCCGTCCACACACGGCTCTGTGTCAGCCTCGCTCCAGCTGGAGGCCGTGGTGTTGGGGTCCAAGAGCTGCCACTGTGGCTGGCGGAAGCGGCGGCACTGGTGGGGTCTCTGGTTGGGGCCTGGTGGGATGGAGACAGCCAAGAGCGCCTCGGGACTTAGCTCCCCTGGGACGCCTGCCTGGGCTGTGTTGTTGTCCAGGAGGGGTGCCCAGCAGCGGTGGCTAGGCACGGCGGCCGAGAAGTTCTCCAGCATGTTCTGGGTGGCCAGCCACATGATGGAGACCATCAGAGCCACTGTCTGGAGAACCTGGAACCTGCCCAGGCCGCCCACGAGGTCCAGGAGTTCAGAAAATGCCATAGAACCTGCTCAAGGGGCCCAGGAGAGGGGCCCACCTCACAGAGACTGGCCCAGAGCAAAGGGGCCCGGGCGACGGGCCTGCTTCCCCCACAGCGGTGCCCACAGTGGCTTCTCCAGCTGGGCGGCTGGGAGCATGTCAGCAATCGCTGGCTTCGCAGACTAGGGCTGGAGGCTCAGGCTCTCTGGGCATCTGACTGCTGGTGTCACTTGGTGTGGCTCCAACCAGGTCCTGAGGCCACACGAGGTGATTCCGAGACCTCCAGCATCTCCCCAGAGAGGCAGCTGCCCCAGCCCTCCCAGAAAAGCTGACTTTGGGAAGTACAGAGTGTGGAGACTGAAGACGTTAATTCCAGACTGGAAATAAAGTGTGACCGGGTGATGCTTATGGAACTGAGTTCAGCAATCATTTCCTTGGTCAAAATTTAACCAGTGCTGAGGGAGGCTCAGGCCCGAGGGAACCTTGGCCTCCCCACTCTGGGGGCTGGGGCTGGTCTTTGCCAGGTCTGGGGGAGGCCTGGTTTCTTCTCTTGGCGGCTGTGGGATGCCAGGGCTGTCTGCTCCCTTCAGTGCCCCTGCCTGCCCACATCCCAGGGTGGCTGAGCCAGGAGAAGGTGGGCCAGAGAGTCCCCCTAACTTGGGGCTAGGGAGCTGTACAGGCCTCTGCGTGGCCCTGGGTCACTGAAGCTGCCCAGCCTCTGTGCCTCCCAGGCTGTGCGGCCGGGCCCCGCTTGTGGCCCCACCCCGGCCCCCATCTCCTCACCTGCTGTGGTTGATGCCCTGTGCCCCCTTTGCAGTTACCCTGTCCTGAGCCCTCAGTGGAGCTTCCCAGCATCAGCAGACACCCCAGAGACTCCCCACGTTCAGTGTGTCCAATGCCACCCTAAGATCCCTGTCCCCTCCCCAAATCTACACCTCCTCAGAGCCCCACTTCAGCTATGGCCTCCCATGTCACAGTCCCTGGCCTGAAACCCAGCGTCTTGGTTCACACCTCGTGCTCCCTGTCTCCTGATCTCACCAGGGACCAAGCCCTGCTAGTTTTGCCTCCTAAGGATTTCTCTCTCCCCACCTCCCCAACTCCACACCTATTCCTTCCCTGGTCTTCCTGCCTTGACTCCTGCCCCTGGACCCACCCCACACTGCAAACCCTTGGGTCAAATCCTGCTTAAAAGCCAAGGGGCTCCCAGTCAATAACAGCTAGCGATGCCTTACCAAGGCAAGGGGGCAGGCAGCAGTGTGTGCTGGTACAGAGTGTGGGGTTCAGGAAAGGCTAGACCAAGGCCAAGAGAGCTCCCTTGGTCTCAATAGCTAATTCTCTAGACAAAAGGTCCAGAGTACACAAAGGTGAGAGAGAGAGAGAGAGAGAGAGAGAGAGAGAGAGAGAGAGAGAGAGAGTGTGTGTGTGTGTGTGTGTGTGTATGTGTGTGTGTATGGCCAAGTGGGGTGGCTCATGCCTGTGATACCAGCACTTTGGGAGACCAGCACTATGGGAGGTGGGCAGACCACTTGAGGTTGGGAGTTCAAGACCAGCTTGGCCAACATGGCAGAATCCCGGCTCTACTAAAAATATAAAAGTTAGATAAACGTGGTGTTGGTGCTGTCTGTAATTCCAGCTACTTGGGAGCCTGAGGCAGGAGAATCTCTTGAACCTGGGAGGCGGAGGCTGCAGCAAGCCGAGATTATGCTACTGCACTCCAGCCTGGGTGACAGAGCAAGGCTGTCTCAAAAAAAAAAAAAAAAGTGTATGTGTATGTGGGTGTGTGCACATGCCTGTGTATGTGTGCACGTTTGCACAAGTGCATGTGTGAACATGTGTGCATGCATACATGTGCAGTGCAGCAGTGATGGCAACCCAGGTGTTTGCTCTTATGTGCTTTGGGCACAAAACTCTCCATTTGAGGCACAACTCCCCTCCCATCTACTTCTTTTTGCTTCACCCACTCTCTCTCCTGCCCCTCCACGTGGCTTACCAAGCCAACTTCTTTGCCTCCCTGGACTCTGCACCTTGACTCATCCACTGCTGCCACCATGTGCCCTACACATACTTGCTCAGTTCTCATCCCTGCTCATGCTAGACCTCCAGCCTGGAATGCTGTCCCCACGCTCACCCTTAGGCCACCTACTATGCGGACTGGGAACATTCCAAATACTGCCTCCCCCAGCAGGCTATCTTTGCTTATTCCTGCCTACATCCAGGGCTCAGAGTTTTCAGTGGGGTCCCATCTTTACACTGTCCTGCATTCTTCTTGAACCCTTGACCTCAGGTGATCCACCCACCTCAGCCTCCCAAAATGGTGTGAGTCACAGCACCCAGCCATGTCCTGTATTCTTCTATTATGGTCCAGTTGGTCTTATTTCCAGCGAGCTCCTGCTAGTCTGTGACCCTTCTTTAGAGCCTCTTTGGAAGGGATCTGGATAACAAATAAAGGCTCCATGAAGACTTGCTGAAGGGCATCGATGATTTTTTTTTAAACTTCCATTTTTTTAAAATTATGAAATAATTTATACACTTCCTAAAAAATTCAGAACATACTGAAAAGTGTAATGAAAATAAAGATCACTCATACACTCAACCCATACACTCAACCAGTGAGTTACACTACTGTTTACAGTTTGGTGGAAGTATGTCCAGACTTTGTTTTAGTAACTGATATGTTTAGCTTCATCAGCCTTAGCTGCCAAATAAGCTTTACATTTCTTTTTGTAAAATCCAGAAGAAAAGCCTCTGCCTTTTAATTAGTCATTTTAACCTGTTCACACTTATTGTAATTATTGACATGTTTGGACTTACTATATGTTTTCTTGTTTACCACATTTTCCCTTTAAATCCTGGTTTCATTATTCCTAACTTCTGTATACATTAACTTTTCTTGTTACATTCTTCTTCTGTCTTGGTCTGTCAGTTGTACATTTTATTTCTGTTACCCTTATATTTGAACACATAAATCAAGGGCTATTTGACACCACCTTCCTTCTTCAAACCTACCTACCACCTTCTCTTCCATCCTCTCTCTCATATGACCTTTCTTCTTATTTCACTAAAACAAAAGAAGCCAGCAGAAGCCAACAGTCTAATTCTCTCGCCAGCTCACCTGCCTTGGTGCCCCCACATTCTGCCTTCCCTCCACCCAGCTTG
Organism: Callithrix jacchus; assembly: GCF_049354715.1. Lineage (NCBI taxonomy): Eukaryota > Metazoa > Chordata > Mammalia > Primates > Cebidae > Callithrix > Callithrix jacchus. The sequence continues at coordinate 121,660,039 of NC_133511.1, read as the reverse complement.
GTCTCTCTCATCCATGCTAACTCATCACTGTGTGCCTAGAGCCCACCCCTCTTTGCCTGCTCTCAACTCTCTTTGGCATTTATCTTTCCCTCTCTACTGGATCATTCCCATCAATGTACAAATACGCCATTTTTTTCTGTGTCTTCCAAAAAGTCCCCCTCTGTTTGAGCCCCTCTTTCTTCTTAAGCTACCACCCCTTTTGCTTCAATTTACAAAATTCTATGAAAGTATTATTGACACTCATTTTCAGTTTCTCTCATCCCATTGTTTTGTTTTTTGGATTCATTCCCATCAAGCCACCGCGCCCAGCCCCAAATCACTAGCATTTCCATTTCAGAATGTATGATTTCCATTTCAGAATCCCTATTTGGTTCTTCCTATAACTTCTTGTTTCCTAGTTTCTGCTTGTTTTATGGGTGGAATAATTTCCTTGATCTCTTAGTGGATATTAAGAATATTTTCCTTGGGATGGGTGTGGTGGCTTATGCCTGTAATCCTAGCACTTTGAGAGGCCAAGTGCCTCTCAAAGCACTTTGGATTATCTGAGGTCAGGAGTTCAAGACCAGCCCAGCCAACATGGGAAAACCCTGCCTCTACTAAAAATACAAAAATTAGCCGGGCATGGTGGTGCACACTTGTAATCCCAGCTACTCAGGTGGCTGAGGCAGGAGATTGCTTGAACCCATGAGGTGGAGGTTGCAGTGAGCCAAGACCATGCCACTGCACTCCGGCCTGGGCAACAGGGTGTCTTTCTTGTTAGTAATATGAATATTCATTTGTTGAACAGACTTTACTGAGTGCTGATAATGCACCACCCACTGCTCTAGGCACAGGGAGGCAGCAGTGAACAAACAAGATAATTCCCTGTTCTCACTGGTGTGAGGAGCAACACGCCGATGAGAGACGGAAACACACCAAGACATAAATGAATGGAATGTAGTGACAAGCAGTGATCATGCTGTGGAAAGAACAAGTCAGCGTAAGGGGTAGAGAGTAAGGGTCACGTTGCCACTTTGGGTGGGGCAGTTGGGGAAGACCTCTCTGTGGAGGCAGTATTGAAAGAGACCCAAATAGATGAGGGGACAAAACGCACAGTTGACTGGGGAAAGAATATTGCCGGCAGAGGGAAGGTAAAAGCTAAGGGCCTGTGGTGCGCATGTGCTTTTATGCTCAGGAAATAGGAAGGAGGCCAGTATGGTTGGGGTGAAGTGAGTGGGAAAAGCAGAACAGAGATGGGGCTGAAGCATACAGATCTTCAAGGGTTTTGAGGAGAGGAGCGATATGAATGCTCTGACTTACATATTTTTTAAAAACCCTAGAATCTTTAGGGATTATAGGTGTGAGCCACTGTGCCCAGCCCTCATCCACCTGTATTTTGACCATTTTAGCCCAGAAGTGACCCACATTTATTCCGTTCACACCCCACTGCTGAGAACTGGTGACAAGGCAGAAGGTGTGGAGGGACACAGTTCCTGGCGAGGCTGCTGCTTCTAGGCCATCTCTCAACACGGGATGGGGAAGCATGGGTGCTGTGGGCACTTGGCCATCTCTGCTGTGGGGGCTCACACGATTGTCTTATTGAAGCTTTGTTTTCAAGCAGGGGGATGATTACAACTCGCTGTGTGCTGACGGATCGCATGTTAGAAAGGGAACCCTTGATGATGTTGGCAGGAGGGATATTTGAACAGAGTCCTTGAGACCATGAGAAGGGACGGAACCCAGAGCAGACTGGAGGGCTTGGCACCACCAGTTCATTGCCAGCTGCAGGCGGTGATTGTGTGGACACACACGGAGCTCTGTGTTGGGAGGACCAGAAGGGCCAGTGAAATAAGCAGCAAAGTAGGCACATGAGCTTAGGGAGGTGTTGCAAGTTTGGGGAGAGAGAGGCGGGAGAGCCGATGCACCAGGGTGGGATGGTTGCTGCTGGTGCCCCTTGGGGAGCTGTGATGAAATTTTGCCTCCTGTGCAGGGGGCAGGCAAGGTGTGGACAGAGTTAGGTTTGGGCACGCAGGAGCCTGGCCAAGCAGCAATGTCGGAGAGAGATGGGGCCGCTGCAGTGTGAGTGTGCAGGGGAGTGGCTGCAAGATGCCAGAGGAGTCCGGGGCAGCTAAAGGGATGTGAGTCCGTAGGGACGGTGCCGAAGGCGGGGCACCGAGTCCTGGAGCCCACAAGGTAGAAGGACTGTTGCAGTCCTGGTGTGGAGGGGAGCCAGGGTGCAGAGCTGGGAGGTGGGCAGCTACTGCTCTGGTGATGACCACTAGACCGCAGCGGTGAGTGGTGGGTGGAGGGTAAGATTTTGGGAGGGGGCAGGGTCGAGGAGCAGAGAGCGGAGGCAATGGAAGTGAAGTTGAGGAAGGAGATCCTGTGGCCGTGAGGCCTCAGCCCAGCCCCGGACCTGCCTTGGTGCCTGCCGGGTACTGTTATTGTAGAGATGGCATCTTTTCTCAAAATGGGCATAGGCAAGAGGCTTGTCAACCTATTTTTTTTTTTTTTTGGTTGTTTTTTTGGACCTGGGGTTGCACGGTGGGCATCTTTCTGGCTGGTTCGTGCAGCAGGTTTTTTGTGATTCCTCCTAGCCCCTAATGTCCTGTGGTGACAGCAGCTGCCTCTGGTCCCAGGCCAGGCAGGAGAAAGGCCAGGCAGGAGCGCTCACTGTCATGACTCAGCAGGGCTGGCTGAATCCAGGCGGGTGGCTAAAGGGGGCAGCAGCCAAAGCTGGCTGGGCTTGCTCAGGGTGTCAGGGCTCTGCACCCCTTGAGCTTCCCTAGGGCTTGGAAAGGGTCACTGCGGGATCAGAGCCTCCGCTTTCCTCCCAGCCCTCGTCTCTGTGGGCTGGGTTCTTGGAGGTAGAACGGCACTGCTGGGAGAAGCTCTGCGTGGACCCCTTAAAAGGCCTGTGAGCCTCCAGCTTGTCACCCCCTGCTCAGAGTCTGAGATCACTCCCTACTGTCTTGGGAAGGAGGCCGAGGCCATGGGAAGCCTCTTGTCTCCCTTCAGCTGCTTCCAGAATGTGGCCCGGACTGTGTCCACACAAACACCAACTCTCTTCTGAAGAGGTCCCTCGCCCCTATCTTCCAGCCTTTGCTGTTTCTTCTACCTGAAGGCTGTGCCCACCGTCTCTGCCAGTCCAGGCCCACCCCTCTCTCCTTGATTCCCTATCCCCGAGACCCTCTAGAACAGTGCCCACCACCTGGAGGGGCTTTGAGTCAGGTGATGGGCTGCAGGTTCTCTGAGGGCCAGGTCCGAGTCACTGTGCCCCTAACAGTGCCCAGCACAGGACTGGCACACAGGGTAGGTCCCAGCCAGGGCTGCAGAGAGGCATGGCCATCTTCAATCTCGGTTCAAATCCAGGTCTTCTGGGCCTTGATTTCCTGATCTGTGGAAAGGGCACTGTGCTCTCCACTCTGCAAGGGGGTCTTTAGGGCAAGATGCCATGGTTCCCCGAGGGTCCTCCTCTAACCCCTGGAGTGTCCACATGAGTATAATGAGGGCCCCCACCCATGTGAGGCTCTAGAGTGCCAGCTCCTCTGAAGGTCTGCTCTCCTGGGCATTGCTTGTTCCAAACTGCTGTTTGGTACAGCCTGGACCACTGCCTTTCTGAAGAATGTCACTGGCTTTGCTCCTTGGCACTACCAAATGTGCCCAAACATGGCCACAGGCTCAACTTGAAATTCCCCACAGAACAACTGGGAAATGCCCCAATGCTTATGATGGTGATGATGATAGTGGTGATGGAAATGACAATGATGGTGATGCTGCTGGTGGTAGTGGTGGTGGTGACTGAGATGGTGGTGGTGATTGAGATGGTGGTGGTGGTGATTGAGATGGTGGTCATGGTGATTGAGATGGTGGTCGTGGTGATTGAGATGGTGATGATTGAGATGGTGGTGATTGAGATGGTGATGATTGAGATGTGATGATTGAGATGTGATGATTGAGATAGCGGTGGTAGTGATTGAGATGGTGGTGGTGGTGGTGATTGAGATGATGGTGGTAGTGATTGAGATGGTGGTGGTAGTGATTGAGATGGTGGTGGTGATTGAGATGGTGGTGGTGGTGATTGAGATGATGATGGTGATTGAGATGGTGGTCGTGGTGATTGAGATGGTGATGATTGAGATGGTGGTGATTGAGATGAAGGTGGTGGTGATTGTGATGGTGGTGGTTATGACTGAGATGGTGATGATTGAGATGGTGATGATTGAGATGTGATGATTGAGATGTGATGATTGAGATGTGATGATTGAGATAGCGGTGGTAGTGATTGAGATGGTGGTGGTAGTGATTGAGATGGTGATGGTAATAATTGAGATGATGGTGGTAGTGATTGAGATGATGGTGGTGGTGATTGAGATGATGGTGGTGGTGATTGAGATGATGGTGGTGATTGAGATGATGGTGGTGATTGAGATGATGGTGGTGGTGATTGAGATGGTGGTGGTGGTGATTGAGATGGTGGTGGTGGTGATTGAGATGATGGTGGTGGTGATTGAGATGATGGTGGTGATTGAGATGATGGTGGTGATTGAGATGGTGGTGGTGGTGATTGAGATGGTGGTGGTGGTGATTGAGATGATGGTGGTGATTGAGATGGTGGTGGTGATTGAGATGATGGTGGTGGTGATTGAGATGGTGGTGGTAGTGATTGAGATGGTGATGGTAATAATTGAGATGATGGTGGTAGTGATTGAGATGATGGTGGTGGTGATTGAGATGATGGTGGTGGTGATTGAGATGATGGTGGTGGTGATTGAGATGATGGTGGTGATTGAGATGATGGTGGTGATTGAGATGATGGTGGTGGTGATTGAGATGGTGGTGGTGGTGATTGAGATGGTGGTGGTGGTGATTGAGATGGTGGTGGTGGTGATTGAGATGATGGTGGTAGTGATTGAGATGATGGTGGTGGTGATTGAGATGATGATGGTGACTGAGATGATGGTGGTGGTGATTGAGATGGTGGTGGTAGTGATTGAGATGGTGGTGGTGGTGATTGAGATGATGATGGTGATTGAGATGATGGTGGTAGTGATTGAGATGATGATGGTAGTGCTTGAGATGATGATGGTGATTGAGATGATGGTGGTGGTGATTGAGATTGTGGTGGTGGTGATTGAAATGATGGTGGTAGTGATTGAGATGATGGTGGTAGTGATTGAGATGATGATGGTGATTGAGATGATGGTGGTGGTGATTGAGATGGTGGTTTGGTAGTGATTGAGATGGTGATGGTAATGATTGAGATGATGGTGGTGATTGAGATGGTGGTGGTAGTGATTGAGATGATGATGGTGATTGAGATGGCGGTGGTAGTGATTGAGATGATGGTGGTGGTGATTGAGATGATGATGGTGATTGAGATGATGGTGGTGGTGATTGAGATGGTGGTTTGGTAGTGATTGAGATGGTGATGGTAATAATTGAGATGATGGTGGTGATGATTGAGATGATCATGGTGATTGAGATGGTGGTGGTCTTGATTGAGATGATGGTGGTGGTGATTGAGATGATGGTGGTGATGATTGAGATGGTGGTGGCAGTGATTGAGATGGTGGTGGTGGTGATTGAGATGATGGTGGTGATTGAGATGGTGGTGGTGGTGATTGAGATGATGGTGGTGATGACTGAGATGATGGTGGTGATGATTGAGATGATGGTGGTCTTGATTGAGATGATGGTGGTGGTGATTGAGATGATGGTGGTGATGATTGAGATGGTGGTGGCAGTGATTGAGATGGTGGTGGTGGTGATTGAGATGATGGTGGTGATTGAGATGGTGGTGGTGGTGATTGAGATGATGGTGGTGATGACTGAGATGATGGTGGTGATGATTGAGATGATGGTGGTGATTGAGATGGTGGTGGTGATTGAGATGGTGGTGGTGGTGATTGAGATGATGGTGATTGAGATGATGGTGGTAGTGAGTGAGATGGTGGTGGTGGTGATTGAGATGATGGTGGTGATGATTGAGATGATGGTGGTGATTGAGATGGTGGTGGTGATTGAGATGGTGGTTTGGTAGTGATTGAGATGGTGATGGTAATAATTGAGATGATGGTGGTAGTGATTGAGATGATGATGGTGATTGAGATGATGGTGATTGAGATGATGGTGGTAGTGAGTGAGATGATGGTGGTGATTGAGATGATGGTGATTGAGATGATGATGGTAGTGATTGAGATGATGGTGGTGGTGATTGAGATGATGGTGGTGATTGAGATGGTGGTGGTGATTGAGATGATGGTGGTGGTGATTGAGATGATGGTGGTGGTGATTGAGATGATGATGGTGATTGAGATGATGGTGGTGGTGATTGAGATGATGATGGTGATTGAGATGATGGTGGTGGTGATTGAGATGGTGATGGTGATTGAGATGATGGTGGTGGTGATTGAGATGGTGATGGTTATGACTGAGGTGGTGATGATTGAGATGGTGGTGATGATTGAGATGGTGATGATTGAGATGATGGTGGTGATTAAGGTGATAGTGGTGGTGGTTGATATGGTGGTGGTGATTGGTGATGATTGAGATGGTGATTGGTGATGATTGAGATGGTGATGGTGGCGATTGAGATGGTGATTGAGATGGTGATGCTGATGATTGAGATGGTGATTGATGATGATGACTGAGATGGTGGTGGTGATGATTGAGATGATGATGGTGGTGATTGAGATGGTGGTGCTGGTGGGTGGTGAGGGGGTCCTAGAGGGAGACTCAAATCAAACACTGCACTAGCGCCCTTGGAACACAGGAGAGCTCCCTCACCTTCCACCCTCCAGCTTGGCCTCCTCTCCCTCTGGACCAGGTTCTAGCTTTATGCTTGTGTAGCTCAAAACCCAGCAAGAGGTTTTCCCAGAAGAGCAGCCTCCCTGTGGGCTGTCCCCAGGAGCAGCCATTTCCACCTCTGCTTTATACTGGTGGCCCCTGCCTTGTCCCCAACAGCACTCGCTCAGCAGCCCCTCCCTCCCTGCGTGCCTCTTGAGCATTCAAGATATCGCTGGAATCAAAATGCACTTTCCTCTGGCCTGAAGGCTGCTGACCCCTGGGAGCAAGCAATGCCCAGCCACCTGTGTGTCCCTCCACCCACGCAGAGGCTGCACTGTGGGGAGATAGCCACGGGCTGCTGGCTCAGCACCAGCTCAGGCAGGTGGCCAGGGCTGGCGGGAGCACACTTGGGCTTTAATGGGTCCCTGATGAGAGCTGCCATGGCTGTGCAGACCCTTCTCTCCAGGCCCCCGCCTGAGGGGCTCCTCTGGCCAAGTGAGCAAATCTGCCTAAGTAGGCCAGGGAGGGCACAGGATGGCATGACCGGGCTGCCCTGCCCTTTCATGTGCTTGGCTGCTCCTGTGAGCCTGGCCTTCCCGCTCCAAAGGGACTTCGCTCTTCTTGTTGTGTCAAAAAGATGTTTTATGTTAAAATTCAACAAAGAGATGTTAACCAGCCGTCGGAACCAGGCTCGTCAAAGTGGGAGCTGCTCAAACAGGCTGAACTTTGCACTGTTCCGTGTTTGTGGAGGGTCTTGCCCACAGCCGGCATTTTCTGGCTGGCACATTTTAACAGGGCCAGATGCAAATGCTGCCCCCAACCCTCTGTGCCATTCCTCTGGAGCCAGTGCCCACGGCCCCCCTTCCTGTGGGCTCCCACAATTCTCAGCCTCTGCCCTGTGATTCCAGTATCTTTATTGGAGACATTCCATACTGGTTGAGCTGCATTCTCGGGAATGCCGGTCTTCTCAAAGCAAGCTGCCTCTTTTTGACTTTGTAAGTTGCAGCCTATTCAGAGGAGCAATTTTAAGTGGATGCAAGGACGAGTCTCGCTGTGGGAAGGGCAGGGGAAGGCATGATGTGGATTTTGGCAAAATTCCTCTCATCTCATCAGAAAACAGTGTGGGATTTGGCCGGCGGTGTGCAAACACACTGTGCAAGCGGGGGCCTTCTTTCCTGCTTCTGTGGACACGGGAGCCACACGGAGTGAGCTCAGAGCAGCCAGCGCTGGCCAGGGCTTCAAGAGACCCCTCAGGCTCCCTCTAAACAAGAGGCAGTGTGGCTCAGTGGTTACGTGCACAGACTCTGGGCTCAGGCTGCCTGGATTTGAAACTCTGCTCCCCCCAAGCTGTGTAGAATTGGGAATGTTCTTAATCCCTTATGCCTCGGTTTCCTCCTCTGTAAAATGGTGGTGCTGATCTGCTTTCGTCAGGCTCTTGTGAAGACTAAATGAGTTTATACAAATCCAGAACAGTCCTGGAGTACAGTGTATTGTTATTGTTATTATGAATGATTTTTGACAAGGACTGTGGGAAACACGTGGAAGCTTCCAGAGGCTGAACTTGAGAAGGACCCATGGGGAGCCAGGTCAGCCCAGGGTCAGATCGGGCAGGCGGAGATGTCATTTGAAAGGCGAGGCACCAGACTGTACACAGTAACATGAGGCTGTTGAAAACCTGGGTGAGGCTGGGCATGGAGGCGCACGCCTGTAATCCCAGCACTTTGGGAAGTCGAGGCAGACAGATCACGGGTCAAGAGATCGAGACCATCCTGGCCAACAGGTGAAATCTTGTCTCTACTAAAAATACAAAAATTAGCTGGGTGTGGTGGCTCATGCCTGTAGTCCCAGCTACTTGGGAGGTGGAGGCAGGAGAACTGCTTGAACCCAGGAGACAGAGGTTGCAGTGAGCTGAGATTGTGCCACTGCACTCACAGAGTGAGACTCCATCTCAAAAAAAAAAAAAAAAGAAAGAAGAAAGAAAGAAAGAAAGAAAAAAAGACAACCTGGGGCGAGATGCTCGTCTTTTCACATATGGCTAATGTGTGCTTGGAGTTTTAAAAAAGATCTCTTTTTTTCCCTAAAAAGAACACCCATATCACAGATGTCAGGAGCACTGGACCTTCGAGAATTAAATACCATTGGCTCACTCCCCATCCATGCTTTTGAGCAAAGCTAAGGATCTTTTTTGAGATGAAGTCTCGTTCTTGTTGCCCAGGCTGGAGTGCAATGTCATGATCTCAGCTCACTGCAACCTCCACCTCCCGGGTTCAAACGATTCTCCTGCCTCCGCCTCCCAAGTAGCTGGGATACCAGGCATGCGCCACCATGCCAGGCTAACTTTGTATTGTTAGTAGAGATGGGGTTTCTCCATGTTGGCCAGGCTGGTCTCAAACTCTCAACCTCAGGTGATTCATCCGCCTCAGCCTCCCAAAGTGCTGGGATCACAGGCGTGAGCCGCCGCGCCTGGCCGGACGTTTAACTTTTAAGACACGGCCATGCTTCCTTTTCTTTTTTCTAAGTGCGTGTCCTGTTTAACCTTCCCACTGTGGGTCGCTCTATGAAAGCGTCAACACTGGGTCTTTGTAATTTTTGCTGTTCCGGCAGGTGTATGTGGCATTTCGTTGTGGTTTTAATTTGCATTTTCCTAATGATGTCAATCATCTTTCCTTGGGCTTATGGCTACCTACAGGCCCTCTTTGGCAAAGCGTCTGTTCAAACCTTTTGCCTTTTCCAATTGGACTGCTGTTTGATTGTCGTGTTGTAAGTGTTCTTTACATTTTCTAGGTAGAAATCCTTTGTTAGATACAGATTTTCCCAATATTATCTTCAAGCTTGTGGCTTGCCTTTTCATTTTCTAACAGTGTCTTTTGGAAACCAAAAGTTTTTGGTGTTTATGAAATCCAATATGTTTTTTATAGTTCATATTTTTGAGTACTAGTTAAGAAATCTTTGCCAAACCCAAAGTTGCCAAGATTTTCTCCTGTTTGCTTAAAAAATTTTTTATAATTTTAGCTCTTACATTTAGGTCTATGGTACAGTTAAAGTTAATTTTTGGAAATGGTGTGAGTTAGAGCCGAGTTTCCCCCTTCCCTGCTGCCTTCTTTTCTTTCTTCCTTTCTTCTCTCCCTCCCTCCTTGCCTCTTTTTCTCTCTTTCTTGCTTTGTTTATATATGGCTATCCAATTGTTCCAGAATCATTTGTAGAAAAGATTATCCTTTCCTCATTTTAATTGATTTGGCACCTTGATTGAAAATCTGTTACATTTAAACCATAAATGCCTGGCTCTATTTCTGAATTTTTGATTGTATTATATTGAAAAAGTGTTCTCCAACTTTGTCCTTTTCCAAAATTGTGTTGGGTAATCTAAGCCCTTTGCATTTTCGTATAAATGTTAGGGTGAGCTTGTCAATTTACATAAAGTAAATATGCTGGCATTTTGGCTGGGATTTCATTGAATCTAAAGACTATGATGCAGAGAACTGACATCTTGGTAATACCGAGTCTTTCCAACCATGAACAAGGTGGGTCTGTTTAGGTCTTTAATTCCTCTCAGTTCTGTGGTTTACAGTTCATGGGTCTTGGCTTTCTTACTGGAATTTTCCCTGGGTGTCACATTTTTCCATGCTGTTATTAAATGGTGTTGTGATAAAATGTTCGATTTCCGGTAGTCACTGTATACAGAAATGCAATAGATGTTTGTGTGCTGACCTTGCTCAACTCATTTACTGGTTCCAGTAGTATTTTTGTTGGTTCCTTAGGATTTTCTACATAGATAATCATGTCATCTGCAAATGAAGGTAGTTTCATGTTTTCCTTTCTAATGTGGGCTTTTACTTATTTTGCTCACCTTACCTCACTGACCAGGACCAACGTTGAATACAGACTGTGAGAGTGGGCATCCTGGCCTCGTTCCTGATCAGAGGGGAAAGCAGGCTTTCACCGTGAGCATCATGGCGCCTCTAGCGCACCTGTAGGGTGCTCAACTAGGGCTTGAACACGTTGAAAAAGTTGCCTTGAATTCCTGGTTTGCTGAATTTCTTTTTCTTTATCATAGAATGATTTATTATTTATTTTTTATCTTTTTTAAAATTATGGGGTACATGTGCAGAACGTGCAGGTTTGTTACATGTGCCATGGCAGTTTGCTGCACCCATTACCCCGTCATCTACATTTGGTATTTCTCCTGCTATCCCTCCCCTAGCCCCCCACCCCCTGCTATCCCTCCCCTAGCCCCTCACCCCCTGCTATCCCTCCCTGAGCCCCTCACCCCCTGCTAGGCCTCCCCTGGCCCCTCACCCCCTGCTATCCCTCCCTGAGCCCCTCACCCCCTGCTAGGCCTCCCCTGGCCCCTCACCCCCTGCTATCCCTCCCTGAGCCCCTCACCCCCTGCTATCCCTCCCTGAGCCCCTCACCCCCTGCTAGGCCTCCCCTGGCCCCTCACCCCCTGCTATCCCTCCCTGAGCCCCTCACCCCCTGCTAGGCCTCCCCTAGCCCCTCACCCCCCCACAGGCCCCGGTGTGTGTTGTTCCCCTCCCTGTGGTCTCATTGTTCAACACCCACTTATGAGTCAGAACACGTGTGTTTGGTTTTCTGTTCTTGTGTCAGTTTGCTGAGAATGGTGGTTTCCGGCTTCATCCATGTCCCTGCAAAGGTCATGAACTCATCCTTTTTATGGCTGCATAGTATTCCATGGGGTGTACTTGTGCCACATTTGCTGAATGCTAATGATCAGGAATGGATGTAGAATTTTGTCAAATGATCTTTCTTTGTCTATTTGGATGACATGTGGCTTTTCTTTTTTGACTTGTTCATAATTTGGTTTGTTAACTTTGATTTTAAATTTAAAACTAAATTTGCATTCCTGGGATAAAGTCCACTTGGTCATGATGCATTGCCACCCCCCTCTATATATATGAATCTATATGTCTATATAGAAAATATACAATTACACACACATATGTAAATATATACACATGCATAGTTGGATTCAACTTGCTAAATGTTTGTTAAGAACTTTTATGTTTACATCCAAAGGGGATGATGGTTTATAGCTTTATTTTCTTGTAATGTCTTTTTCTGGTTTCTGGGGAACAGAATGAGCTGGGATGCACTCCCTCATTTTCCGTTTTCTGGAAGGTTTTGCGTAGAATCGCTATTATTTCCTGACTATATATTTGTCAGAATTCACCAGTGAAGTCATTTGGGCGTGGAATTTTCTCTGTGGGGAAGTTTTAAAACATAAATTCAATTTAAAAATTAGATTCAGGGCTAATAGAGTTATCTGCATCTTCTTGAGTGAGCTTTGGTAGTTTGTATTCCTCAAGAAATTGGTTAAAGTGTTCAAAGTTTTTGGTAAAGTATTGCTCAGAATATTCCCTTATTATTGTTTTAATGTCCGGATTCTTAGTGATGTATCCTCCTCTCTCATGCCCTAGATTTGCAGTGGATGTCATTTCTCTCTTTTTTTTTTTGAGATGGAGTCTCGCTCTGTCGCCTAGGCTGGAGTGTAGCGGTGATCTAGGCTTACTGCAACCTCCGCCTCCCAGGTTCAAGTGATTCTGCTGCCTCAGCCTCCCAAATAGCTGGGAGTACAGGTGTGCACCATTATACTGGGCTAATTTTTGTATTTTTAGTGGAGATTGGGCCAGAATGATCTCGAACTCCTGACCTCAGGTGATCTGTCCACCTTGGCCTCCCAAAGTGCTGGGATGACAGGAATGAGCTGCCATGCCCGGCCTCCTTTTTTCTTGACCACTAAGGCTAGAGGTTTGTAAATTGTATTGATCTTAAATTGCCACTTCTAGGTTTCACTAATTCTCTTTATTGTTTGTTGACTTCTTTGATTTCTCCTGTATATTATTTCTTCTGCTTACTACAGGTTTAATTAACTCTTCTTTTTCTACTTTCCAGGTGGGAGCTGCAGTGTTTGATTTGGAACTTTCTTCTTTTATAATGTAAGCATTTAATGACATCGATTTCCCGTAATCATTACTTTAGCTTCACCTCACAAATTTTGATGTGTCATTTTTTCATTTGCACTCAGTTCAAAATATTTTCTCGTTTCCTTTGAGATTCCTTCTTTGACCCATGGGTTACTTAGAAGTGTGTTGTATAGTTTGGAAAGGTTTTCTATATCTCTTTCCATAGTAGATTTCTAATATAATTCCATGCCAGTTCAAGAACATTCTTTGTATGATCTGAATCCTTTAACATTTACTGAAGTGTGAGGAAAGGCTGGGGGCTCCATGGCGGCCTGACCAGGCAGCGGGAGAAGTGTGGTATGGTGAGCCACTGCGGGGGGCTTTCAGCAGCAAGGGGATTTGGTTTGGACTGCATTTTTTTCTTTCTTTCTTTTTTTCTCCTTTCTTTCTTTCTTTCCTTCTTTCTTTCTTTCTTTCTCTCTCTCTCTCTTTCTTTCTTTCTTTTTCTTTCTTTTCAGATGAGTCTCACTCTGTTGCCCAGGCTAGAGTGCAGTGGCATGATTTCGGCTCACTGCAGCCTCTGCCTCCCAGGTTCAACTGATTCTCCTGCCTCAGCCTCCTGAGTAGCTGGGATTACAGGCATGCGCCACCACACCCAGCTAATTTTTCTATTTTTAGTAGAGATGGGGTTTCTCCATGTTGGTCAGGCTGATCTTGAACTCCTGACCTCATGATCTGCCCACCTTAACCTCCCAGAGTGCTGGGATTACAAATGTGAGCCACCATGCCCAGCCTGAACTGTGCTTCTTAATAAGCATCGTGGCTGTTGTGCAGAGGGCAGTGTAGACATCAGGGGCCAGTTTGGGGCTACAACTGTGGTATGAATCAGGGTGTAGCCAGAGCGAGCGGGAAGTAGGTGGATTTGGGAGCTGTGGGGAGGCAGCAGTGATTGACCCGGCAGGCATACACAGGGTATGAGAGGTGAGTTGAGAGGCCTGAGATTGAGGTTTCCCTGAGTGGGGTCTCCAGGGAAGGGTATGGGGGTTACTTTGTGGCAGGACCGCAGATATCAGGGGCATGGGGTGGGTGGAGGTGGGGGCCAGGAGTCTGTGCTAGAAAGAGCCCTGGGCTAGGATCAGGGCAGCAGTCGGCAGTGTTTCTGCAAGCCGGCCAGTCCACCTCTCTGCGCTTTTGCTTCCTTGCCTCTGAGATGGGTAGTCAGCCTTGACCATCCCAGAGTTTTCACAGCCTGGGCGAGGGAGTTCTGTGCATGAGTCAAGAAAAGGCGTCCCCTCCGGAAAAACAAACAGCACAAGGCTGCCCTGTGGTTGAAAGCCTGAAGGTAAGGTTCAGTATTACGTGCTGCCTTGACACCTGGCAAAGCCGGAAGGCCCAGAGGACCTGCTTGTGTGCTCCCCTCTCCCCTTTCACTCCGCCGCTGTGGAAGAGGCTCCCTGGCCAAGCAACCCTCATCCAGGGGGCCAAGTGTGGTTCCTCTTATCCTGCCTGTAAGGTTCCGTTTCTCTCCAGCCTGCAGCAAAATGAAACAAGCCAACCACACCCTCCCATGGGAGTCGCCCCACCCTCTCCGTGCTCCAAAGCCGGCTTCCTATAGCCCTGGCTGTTCATTTGGATCCTCAGCACACCCCCCACCCCATGAGGCCCTGTGTGGCGTGCAGTGCTATCTTCCCGGGCTCCGAGCACACGTGTGTGGTAACCTGCTGCGTCTCCTCTGGCTGGTGTTTGGTGGTGTATTTGGCCATCCTCATAACCGTAGGGCTAGAAGCCCTCCATCACTGATGGTAAATAGAAAATGATTAAAACAGCTCCTTTCTTGGAGTGGACATAGCCTTTGCTAGGGTAGGTGGCGGGGCCATTGTAGCTGGGGCTAAGTTCCAGACCCCACACACCTCCTTGGCTGCATGCCTTGGGGCAGTACGCAACCTGGACACCTGTATCTGGCGGCTCTCTCAGCAGGTTCCATTTATTTGGTCAGTGCTAAGATCAGTTCACCCTGATACCTGTCTTGGGGGACGGGTCCTGTGATCATTCCCATTTCACAGACGAGGGCTCTGTATATGATGGGGTGAGATTGGAACCCAGACTCCAGCTGGCATGGCTGAGTGAGGGTATAAAGACATGAGCCTGGCAGGGAAAGGGCGGGGACCCGTCTTGTTATTGGGCAGGCACGGCCACCTGCACAGGCTCCTGTAGGGCTGGGGTAAGGTGGGGAATCTGATCAGGGCAGGGAGAAGAGGAGTGAGCAATGGAAGCTGCCTCCAGCCACAGCAGACGGCCACAGCTGCCTGGTCTCTGCCATGCCAGGCCCTTGGAGTCGCCCAACTTGCCTCCACCCTCTGATTGGAGAAGAGGCAACTCCTTGCTCAAGAGTCTTTGACTAAAGGGGCTCCGTGCAGGCAGAATTTCTAGAACCAGGTACTTTCCACAGTGACGGCCTCTTGCTGGTTGCCCTGGGCTGCTGTTGATTTCCTAGAATAATCCAAAGAAAAGCAGTGCCATGTGGTGAAGCAGGTATGCACTCGGGGCTTGGGGCAGAGCAGGGGTCCAGTCTTATCAGGGGATAAACTCTATGACATTAGATTTTTACTCCCTTCTGTGTACCCGAGCGTGGGACAGTACACAACAAAAATCAATGAAGTCAGAAAAAACGAAGTCCTAGTGTCTCCAGGCCTCCCCAGGTGTCCTTAGGCAAGTTATAAAACCCTCTGCATCTCAGCTTCCTTGGCAAAGAAACTGGACAGTAATACCACCTTGTGTGGTTGTTGCATTGATTAAACAAATGACATAAAACAGTCAGAGCTCGATATTATTGTTCCTATCATTGTGACCTCTGTTCCCATCGGAATTGAGGAGGTCCCATGAACACTCACCCAGGACACAACAACCACACGCCCGGAGCGCCTGCTGCAGGCCTGGCATTTTCCCAGGTGCTTTAAAATAGTAATTCCCTTAAACCTGAAAACAACTCTTGGGCCAGCTGGGTTTTGTAGTGTTTTTTTGTTGTTGTGTTGTTTTTTAACATCCGTTTTACAAAGGAGGAGGCTAAAGCCCACAGAAGTGGTTCTCGCTATAAAATGCAGCTAGGGAGTGTTCCCTCGTTTCTCCCTCTCAAAGAATGGATGTGAGATGGCACAATCTGTTCTCCGAGGGCTTGAAAGAACTCACCTGTTGATCTGTCTGGGACTGAAATTCTTTGTGGGAAAATTTCACTAGGACAGTTGAGACTATCTGTATCTTCCTTTGTCAGTTTTGGAGAGAGAGGTTAAGTCACTTGCCCAGGCAGGTGGGGAACCCAGGCAACCTGGCTGCCGAGCCTGGGCTTTCAATAATTACGTTTCCTGCATGAGGTATGATCACTTTCTATGCATGAGATTTTGGATCAGTCCCTTTCTCTCTCTGACCCTAGTAATAGTACGGGGATAGTGATAGCACCTTTCTGGCAGGATTGTTGGAAAGATTGAATGGTTTCAGAAACACAGGCCTTGACACCCTTGAGCCTCTGCCCTGGGTGGCCCTGGCCTGTCTCCATCCTGGCCCAGGAAGAGGCCCGACCCAATGCCCAGGGTCACAGGTCACTCACTGGCTCTCCAGGTCCTGGACAGTGTCAGGGAGCGGAAGTCCCCGGGTCTCCGGGAGGAAGAACAGCACAACCAGGCTGGAAGCAATGGAGATAACGCCGTAGACAAGAGGAGGCAGTAGCGGTATGGCTTGTCGGCTCATCAGAATCAGGGGACCTATCATACTTCCCAGCCGGCCCACCACCTGCATAAGGCCATCTGCTGTCATCCTGTGGGTGAAGGGGAGGGCACAGATCCCTGTTACAGCTGCCCCTGTGGCAGGAAGACAGGTTGGCTGGGCCCATGGATGCCAGGAGAAGGAAAGCTGGGCTGAGGAATTGCCCTCCTCAAGGCCTTCTCTAATGTCACCTCTTCCATGGAGCCCACCCAGATTTTCCCATCTAGTATTTCAGGGGAAATCTCCAGGGCCTACCTCATTTTTCCTGCTCTTGGGTACCTTAAGGGCTTCTCCATGCTCCCGGTAGGCCACTGAGCTCCCTGTTCAGGCTTTCCATATGATATCAACAAAATCAAGACATGTTTGTCCAAACAACAAATTTTAAAATGGAGAAATGAGTGAATGAGTGGTGGAAGGAACAGTGGGCTGAAAGTCTGGAGAGCTGCAGTCAGTCCTCCCCCTCTGCTAAGCCAGTCCTTCACCCCGAGCCTCAGTTTACCCAAATATCAAACGTGGGAGTGGCCTAGACTCTAGACCGCTGGTTTCCATTTGTGTTTTGTGATGCCCTTGGGTTCTAAGGAGGTGACTTGGGGCTCTCTGGGGGCAGGAAAGACATGGCAGGAGGTGAGCTGAGGGTCACCACTGCCACCAGGGCAGCTCTTGGTCTCCTTATCTGAGTTCTTATAAGATTCCACCTGGAGGGATGGTCCTGTGGCTCACAACGGTGCGAAAACACAGACCCAGGGCTCTGCCGTGCTGCTGCCGGTGGGCCCAGACCCTCGCGGTCGTGGGGAGGAGCTGCCTGGGAGGCCCATTCCCTGGCTGCCAGGCTCTTCTCTGCCCTCCCCACTGCCCTCCCAGGACGACCCTGCTGCCCCTGGGGCGTGGCCTGCAGCCCAGCTTACCGAACCGTGGTTGGGAAGAGTTCAGCCCTGTAGATGGAGAGGCAGGTTAGACTTATCCCAAAACATCCCTTTCCCAGCACAGCCAAGACCACACGCAGCACCTGCAGATCTGGGTGCAGGAAGAGAGTGAGAGTGGGGTTGGCCCCAGAGGGTCCCCAGGGGCTAGTCCGCGTGCGGGCAGCCACCCTGGGGCAGAGGGGCCCCTAGGCTCCCTACAACGTCCCTGGCCCTGCTGGCTTGGTGCGGGGCTGCCAGGGCCAGGGTTGGGGGACGGATCATAGGAAGTGATGTTGTGGAGGTGACCCGAGGGGCCCAGGCAGAAACCAGCCAGGTCTGGGCCTCCTGTGGCTCCTAGGTTCCCAGGGTGCTTCTTGCTGTGGAAGAGAGTGCTCTGGAGCCAGCCCACAGCAGCCTCCCTGCTGCCCCCTAGACTGCCTGGTGGGGATGGCAGAAGCTCTGGCCAGGAGGCAGAGATCTGGGCCACTTTCTGGCCGCAGGCCCAGCCTCCCCACATGTGGTTCCGAGGTGGCTCCTGCACTGTTGGGAGGGCTTGCCCTCGTTCGAGTCCCCCTAGCTGCTCATGCTCAGAGCGTAGGCTGCTGCCCGCAGGGCCCTGGCCACCTCTGTCCTCACTCACGTGCCTTCCCCAGCCAGTGGCGAGGCACCCTCCTGCCTTCCTCCTGGCTCTGCTACCACCGGGGGACATGCGGCCCTGTCCCTGTCCCCTAGTTTCCCACCCTGAGCAATACAAGGAGACACGGAGAGGGATTCCAGGTTCTCACAGCCTCTCTCATTCAGAAAGAAAACAGAGAGGCCGCTCCTGGGGCTGGGCCGGGGTAGGGGAAGCAGGGCCCGGTCCCCACCCCCCAGCCCACCCACCTCACCTGGCGGCACCAGCGTGTTGGCCAGGATGGAGAGGCCAGCCATGAGCTGGAAGCCCGCCAGGATGGTGCGACGGCCAAGGAAACTGAGCAAGAGGACAGTGGTGGCCCGGCCCAGGATGTCCACAGCCCCGAAGAGGACCTGGAGGAGGAAGATGTCACGGCCCAGGCTCTGCAGGTCGAAGATCAGCCCGTAGAAGGAGATCAGTAGAGAGAAGCTGCGGGCAAGGCTGGAAGTCAGGTCCCAGAAGCCTGCCGAACTCAGGACGCAACCCCAGAGTCAGGCTCTTCCAGGAAAGGGCAGGGAGGGTGACGCCCCCATCCCTTCACACGTGGGCTTTGGGTCAGGGGCAGTGCTGGGCTGGGGCGTTGCCTCTCTGGCTCCTGACTGGAAGACTCGGCCCTCCCCAGTCTGGGACCAAGCTCTGGGGTCCCTGAGCTGCCCCTCACTTCTGGCCTATCAATCTCCGGCTTTGATTCTGATAACCAGTCACACTGTTCCTGTTCCTTTGTCTTGGAAGATGGGAATCATGACAGGACGGGGTCTTTCAGGAGACCCTGGGCTGCACTGTCCAGACCAAATTCAGGATGGAGAGCCTGTCCCCCAGCCCCTGGGAGTGCTGCCCCTCCTCTGGGGAAAGCAGCCTGTGACTGGTTCCTGTGGGCCAGAGGGACCACCCAGAAGGGCCCCAGCTCCCAAGCCCCCGGGTCCAGGCTGGGTCCGGGCTGCGGCTGCATCTCCTGTCCCCTTCTCCGTCTCAGGGTCTCTGAGCTGCCCCTGACTTCTTTCTGACTTAGCCCTCTCTGGCTTTGATTCCGATAACTATCCCAGCTCCTTTGTCTTGGAAGATGACAATCATGCCCACTCCCCCGCCCTCCGAGTAGCTGAATTTACAATATTTAAATTCCCCAGGTTTGGAGATGGGATTTGGACCCACAAGCGGCTGCAAGGTGAAATTCTCAGCCGCGTTTAAAGTCTGTGCCCCTCCCAGCTCAGCTCAGACCCGCCTCCCAGCCGGCCCTTAGGCGTCTCCTCATCGTATCATCCAATAAACATTGGACAGCACCAGCCCCAAAACCGCAGAGTAAAATCGCAGTTCACGCACAAGCCGCAGTGTCCGATGAAGTTTATGCGAGTGACGTGAGCGTCACTGGGCTGGTGCTCAAAGCGGCCGACAGATAAAGGGGCAGCGATGGGTAACGAGTCAAGGCAAGAAGACCCACAAGGTCACCTGCTTCCAAGCCTCTGATTTGAATAGGAAAGCTTGCAGAGCTGGCCCCAGGGAGAACTGAGGAATCCTGGAAGGTTTTTGTTTTTTTTTTAAAGAACTGGCCCCGGGTGTTTGCAGGGAGGGCACTGCTTCTGATCTATCAGAAAAAAATTGAAGTTAAAAAAAAAAAGGCATGATCTATCTTTATTCTAAAATGTAGCAAATAGTTGCCATCATAACCCATATGTAGTTGAATATAGCATAAAATATACGTTTTCTTCCACTTTAGTTTTATTTCAAGATAAAAGTCCCAATCAAACCTGGTCCTTACCTTAGGTGTTTTTTTTTTTTTTTTTTTTTGACAGGGTCTTGCTCTGTCACCCAGGCTGGAGTGCAGTGGTGCAATCTCAGCTCAGTGCAGCCTCTATCTCCTGGGCTCCAGTGATTCTCCTGCCTTGATTTTTTGATTTTTAGTAAAGATGAGAGGATCTCACTATGTTAGCCAGGCTGGTCTTGAACTCCTGGGCTCAAACGATCCTCCTGCCTCAGCCTCCCAAAGTGCTGGGATTCCAGGCATGAGCCAAATGCTTTTGACTGGTCCTTGCTTTTTAATATGCTCTTTTGGATGTCACCTTCACCACCAACACCCCATCACCACCGTCCACACCTCCATCACCTTCACCACCAATTTGTTTTAAGGGCGTTTTCTGGGGCCCAGATGATCTTGGGTCCCAGGGTGGGTCAGGGTCTAGTCATGTGGGACCCGGGAGGGGACAGCGCCAGTGGGCCATGTGCTAGCTCGGCCCAGTTCCAATGCTGGCTCAGTCATCTTGGGCTTGTACGTTACCCCTGTGGGCTCCACTTTCCCCATCTGTGATATGGGGTTGCATCAAGGGGTCAGCGAATGCCGTTCACCCTCTAGGAGCATGAGCCTACTCTCTAGGAAAGGGCTACGTCTCTAGCGCTGACCAACAGTGGTCCTCCCTGGACATGGCTGGTCCCCTGGCTCTCGGTACCCTCGCTCTGCCTCTGTCTTGGGACCTCCCTGGGACCCTGCGACCCCCAGCCTAGACCCACCTTGCCCTCCGGCTTCCTGCAAATGGCAGCCTCTAGACCCACCCCCTCAGTCCCTCCTCCCTGTGCATTTATCCTTCACTGCCGCGGCCAGGACTCCTGCCTCCTGAGGCTGCCTGCATCCTGTCCAGCTAGAAATGCACCCGGCGAGGTCTGCAGGTGCTGGTTTACCCAGACACCCCGCCTCCTGCCTGTCCCAGCCCTGCCTCGGGAAGGGCTGCCAGGACGGTGTACCTCGTCACCAGTGCGGGGCAGCTCCTCCTGCGGAGCACGGGCACGCGGAACAAGTCCAGCCCTGACTGTGGCTCCTTGGCAGAGGCCACCTCCTCCTCCATGCTGGACATCAGCACCTTCCGGGGAGAATGGGGGCACCGTGAATGGTAGGGCAGTGGCCCCGCCCCACCCCCATGCCAGAGAACAGTGGCCAAGTGTCCAGAGTGACAAGGGAGCCTGTCCTGGGCCTCGGAAGCCGGATCCCCAGGGGACGCGGCTGGAAGAGGGCAGAAAATGTTCTCTCCAGGTCCCGGCTCTTCTGCAGGTTTAGCCCGGCTCTGGCTTCTCAGCTCTAGCTTGCCTCCTTCTGGAAGCCTTGCCTGATCCTCCTGCCCCATCTTCACTCTAATCTCTGGCAGATCCTGCTTCCTCAAAACTGCTACCTTCAAATAAGCATTCTGTTTCCCAAGACACACAGAGAAGCCCCATGAGGTGGGTGTGTGCTCTGCATGGGTGGAGGTGGTGGGTGATGGAGGTGTCAGTGTGGGCACTGTTGGTAATGATGGTGCTGTGACTGATGGTGGCAATGGTGGTGAAGGGGGTGGAGATGTTCTGCAGAGATGGTGGCTGTGGGGTTAGTGATGGTGGTGATGGGGTGATGGTGGTGAAGGTGGTGGGGGTGTGGACGGTGGTGGTGCTGTTGGGGATGGTATCGGCATTGCTGGTGGTGATGGAGTGTGGAGGTGGTGATGGGGTGATGGTGGTGAAGGTGATGGAGTGTGGAGGTGGTGATGGGGTGTTGGTGGTGAAGGTGGTGGAGTGTGGAGGTGGTGATGGGATGTTGGTGGTGAAGGTGGTGGAGTGTGGAGGTGGTGATGGGGTGTTGGTGATGAAGGTGATGGAGTGTGGAGGTGGTGATGGGGTGTTGGTGGTGAAGGTGATGGAGTGTGGAGGTGGTGATGGGGTGATGGTGGTGAAGGTGGTGGAGTGTGGAGGTGGTGATGGGGTGTTGGTGGTGAAGGTGATGGAGTGTGGAGGTGGTGATGGGGTGTTGGTGGTGAAGGTGGTGGAGTGTGGAGGTGGTGATGGGGTGTTGGTGGTGAAGGTGGTGGAGTGTGGAGGTGGTGATGGGGTGTTGGTGGTGAAGGTGGTGGAGTGTGGAGGTGGTGATGGGGTGATGGTGGTGAAGGTGGTGGAGTGTGGAGGTGGTGATGGGGTGTTGGTGGTGAAGGTGGTGGAGTGTGGAGGTGGTGATGGGGTGTTGGTGGTGAAGGTGGTGGAGTGTGGAGGTGGTGATGGGGTGATGGTGGTGAAGGTGGTGGAGTGTGGAGGTGGTGATGGGGTGATGGTGGTGAAGGTGATGGAGTGTGGAGGTGGTGATGGGGTGATGGTGGTGAAGGTGGTGGAGTGTGGAGGTGGTGATGGGGTGATGGTGGTGAAGGTGGTGGAGTGTGGAGGTGGTGATGGGGTGATGGTGGTGAAGGTGGTGGAGTGTGGAGGTGGTGATGGGGTGATGGTGGTGAAGGTGGTGGAGTGTGGAGGTGGTGATGGGGTGATGGTGGTGAAGGTGGTGGAGTGTGGAGGTGGTGATGGGGTGATGGTGGTGAAGGTGGTGGAGTGTGGAGGTGGTGATGGGGTGATGGTGGTGAAGGTGGTGGAGTGTGGAGGTGGTGATGGGATGATGGTGGTGAAGGTGGTAGAGTGTGGAGGTGGTGATGGGGTGTTGGTGGTGAAGGTGATGGAGTGTGGAGGTGGTGATGGGGTGTTGGTGGTGAAGGTGAAGGAGTGTGGAGGTGGTGATGGGGTGTTGGTGGTGAAGGTGAAGGAGTGTGGAGGTGGTGATGGGGTGTTGGTGGTGAAGGTGGTGGAGTGTGGAGGTGGTGATGGGGTGATGGTGGTGAAGGTGGTGGAGTGTGGAGGTGGTGATGGGGTGTTGGTGGTGAAGGTGATGGAGTGTGGAGGTGGTGATGGGGTGTTGGTGGTGAAGGTGGTGGAGTGTGGAGGTGGTGATGGGGTGATGGTGGTGAAGGTGGTGGAGTGTGGAGGTGGTGATGGGGTGATGGTGGTGAAGGTGATGGAGTGTGGAGGTGGTGATGGGGTGATGGTGGTGAAGGTGGTGGAGTGTGGAGGTGGTGATGGGGTGTTGGTGGTGAAGGTGAAGGAGTGTGGAGGTGGTGATGGGGTGTTGGTGGTGAAGGTGAAGGAGTGTGGAGGTGGTGATGGGGTGTTGGTGGTGAAGGTGATGGGGTGTTGGTGGTGAAGGTGAAGGAGTGTGGAGGTGGTGATGGGGTGTTGGTGGTGAAGGTGAAGGAGTGTGGAGGTGGTGATGGGGTGTTGGTGGTGAAGGTGATGGGGTGTTGGTGGTGAAGGTGAAGGAGTGTGGAGGTGGTGATGGGGTGATGGTGGTGAAGGTGGTGGAGGTGTGGAGGTGGTGATGGGGTGATGGTGGTGAAGGTGATGGAGTGTGGAGGTGGTGATGGGGTGATGGTGGTGAAGGTGGTGGAGGTGTGGAGGTGGTGATGGGGTGATGGTGGTGAAGGTGGTGGAGTGTGGAGGTGGTGATGGGGTGATGGTGGTGAAGGTGGTGGAGTGTGGAGGTGGTGATGGGATGTTGGTGGTGAAGGTGGTGGAGGTGGTGATGGGGTGTTGGTGGTGAAGGTGATGGAGTGTGGAGGTGGTGATGGGGTGATGGTGGTGAAGGTGATGGAGTGTGGAGGTGGTGATGGGGTGATGGTGGTGAAGGTGGTGGAGTGTGGAGGTGGTGATGGGGTGTTGGTGGTGGACAGTGGTGGTGCTGTTAGTGATGGTATCGGCATTGCTGATACCATCACCAATGAAGGTTTAGTGAAGGTGATGGAGGCGTGGAAGTGGTGATGGTGTGTTGGTGGCGTCTGTGGAGATGCTGGGGGTGGTGCTTGTGGCTGTGGAGTGGGGGTGGTACTGGAGTGGGTGGTGCTGATGTTAGAGGCCACGTGGATTATCCATCATTGGATAATTCCTGTCCCAGGTCAAGTCTTGCAAACAGCAGCATCTCACCTCTATGGTCAGGTTCTTGGATTCCTTGTGGCCATTTATCCTGGCCACTTTTCTGAGTTCCTGAAGTGCTTTGTCTGGTTTGTGCTTAATAATCAGCCACCGGGCGGATTCGGGCAGCCACCTGTAATGAGGAAGGTGTATAGTTGGAAGTACACACTGGGCTCTCCCCGGGGTGGGGCGGAAAGGGGCAGTGGTACAGATCCTCCAGCTGAGATGAGTGATGAGGCAGATGCTTCTGTACCACTGCTGCCCAGCCAGGAGCCTGGCAGTCCCCGAAGGTTTCAGAAGAAAGCTGAGTCCCAATGCCTGGCCACCCACCTTCCCAAGTGAGCCACCTTCATCTGGCTCCACTGGCTGCCAGGAGCCTGCCTACCTGAGCCCTGCACACAGCCAGGGCACAGGCGGCCCTAGAGCTAGCAGCTTCACCAGTGATTCTGGGTCCATTTCTATGATAGAAAGTTCACTTGGTGCTGTTTTTTTTTTTTTGAGACAGAACCTTGCTCTGTCACCCAGGCTGGAGTGCAGTCCCATGATCTCAGCTCACTGCAACCTCCGCCTCCTGGGTTCAAGCGATTCTCCTGCTTCAGCCTCTTGAGTAACTGGGACTATGGGCACGTGCCACCATGCCTGGCTAATTTTTTGTCTTTTTAATAAAGATGGGGTTTCATCATGTTAGCCAGGATGGTCTCGATCTTCTGACTTCATGATCTGCCCACCTCGGCCTCCCAAAGTGCTGGGATTACTGGCATGAGCCATTGTGCCCAGCCTGTTGTTTTTTTTTTTTTTCTTTTTTAAAAAGCATGTTTAAACATCCTCAGGCAGGACCAGGTGATTTTATAAAACCAGTCTGCTTCTCCCTAATCTCAGGGGCAGATGGGCCAGGAGAAGCATTTTCCTGGTGGAAGGCGCAGGAGCTACCCCGCCCACTGGCTCTCAGCCCTGTTTGCAGGGAAGCTAAGGAGGACTTCTAGAGGCAGTTTGCCATAGTGGTGAAGAGTCAGCCTGCCTGGATTCAAATCCTGCCTCTGGCATTCACCGGCTGTGGGTGACTTTGGGTGCGTGACGTCACCTCTCTGGGCCTCAGTCCTTCCTTTGAACAGGGCAGTAGTGACATCATCTTCCTCATTAGAAGATGTGTTAATGCGCACATGGTGTGATGGACTGCGCCTGGTGCGCTCCTGATCGGTGAGGTGGGGCAGGCCTAACTGTAACCACGTGATGGCCTTCCTCCTCACGAATTGGTCTGTTTGTGGAACCTCAGCTGCGTGGGGTCAGTGGCTTTTGTCTGTTTTGCTCACTTGTGTGTCTCCAGCACCTAGGATCCTCTGCGCCTGTCTGTGTCTCCTTCCTCAGTCAACCCAAGGAGGGCTTTCCAGACCTGGGGTTTTTGCAGCCCCTAAAATTATAATGGCAACGATCTATTTTAATATCCAACGTTGGTCCCCACTGTATGTAAGGAGTGGAGCTGCTGGGTGGGGGCTGGTGCAAGCACTGGGGAAGGATGATGCCCACAGCCTCAGCGCAGGGGAGGCGGCGGTGGGACCTGGGGGACTGCGAGAGCGGTGCTTCCACTGTGGCCAAAGTCCCACCCAGTGCCCCCGCATCTTCCAGTTTTTCCAAAGAAGGTAAAAATATTGCTTTTGTTTTAAAAAAAATCTTCTGATTCTTAAATGTTAGCAACTAGTTATGTGTGTGTGTGTGTGTGTGTGTGTGTGTAATTTTTTTTTTTGAGATGGAGTTTTGCTCTTGTTGCCCAGTCTGGAGTGCAATGGCAGGATCTCAGCTCGCTGCAACCTCTGCCTCCCAGCTTCGAGCGATTCTCCTGCCTCAGCCTCCCGAGTAGCTGGGACTACAGGCACGCACCACCACATCCAGCTGATTTTCTATTTTTAGTAGAGATGGGGTTTTTCCATGCTGCTCAGTCTGATCTCAAATGCCCAGCCTCAGGTGATCCACCCACCTCAGCCTCCCAAAGTGCTGGGATTACAGGCGTGAGCCACTGCGCCCAGCACAAATATATTTTTAAAATCACCATTTGAGCCAATGCTGTGCCGGCCCATCATCGCCTGTCTGGGCTGGATGGGAGCCATGGACATTTTTCAGCCTAGAACTGTGAATTTCGTGTCTCTCCCCAGTGAGGGCCCCGCTCATGCCATTGCCCTTCTGTGGCCCTCCACAGCTCTGAACCTACCACCAGCCAGGGAGGTGAAAGTGAGGGGACCCCCCCACACACCCTGGGTCTCCTAAAGAAAGGTCCCACATTGTACTGACCAGGATATCAGGAAGATGACAAAGAAGGGCACTGATACTGCCAGCTGGAGGGTCTGCCAGTCCCGCAGGGCGAAGGCCACGCCACCCAGGGCTGCCTGGCCTGCGCTGAAGGAGCATGCCAACACGGTCAGGGTGACCGCCCTCCTGCTGGTCGTAGTCCACTCCACCACTGAAGGATGCAGACACGTGCAGTTGAGGCCTCCTGGGCGGCCCGCGCCCCATTCTCTCCCTCCCCTCCCACCCCCACAGCAGGAGTACGCTGAGCCGGGGACTCACTCAGTACCAGTGCACTCAGGAAGATGCCGGCAATCCCAAAAGCGGTCACGAACCGCAGGCCGCAGTAGACAAGGAGTGTCGGGGCGAAGGTGGTGCCGATGCCCGCCACAGCCATCTGCAGGCAGGACCAGCTCAGCATCGGCTTCCGCCCAAGCCTGTCACAGGAAAGAAGCGTGTAGGGCTGGAGAGGGGCCCCTGAGGAGCTGGGTATGTGGGCAGGTGCCTGCCTTCTGGGAGTTCAATGAAGCTGGGGGATCTCCTGCAGGCAGCTCCTCCTTCTTGGAAGGTTTAGGGGCACACTCAGAGTGCTTTTGTTATAAAGGTGGCAGGTACCCTGCCACAGGAGGGGGCAGTTTAGCCTCATGTTTAAGAAAGGGATTTGGGGCCAGGCACAGTAGCTCATGCCTATAATCCCAGCACTTTGGGAGTCTGAGGCTGGAGGATCACTTGAGGCCAGGAGTTCAAGACCAGCCTGTGCAACATAGTGAGACCTTAGTCTCTACAAAATAAATAAATAGCCAGGCGTCTGCGGTCCCAGCTACTTGGGAGGCTGAGGGGGAAGATGGCTTGAGCCCAGGAGCGCGGGGCTGCAGTGAGGTATGATCATTGGACAACAGAATGAGACTCTGTCTCTAATAAATACATAAAAAGGCACTTCCTGCCCTTACTGGGTGACCCTGGGCGTGTGACTCGACATCTCTGAGCCTCAGTTTCCCCATCTGTCACACAAGGGCATTCATAAGGACATGCCTCACAGGGCTGATATGAGAATCAAGACACTGGGAAAGGGCCAGGGAGTGGGGAGGCTGAGACCTGGCCAGCTGCTGCTCCCCACTGTGTGCTGTGAAGGGGAGCTCTTGGGGAGCAGAGCCCTCCGCCCTGCCTTAGTGCCCGGGGCCACCGTGACCTCCAGGCCGGCTGAGCCTGAACTGCAGACCCTGTTTAGCTCCACTCAAGCCGGTGCTGATCAGAACAGAGATGGGAGGCGGACCTTGGCCGCACCTGTCTGAGCAGCACCCAGAAGCAAGGACACTTGCGTCATCCTCATGACAATTGCATGGTGAGTCCCCACTGCTGGGGGAAACTGAGGCTCAGAGAAGGGAAGAGATCCACCTTCTAAGACAAGGCTGGGAATGGTAAGGCTGGGATTCAGACTCAGGTAGTCAGACCCCAGCGCTGCTGCCGGGAGGGTGGAGGCAGGAGGGAGTGGGAAGGCAGTCCTCTGTTCGAGAAATAATGACTGTGTGTCTGCCACGGTGCGGAGGTGGGCTCTGGGGCACAGTCCCCGGGTCCCTGTATGTCCATGGGGACGTGGACAATCAGCAAGCCTTGAGCCAGCTGGGCATGGTCAGAGCCAGGCACTGTGATGAGGGAGCAAGGCGGGGTGGGACAGTCATGTCTGGGGCAGGCGGGAGTCTCTGGCTGGGAAGGCCTCCCCGAGGAAATGCATTGAGCTGCAGCCTGAGTGTGGGCACCAGGCAGCGTGGGCAGGAGGTTCTGGGTGAAGTGCAGTCACTGAGGCACTCTGTAGCTGGGTGAGGGGCTCCAGGAGGAGGCTGGTGGAGCTGGGGGTTAGGGGAAGTCCAGCGCAGGGCAGGAGGTGGGCAGGAAGGGACTGTCCTCAGTGCAGTGGGGCTCTCGGAGGACTTCAAGCCAGGTTTTATCGACCGGATCAACCTCCAAGATTTTGCAAAGTCACTAGTGCTGTGGCAGCGTGGACGGCCACTGCAGAGGACACCCGCGAGAGGCTGAAGCCCGCCTGGTGAGAGGAGACGGGGGCTCCGGCAACGGGATGCTGTGATGGAGAAGGGCCTGGGCTGAGTGTGGGGTGAGGGAAGGGGTCAGGGGACAGCGCAGGTGCAGCAGGGTCCGCGGGGCAGGCGGCTGCTGGGGGAGTGGCGGGTGGCGAGGAATCAGCAGCTCAGCTTTCAGAACAGGAAGAAGAGGAGGGGCAGCGGGAGGGGGGGGAGCAGGAGAAGGGGCAGCGGGAGGAGGGGGAGCAGGAGAAGGGGCAGCGGGAGGCGGGGGAGCAGGAGAAGGGGCAGCGGGAGGAGGGGGGTAGGAGGAGGGGGAGTAGGAGGAGGGGAAGTGGGAACAGCTTCCTGGGAGGTGGAAAGAAAACCAGGAGTGAGGATGTTCTGGAAGCCAAGAGAAGAAAGTATGTCAAAGAGACGCTTCTTCCCGCCAGCAGCCCTGAACTTCAGTGTCGCCTGGTGTGAGACATTTCCAGTCCTGCCGGCCAGCCCTGGTATGCCCATCACCTGTGCCCTGTTCCCCTAGCCAGCCCCAGCCTCATGTTCTGAGGTGACCTGTATCCTGAGCCCCACTTGGCTCCAAGCTGGGGGCGAGCAGGAACATGTCCCCACCCTTCCTATGCCCCGTCCCCCATCTTTGACAGAGGCATCTCTATCCAGTGTTTGGCCCACATGAGGCTTCTGGGAAGGCCTTGAGACCTGGGGACAAAGGACAGAATCAAAAGATGGGGAGCCAGGACGGCTCTGTAGCACAGGGTCCGATATAGCCACATGAAGGAGGCCTGTAACCATCTGGCCGGAGTGTGGAAGAGAGAGGGGCAGCGGGGTGGCCTCCCTGTGAGGGGAACAAAGCCAGGGTCTGGAGAGCCTTGTTAAGGTGGGGACCCAGAACAGCCTGTGGGTTTTGGGGATGGCCAGAGGAGGGAAGAAACAGAGGCGGCAGGAGGGAGGTGGAGGCGGGGATGGGGTGTTGGTCTGACACTTCTGAACCTTCTGCCCCCCAGTCTTCCACTCTGTTTTGAGAGAGTTGGGGGCTGGGAGGAGGGGAGGCACTCACCGGTGGGAGAGGAGCCCCCAGATGAAGGAGCCCACCAAGATTCCAGACATGAAGATGGACTGGCTCAGAGGCTTCAGGCCCTGCGAGCCACACACCAGGTCCCACTGCAAGAGGAGGAGGCAGCGGCTCAGCTCGGGGCGTGGAATCACAGGGCTGGGTGCGGCTGAGGGGCCAGCCATGCATGCCGGCCACCCTGGACTCCCACTGCCAGGTCACAGAGGTAGAAGGGGCCTGCTGGCCACGGGGCTGCAACGCCCCCCTGGGAAGCCCAGCTGCAGGACAGAATGCGACCAGGCTCTGCGTCTGGCAGCTTTGTGGAGGCCACACTATGGGTCCAGCCATGAAGTCATGCAGAAGGCGGACTCTAATGGGCCCCAGGGCCTTGAAGGGGCAGAAGTGGCAGGAAAATGAACAATTTATTGGTAAAAAGAAGTTTGGCAGCTGTGTCTGGCAGTATCTGGCAGTGGTGGCAGTGGGGGGGCAGGCAAGGTGGGCAGGGGCAGGCATCAGCTGGCAGGGGTGAGTCCACAGGCTTGGCTTCCGCCTTTGCTAAGAGCTGGCCTGGTGGACGTCAGGGAGCCACTGCCCCAGCTGGGCTATCCTCTTCTCTAGAGGTGGGGCCATGAGCTGGCCCTCTCGGCAGTGAGGTTGGCTGGAGACAGCTTGGCACCGTTCACTGTTTTTTTTTTTTTTTTTTTTTTTTTGAGATGGAGTCTCTCTCTGTCACCCAGGCTGGAGTGCAGTGGCTCGATCTTGGCTTGCAGCAACTTCTGCTCCCGGGTTCAAGCAATTCTCCTGCCTCAGCCTCCCAAGTAACTGGCTACAGGTGTGCACCACCACACCCAGCTAATTTTTGTATTTTTAGTAGAGATGGGGTTTCACCATTTTGGCCAGGTTGGTCTTGAACTCCGGACCTCGTGATCCGCCTGCCTCAGCCTCCCAAAGTGCTGGGATTACAGGCGTGAGCAATCACATCCCAGGACTGGTCACCCATTGCCTGAACACCCCACACCTACCCCCAAGTCCATCTTCCACTGAGGCCCAACAGCTCCCCCCACCTCTCTCTTTCCCCCTCCCACCCAGGCAACTACAGTAGCCTCCAGTGGTGGGGCCCATCCTCCCACAGAGCTTCTCTACCCTGCAAAGTGACCTCTTGAAAATGCAAGTCAGACCAAATCACTTCCGTGCTCCAAACCCTCCAATGAGGATGATGAGGATGAGGTTCTTTTGCATTTAAAAGAAAATCCCAGGCGCAGTGGATCACACCTGTAATCCCAGCATTTTGGGAGGCCGAGGTGGGTGGATCACCGGAGATCAGGAGTTCGAGACCAGCCTGACCAACATGATGAAACCCCTTCTCTACTAAAAATACAAAAATTAGCTGGGCATGGTGGTGCACCCCTGTAGCCCCAGCTATTTGGGAGGCTGAGGCCAGAGAATTGCTTGAACCCAGGAGGCAGAGGTTGCAGTGAGCTGTGATCGTGCCATTGCACTCCATCCTGGGAGACAGAGCAAGACTCAGTCTCAAAAAACAAAAAAATTAGCTGGGCATGGTGGTGTGTGCCTATAGTCCCAGCTACTGGGGAGGCTGAGCCAGGAGGATCATTTGAGCTGAGAAGTGAGAGATGCAGTCAGTCGTATTTCACCACTGAACTCCAGCCCGGGTGACAGAGCGAGACTGTTTCAGAAAAAAGAAAAAGAAAATCGCAGCTCCAAAGCACGCTCCCACACCCGCTTCTGCCCCTCAGCACCTGTGCCCAGCTACACTGGGCCTCGTTCTGCTCCTTCAAATCCCAGACACGCTTCTCTGCACGACCTTTGCTCTGTGGGGCTCCTGGCCTTCGCAGATTCCTGCTCTTGCCATCCAAGTCTCATTGTCAATGTAGCCTCTTTGGAAAGAGGCTGCCTGAAGGAGGCGGCCCCTTCTCACCCCTTGCAACCTTGCTTTTGTCCCTCATGCTCACTGATGGGGACAAAGGGGAGTAGGCAGCAGGGATTAGTTCACGGACGGGGCCAGCCCAGGCTCCTGCAAGTGAGGGGGGCACCTGGGCGGGCACCTCTGAAAGCTGGCCTCTGGACACCCTCCAGCCTCGCCTGGTCCCGGCCCTACTGATGCATCAGCCGTGACTCCAGGCAATTCAGCCTCGGGGGGAAATCAGGAGTGAGGGGGGTCTGGCTGAACTGACCCAACAGGTTTCTTGCTGAGACAGGCCAGGGTGACCTGGCATCACCAGGTAACGGAGAATGAGGAACCTGTTGGGATATCAAGGCTGGGGGAGGAGGGGGTTCTTGCTAAACTGATTCAGCAGGGTCCTTTGCTAAAACTGGATTTTGCAAGGAAATGTCCATATGGGCCCAGGAAAGGCGCAGGAGCCTGAGTAAAGTTTGGCCAAGGAGACTTTTGGTCACCCCACGCCCATTTCCTGATTCGTGATCATGGCCCAGATTCAGATTGGGGCTCCGGTTCCAGGATGAGCAGGGAGCCTTCGAGAAGCATCCATCCCACTGGTGAATTCACTCGGTCGAGATTTAACCCCTCCTAGCAGCACCTGCCAAGTGGCAGACGCATTTCCAAATGTGTCCCAGCTGCCGCAGCCTTGCCACTATCTTGTGGGGTGGGTCCTATGACAGTCCCCACTTAATAACAGAGTAAACAAAAACACAGAGGGGTTAAGGGGCTGTCCCAGGACACACAGCTAGAGTGTCCTGGAGCCTGATTCAATCCCAGCAGTCATAGGACCCGCCCCACAAGATGGTGGCAAGGCTGTGGCAGCTGGGACACATTTGGAAATGTGTCCACCACTTGGCAGGAGCAGGGCGAGGGCTGGCTCTGCTGCTAGGAGGGGTTAAATCTCGACCGAGTGAATTCACCAGTGGGATGGACGCTTCTCAAAGGCTCCCTGCTCATCCTGGAACCGGAGCCCCAATCTGAATCTGGGCCATCATCACGGAAGTGGGTGTGGGGTGACCAAAAGTCTCCTTGGCCAAACTTGCCTGGAGTCACAGCTGATGCTTCAGCAAGGCCGGGACCAGGTGAGGCCGGTGAGGGTCCAGGTGCCAGGACTCAGAGGTGCCCGCCCAGGTGCCCCCCTGCACCTCCAGGAGCCTGGGCTGGCCCGGTCTGTAGACTGATCCCTGCCGCCCACTCCCCTGTGTGTGGCTGACAAGGGACTGAGAGGCTCGAGAGTGAGCGGGGCCTGGGGAGACTGGTCCCTCCCAGGATGAGACCTTTGAGTCTGACCCACTGTGATCCATGGCCCTGACCTCCGCGGTGCCAGACTCGAGTGGCTCTGGGGGAGGCCCTACCTTTGTCACGATGGTGGAGGTGAAGGTGCTGTGGTCATAGACCCAGCCGTCCACACATGGCTCTGTGTCGGCCTCGCTCCAGCTGGAGGCTGTGGCGTTGGGGTCCAAGAGCTGCCACTGTGGCTGGCGGAAGCGGCGGCACTGATGGGGCTCCCAGTTGAGGTCCAGCGGGATAGAGATGGTCAGAAGGGCCTCGGGGGTCATGTTTGCGGGGACCGCAGAGCCGTTATCCAGCAATTGCGTCCAGCATCGGTGGCCTGGGACAGCGGCTGAGAAGTTCTCCAGGAGCATGTGGAAGGACACCATGAAGCAGGGGAGGATGAAGGTGAGCAGCAGCAGGGCCTGGAAGAGGCCGGCACCGCCAGCTTGCTCTAAGAGCTCAGAGAACGCCATGGGCGGAACTGCCTCTGGGGTGAGCGCGGTGCTGACCTAACTGCTGTTTGGAGCAGATTGCAGCCACAGGATCCAGGGCCACCAAGACCTCTGTCCTCCTGCCCCTCGGCGGGGTTGGGGGCAGGCACTGCCCAGTCAGCTGTTGAGTCAGTCCCAAGCAGCCCTGCGATGCCTTGGGAACTCCTCCTTATCCTGTTTCCAGGAATAGCCGCGAATGCCCCAGCGCTCTGCGGAGGGGTGACAGGGACAAAGGTCGAGGTGCCCGGGCTGCCTGGGGCATCTGAGCTGCCCACCAAGTGGGGACCAGGGAGGGCTGAGCCTCATCCTGAGTTCTCTAGCACCAAAAGTGAAAGCCAGGAAGATTCCATTGAAAAAGGCAGGGTGCTTTGATGTTACCGAACTGCAGTTGTGGAAGAAACATCAACGGGGCTGATGCCTCACTGAGTTGGTTGAAGTTTAATCTCAGCGTGGGCTTCTGAGTGAGGAAGGCGTTCACCTCTCAGGACGAGGCCTCAGCCACTCCCCACTGGCCAGCTGATCTCATTCTTAAATCTTTAGAACCTTCTACGCAAGGCCCTTTAAATCAGGAAACTGTCGGCCTAAACTTCATCCCTCCTGACAGTTGTTCAACGCTCTGAAGCCAGATGTGGGGCCTGGGAAGGGCCTTCCCTAGCTGGGGAGATGGTGTGGGCGGGTGTGGGGGAGGACGTGGGGTGGGCACAAGCTGGCAGGAGGGCCTGAGCCTGTGCTCTTTTCTTTCCTGATGTGAACCTCCTACAAGGCAGTGCCGGGGAGACCAGCTTGCAGACTCACTATTTCGGGAAGCTTCTATTCCGAGGTTTTGGGTTGCCATTATTAGACAGTAAGCTCCCCCAGTGGAAACCATGGCTACCATTTCCTGGCATCTCTTTGAAGCCCCTTGTGGGCCCGGAGCTGAGCAGGTGGGCAGTTGGGGAAGTGAGCAGAATCACGACGCTGTGACCCAGCATCTGAGGCCAGCCCTGCTTTCAGGCTCCGGGCGAGGTGGGGTGAAGCCAGCCCTATCCCGTGGCTGCACCCCTTCCTTCCCTCCTTACGGCAGCCCAGGAGGAAACGGTGCAGTTCCCTCAACCAAGGAAACTGAGGCTCAGAGAGGGCAGGCAGCTTGCCCAAGGTCACGTGCCACAGTCCCGATCAGAGCCAGACACCATGGCCTGAGCTTTCTCCAGTGCCCTGGGCAGCAGTGGTGCGGCCTCCAGCCTGTCATGGACCAAATCCTGGCTAAAAGCTAGAATTCAGGATTTGGGTCAGAATGAGGGCCAGCCCGAAGTCACCTCCCAGAGTGTGAGAGGGAAGTGGCTGAGTCAGTTCCGGAGAGAAGCCTGAGGAGTGCCGGAAGTGGGGGTGAGGTGTGGGTGGGTGTCCGGACCCTCCCCGAGGGCTTGGGGAGCTCGGCCAGGATGGAGGCCAGCTGGAAGCTGGGGGTCGGATTCTGCCCCGAGCTTCAAAGCTGCGGCTCCTTCCTTCCTCAGCCTCTCCAGGCAGGAAATCATTCGAATTTTAAAACAGCAAAAAGAGAGGGACTGGAGAGGTGGAGAACCAACCCAAATTAAAGCACAGGAGGCCGTGGGAGGGGGCTCACTGGATAGACCCCCCCCCAGTGCAAAGCAACCCACAGGCCGAATCTTATGTGCAAAGAACTGTACCGCACTCCTGGTTTGAGCAAGCACCGTGCGGCCGGGGGTAGCGTGGCCCTGAAGTGTGGGGGCCTCCCCTCTCTGGCTACTGGTTTCTGGCCTGCGGAGTGAAGTGTGTTGCTGTGTCAGGGTTTGCAAACCCTAGCATGTGGCAGAAGCCGTGGGAGTACTGGCTGGAATGCAGTTTCTCAAGCCTCTGCTGCAGGGTGGGCTGGGCCTGGAGTGTGCCGTTTAAAATAAGTCCCCAGCTGAATGCGCCACACCGGTCCTCGGCCTTGCTTTGAAAATCTCCGGGCTGGAGGTGGCTGCTGGAACCCAGGGTGTCCAGGAAGCACTTCCATTCCTTCTCCTTCCTCTGTCCATATGCTTTCACGTTTTTTCTTCTTCCCTGCCCTTTGCTGGTCATGGACACCCCTAGGCTTTGCTTACAGCAGAAGGTCAAACTCCTGGACCTGCCAGAAGGCTCCCGGAATCTCCAACTGACTTTCCGCTTCCAGGCCAAGGAATTTTTCATTTCTATTTTCTGTTTTTCTGGGACTGCCAGGGGCAGGGCTTGGTGCAGCTGCTCTGCCACCTGGTGGTCACACCTGGGACTGTAGCCTTTCCCAAACGGCACATCTTGCCCAGGTGCCCATCCCTCCAGGGTCCTCAGGCAGGGGTGGGGAGAGAAGGGCTTGGGGAAGAAGGCAGGTAGCCCCAGATTATGATTGCCAAGCCCTCCGGAGTGTCTCATTAAATTAATTTGTGTAAAATAAACCCCTGTTACTCATGGAACTAGAATTCCCATTGGAGTTGACCTTCCTAGCCAAGGGTGCCCATCAAGTAAACCAAAGCTTCAGCATGGCTGCCAAATGACCTTAGGCAATTGCCTTCCCCTCTGTGCCCTTTAGTATCTTCATCTCTAAGACAGGACCTTCCATTTAAGGTAGCAAGATTAAAGGAGATAATGAATGGGTTTGACAATAAATACTAGCCATCACCACCACCATCATCACCACCAGCACCATCATCACCCTCACTATCATCACCATCAACACCACTGTCACAACCATCACCATGAACACCATCACCATCATCACCACCTGCACCATCACCACCGTCACCATCATCATCACCACCATTATCATTACCACCACTGTCACAACCATCATCATGACCACCATCACTATCATCACCACCATCATCACCATCACCATCACCACCATCACCACAACCATCATCACAATCACTACTACCACCACCACCATCTATTACCACCACCATCACCACCACCATCATCACCATCATCACCACCAGCACCATCACCACGCTCACTGTCATCACCATCATCACCATCAACACCACTGTCACAACCATCATCATGACCACCATCACCATCATCACTGCCATCATCACCACCACCATCACCATCACCATCATCACTGCCATCATCACCACCACCATCACCATCACCATCATCACTGCCATCATCACCACCACCATCACCATCATCACTGCCATCATCACCACCACCATCACCATCATCACTGCCATCATCACCACCACCATCACCATCATCACTGCCATCATCACCACCACCATCACCATCATCACTGCCATCATCACCACCACCATCACCATCATCACTGCCATCATCACCACCACCATCACCATCACCACCAGCACCATCACCACCCTCACTGTCATCACCATCACCACCATCACCACCACCATCATCATTATTACCATCACCATCACCACCATCACCACCACCATCATTACCACCATCACCATCACCATCACCACCATCACCACTACCATCATCATCACCATCATCACCACCATCACCACCATGACCATCATCATCACCACCACCATCATCATTACCACCATCACCACCATCACCATCATCACCATCACAACCATCACCACCATCACCATCACCACCACCATCACCACCAGACTCGTCGTTCTTCCTTTTTTTCTTTTCCAGTTGAAGCTACAGTATTTCAGATCTAGCTGGAATGGCAGGGGTTTCTTGTTTGGCTCCTCCCTGCAATTCTGGAAGAATCTGGAGTTGGCAGAAGGTGAAGCTCTTTCCTAGCTTCATGCTGCAGTAGGGACAGGGCTCTTCAAGGTCTCAGATCCTGACTCCAGTTTGGCTGCTCTTTCCCCTGTCCCCTTGTGAAGATGCCCAATGACCCATCAGAAAGTCAAAGAAACATTAACCATAAAACGTCAAATTATCCTCCTGCTCCAGAGAACAGGCCTTGCCTCACTGAGCAGGAGGTATTGATGAGCCACAGAAGGCCAAAAGCAGATCTCACCTCTTCAATTCTTTAATTCCTCTTTGAGGGACATAAATTTGGGGACAACCCCCTCCCCGACCAATAACGCCACAAACATAAATCATTTTTCCTCCCTTTTGAATTCCTCTTCAAGTCACTGCCCAGCAGCAGCTTAGAGCTCCTAGATCTTATGCATTACAAAAGCTCATCTTTGAAAATCTCCCTAAATTCACCCACGTGCCTTTTTGCAGGGAGGGAGGATGACGGGAACCTCCTTAACTCAAGTTTCTTGTCTTTTCTTACAGCGTACATATTGTAAAAATCAGAATCATGTAAGGAATGAAAGGAAAGCCCCTTTCTTCCACCCTGACCCCAACAGTCCCACGGCTCAAAGGAACCCAGGTAAAACACTTTTTCCTAGGTATTTAGAAATATGTCAACATAAATCATTACCATTAGTCATTTGTACTTGAGAATTCCTAATAGTAACAACCCGAATGATCTCCAAGTGTGTAAAATAGCAAGTAAAAGTCCTTTTCTCCCCTCACCCCCAACTGCCCAGGGCAGCTGCCACCCACAAGGTAAATTCTTCCAGAAAAATCGTAATGCACCTTCAAACACATGCCTAAAGTTTAAAAATTCTTCAATAGGTAGTAAATTCACACCATTCCAAAATAGAAAACTTACGAACATGTGTAGAGCGGAGAGCTCCCCCATCCCACCTCTGCCCACCCTCAGGGACCATTTTTAGTTCCTTGCGCATCCTTCCAGATTTTCTTTCTGAAAATATAAGCGAGGGGAGATGCACATTCTGATTTTACTCCTTTTTACACAAAGGTGTTCTTCCCCTTTGCGTTGATTTCCCACAGCAGCGTGCCTTGGACTCCTTTCCTTGTGCATCAAGAATGTGCTCCTTCCTGTTTCACGGGTGCATAGTCATCCACCACGTAAGTTCACCATCACGATGGGTTAACCATCACG
The DNA here is from genome assembly GCF_049354715.1 of Callithrix jacchus. Lineage (NCBI taxonomy): Eukaryota > Metazoa > Chordata > Mammalia > Primates > Cebidae > Callithrix > Callithrix jacchus. The sequence continues at coordinate 121,622,293 of NC_133511.1, read as the reverse complement.
CCTCTGTCCGCCCTCCATCACGCATCTGACCGCCCTCCATCACGCATCTGACCGCCCTCCATCAGGCATCTGACCGCCCTCCATCACGCCTCTGTCCGCCCTCCATCACGCATCTGACCGCCCTCCATCACGCATCTGACCGCCCTCCATCACGCCTCTGTCCGCCCTCCATCACGCATCTGACCGCCCTCCATCACGCCTCTGTCCGCCCTCCATCATGCCTCTGACCACCCTCCATCACGCATCTGACCGTCCTCCTGTTCATAGCCATTTGGATTGTGACTAAAATTTTGATTTTTTTGTTTGTTTGTTTTTCTTTGAGATGGAGTCTCACTCTATCCACCAGGCTGGAGTTCGATCTTGGCTCACTGCAACCTCTGGGCTCAAGTGATTCTCTTGCCTCAGCCTCCCAAGTAGCTGGGATTACAGGCACCTGCCACCATGCCTGGCTAATTTTTTGTATTTTTTTGTAGAGACAGGGTTTCACCATGTTGGCCAGGCTGGTCTCAAACTCCTGACCTCAGGTGATCTGCCTGCCTTGGCCTCCTGAAGTGCTAGAATTACAGGCATGAGCTACCTTGCCAGGCCCTAAAATTTTGATATTTCAAAAAATATTTCCATGAAAAAAAGCTCCCATATCACTGATCACTAGAGAAATGTAAATCAAAACCACAATGAGATACCATCTCACACCAATCAGAATGACTATTTATTAAAACATAAAAAAACACACACTCACAAAACACGCTGGCAAGGTTGTGAAGAAAAGAAAATGCTTATATACCACTGGTGGGGTATAAATTATTTAAGTCATTGTGCAAAGCAGTGCGGCAATTCCTCAAAGAGCTAAAAACAGTACTACCATTCAACCCAGCAATCCCATCACTGGGCATATACCTAGAGGAATATCAATCATTCTACCATAAAAACACATGCGCACATGTGTTCATGGCCACACTAGTCACAACAACAGACATGGAATTAACCTAAAGGCCCCTCCATGGTAGACTGGATAAAGAAAATGTGGTACATGTACACGTGGACTACTATGCAGCCATAAAAAAGAACAAGATCGTGTCTCTTGCGGGAACACGATGGAGGTGGAAGCCGTTATCCTCAGCAAACTAACACAGGAACAGAAAACCGAATACCGCATGTTCTCATCTATAACTGGGAGCTAAATGATGAGAACTCATGAACACAAAGAAGAGAGCAGCAGACACTGGGGTCCAGTGGAGGGTGGAGGCGAGAGGAGGGAGAAGGAGCAGGAAATGTAACTACTGGACATTGGGCTTAGTACCTGGGTGATGAAAAATCTGTACAACGAACCCATGACACGAGTTCACCTGTGTAACAAATCTTCACATGGACCCCCCCCCGAGCCTAAAATAAAAGCTAAAAAAGTATTTAAAATGCTCAGACGAATAACTTTGCATACATATAATTTCAAATATTTGTTAGTACATTTGTAGAAGAAAATTCGGGATTGCTTCCTGGAAGGGTGGGTGAGCCGTGGCTTTGAGAGGCAGCCCACTGCTCTCTCCAAGGACGTACTCCTATGCACTACCCCAGCCCCTTCACCCAGAAAGCCTGCATCGCGCTTGCGCGGTTTTCCCAAGACCGTGGATTAAAAGTGCTGTCTCAGGGTATATTCACTTTGCATTTTTTTTTTTTTTGTTTGTTTAAAAATTTTAAAGACAACACGCTGAAATGCATTTCTTATGAGGCAGGCTGAGCACCTTTTAATATATTTGAGATGTATTTGTGTTTCTCTTTTTCTGTGGTTTCTCCATATCCCTTACCTATTTCAATTGTAGCTTATTATTTTCTTACCAATATCTACAAACCCTTTATAAATTAGGGAGATTGGATTTTTTTTTTTTTTTTTGACAGAGTCTTGCTCTGTCACCCTGGCTAGAGTGCAATGGCATGACCTTGGTTTACTGCAATCTTTGCCTCCTGAGTTCAAACAATTCTCCTGCTTCAGACTCCTGAGTAGTTGGGATTATAGGCATGCGACAACACGTCTGGCCAATTTTTGTAGTTTTAGTAGAGACATGGTTTTGCCATGTTGCCTAGGCTGGTCTCGAACTCTTGACCTCAGGTGATCCAATGTCTATTGCAGGAACCTCAGTCTCCCAAAGTGCTAGGATTACAGGCATGAGCCACCGCACCCAGCCAGGAGATTGGATCTTTGCCTGCAATATAAGTGGAAAATATTTTTTCCAGTGTGTGTCTTCCTTCCTTCCTTCCTCTTTCTTTCTTTTCCTTCCTTCCTTCCTCTTTCTCTTTCTTTCTTTTTTCCTTCCTTCCTTTTTTCCTTCCTTCCTTCCTTCCTTCCTTCCTTCCTTCCTTCCTTCCTTCCTTCCTTCCTTCTCTCTCTCTCTCTCTCTCTCTCTCTCTCTCTCTCGACAGGGTCTCACTCTGTCACCTAGGCTGGAGTGCAGTGGTATAGTCAGGGCTCACTGCAGCCTCATCTTCCCAGGCTCAAGCGATCCTCCCACTACTGGGTGGGGAGGATTGGGTGGTGTGTACCTGTAGTCCCAGCTACTTGGGAAGCAATCCTCAGCCCCCACAAGTAGCTGGAACTGCAGGTACACACCACCACACCCAGCTAGTTTTTGTATTTTTAGTAGACACAGGGTTTCACCATGTTGTTTAGGTTGGTCTCAAACTCCTGAGCTCAAGCAGTCCTCCCACCTTGACCTCCCAAAGTGCTGGGATTACAGGCGTGAGCCACCGCGCCCAGCCCACTTTGTCTTTCAGCAACTCATGTTGTTATTGATACTTTTCTGCGTGTGAAATTGTTTTGTAATTGAATTTATTTATTTTTTTCTTTTTTGATTTTTGGGTTTGAGTCATCATTAGAAGGGCCCTCTCCACCCCATGGTGATAAAGGAATTGTTTCGTGATTTGACTTTTAAATCCAGAGTGGCTGTTGGATTTCTTACGTTCCTCTTTGACACCTGTGGAGTTGACAGTATGACTTTCCTTCTTAAATCTATGAATATGATGAATTATATTAGTGGATTTCCTAATACTAAACCATCCTTTCATTCTAGGAGTGAGTCTGTTTGGAGATTGTATTAGTTCTTTAATGTACTGCTCGGTTCTGTTTATTAATCTTTTTTTTTTTTCTTTCTTTGAGACAGAGTCTTGCCCTGTCACCCAGGCTAGAGACAGAACCCTCTGCCTCCTGGGTTCAAGCAGTTCTCCTGCCTCAACCTCCCAAGTAGCTGCGATCACAGGCACCTGCCACCACACCTGGCTAATTTTTGTATTTTTAGCCAAAAAATACAAAAAACACATGTTGGCTGGGCTGGTCTCAAACTCCTGACCTCAGGTGATCTGCCCGCTTTGGCCTCCCAAAGTACCGGGATTACAGGTGTGAGCCACCCCGCCCGGCCTGTTTATTGATCTTGCATGTAGAGGTTTTTATTAACCTTTACATGTGAGATTGGGCTGCAGTTTCTTTTCTTTTTTGGCAAAATCTTTGTCAGGTTTTGAGATCAAAAGTTATACTCAGTTCATTGAAAAAGATCTGGGTGAGTTATCTCATGCTCTGCCTTAGTTTACATAAGGGAGGGCTTTTCTTCCTCCTTCTGCCTGCCTGGACCACTGTAATGTGACCCCCGGTGGGTTAGCCCAGACAGTCCCGTCCTTGATACGCAGAAGCTAAGACACAAGGTCTGAAGGGGCTTTGGGACTGGAGCAGAGCGACAGCAGAAGAGGGTCGGAGCGGAGCTTGCAGCTTCCCGGAGGTCAGACTCTCACCTCCGGGCTTCATTTCCTCAGACGGGTCTAGAATTTCACGTAACCCTGGGCAGGGGTTTGTTCTCATTCTCACGTGTGTCTCCGTCATCCTATGCCCATTTGGACTTTGACCGGCTGCAAGAATCAGAGTGTCTGAAAACTGGTAGAGTTACACAGCCACCCACAGAGCTGCCCTGCAGGTCCTGCTCAAAGCCGGCGACCTGAGGCTGGAGTTGCCCTGAGCTCTGGTTATGGGGGTTCTTTCCTTGTGACTTGACTTCTGCTTGTTTCCTTTCATTTTCCTGGGAAGAGGTCCCCACACCTTCTTTTCTGGTGCCTTCTGACAACTCCTACCACAAGTACTCCAGTATTTTTGTATTTTCAGCAGAGACGAGGTTTCGCCATGTTGCCTAGGTTAGTCCCGAATTGCCCAGAGTGCCTCATGGTCCTGGCAAAATCTCATCAGCTCTTGTGGCAATCTCAGTGGCATGCACAGAGTTCCAGATCTTCAGAGCATCTCTTTTTGGTAAGGAGGCAGCATCCTGACCTCCACCCGCCAAAGCACACGCCTGTCCTGGTCACATGCTGGATTAACCTGTAAGCCTATTAACCATGGGTCAGCACCCTTTGCCACCTTGAAAGGGGCCCCAGAGCTCCCTGGCTGGGGAGAGAGTTCCCCGCCCAGTCATGAGGATGGCCACATCTGACCTGGCCTTGAGCCACTGTCGTGGGCAGCGGGGCATGACTCTCCAGCTGCCCAGAGCCTTTACCTTCACCCTGAGTGGACTGAGGGAGCCAAGCCCCACAGCAGCAGTGACTGCTGCTGAGTCATCTGACCCCCAAGACACCCAAGGGTCCTGGGTCCCCGCCCTGTGTTTGCTTCAGGCAGAGGTCTCGCTCAGCACTCACGAGGACCCTACTACAAGCTTTGAAGCCACAGGGGCGCATAGACAGCTACGGGACCTCATCTGACCCAGTCCTCCCCCAAGAACAGAGCCAACCCCCAAAATTCTGAAGAGAGGTCTTCCCTGACCAGGTCCACAGCTGCTGGGTGGTGTCCTGTCCAGGCAAACCCACCCCCAGCACTTTCCTTTGGGGGCAGCATGAAGGACAGTGGGGGACCTGCAGGCTAGGCTGCTCTACAAACCAGCCTCCTGCCCTTCCCTGGGCCTGGGGTTGGGACAGGGCCTCCTTTAGAGGCCTCATGGGGAGCTGTTCCTGGTGGGTTCCTACAGGTGCCCCAGCACCCACAGGACAGCATCAGGGTGTGGCAGGAAGCTGGGGCTCCCTCCACCCTTGCTACTCAAAGTGTGTTCCATGGACCAGCAGCATCCAGGTCACTTGGGGGTTCTTTAGAAATGCAGAATCTCAGGTCCCAACCTGGACCTCCAGAATCAGAATCCGTATTTACTAAGAGCCCCAAGTGATCTGTGTAACCACTGGCGGCCTTGACCTGTCCCCACAGCCACAACTGTTCCACATCTCTATCTCCTCGGAAGGGGTTTCTGAGAGGAGCTTTATGCTTATTTCCACGGCTGCCTCTCTATTATGGATAGGAATGCATATCCCTGAACCCCCCAGTGCCTGAGCCCTGCCTGCATGCTGGAGGTGCCTACTCAGTGCTCGCTGAATAAGTGAGGGTGTGTGTGTTGCCATGCAGGCCAAGTCCATTTCTATCCTCTGCACCGTCAGGCAGTGGCGCAAGGAGCAGAGTGGCACATGAGAGCGAAGAGACGTGCCGCCCTGCCACAGCGTGCTAGGATTTGTTCTTTGCACAGACAACTAAAGAGGCAGAAGGCTGGGGGCATACATTCCCCCCGCCCCCCTTTCCCAGCCTCCCTGACACATGCACCCTTGCCCTGGCGGCAGGTAGATTTCAGACTCTCTTCACTGGTCTCAACCCAGCTACAGGCTGAGCTCCCTCAGCCACTTCTTCGCCAGCAAAGGATCCCGCCTTTAAGGGATCTACTGTGTGACATTGCCCAAGAGGCACAGGAACCCGAGGCTCTAGGTCACATGAGTCTCCTGACCACTTGCTCTCTGCTTTCCCAGGGACGTGGAGGGCGCTCAGGGTTCAGGATAGCTGATAGGGCACTCATTTATCTCCCCTGACCACGTCCAGGTGGATTGAGGAAGGGCATAGTTTGGCAGTCCCAGAGCAGCCCAGGAAGGCTGAGGAATGGTAAACTAGGGAAAGAATCTGCATAAGACACAAAGATCATGGGACAGACAGACAATGAAACCCACAGACCAATAGACCCGCCCCCCAACAGAAGGGAAAGGGGCCCAACCCCCACAAGCCTTCCCAGGAGAAGGACAGCACCAGGTGAGAGGCTGCAGGGTGGGCGCAGGCCAAGGGCATCTGGGTAATTAGCATCAGGGTGAGCAGATTAGCTGTGCCCCACCCTCCCTCCACCAAACACCACTTGGCATTGAATTCCACGTTTGCCTGGAGGTCAAGGTGCAAGTACAGCTAAATGGAGTTCTGAAACTGGGTGCTAAGCCAGAGAAAAAGGGCCGCACCCCAGGCAACTTAAGGGTCCCACAGGGAAGCAGAACCTTTACTCAGAAAATCAGATCCACTACCTCCTCCTGGCCACAGGCCTCTTTCACTTGCCCACACCTCACAATTGCTATAGCCAGGGCTCTCCAGCACAAAGCTTTCATGCGTGGCTAAGCCAACAGGAATTCCCACTTAGCCTGCGAAAGAACATTCTAGGAAACAACAATTTTGTCCAGATCCCTCCCCCCACCATCTTCAAATATGAATAAACAACTGAGAGACACTAAAAATGCAAGAATTCCAATGCACCAAAAGAGAGACGCCAAACTCAACGTGCAAAAGAACCAACACAGGAGGCCGAGGAAGTAATGCAGTGAGCAGAAGAAAAAGGCAAAACAGCTGTGGTTTCTATTTCCAGGAAAATGTGAGACAACATCTTTTTATCTTTTTTTTTTTTTTTTTTTTTTTTTTAGAAACAGGCTTCTGAGAAAAGGAAACCTTTTCAGATTTGGAAATTGCCAACTTGATGGACAAATTCTGAAACCACTAATGAATAGACTGAACAGTGAGGGGAATTCAGTGACCTGGAAGTTCATGACAATGGAGTTTCCCAGAACCCAGTGCAAAAGCAAAGAGAGATGAAAAGTAAGAAAAGAAAGGACCTCTGAGCTGAAGAAGACTGAAATGTTTAGACTGCAACATCCCAGTAGCTTTGGGTAGCAAGAATGAAAGGCTGGCACATGCCTGGTAAAATGTCTAAGCCCCAAGAACAGAGGTTTGTACATTAAATGCCAACCACAACTCTTGCAATTTATAGGCGACCTTGGCCTTCATTCACCTACACATTCATTCTTTCTTTATTTTATTTTATTCTTTAGAGACAGGGTCTTATTCTGTTGCCCAGGCTGGAGTGCAGTGGTGTGATCATGGCTCACTGGAGCCTCTAATTCCTGGGTTCAAGCAATCCTTCTGCCTCAGCCTCCCTAATAGCTGGGACTAGAGATGTGGCCATCATGCCCAGCTAATTTAATTTTTTTTTTGAGATGGAGCCTCACTCTTGTTGCCCAGGCAACCTCTGCCTCCCAGGTTCAAGTGACTCTCCTGCCTCAGCCATCTGAGTAGCTGGGACTACCGGTACCCACACCACCATGCCTGGCTAATTTTTGTATTTTTAGTAGAGATGGGGTTTCTACATGTTGGTCAGGCTGGTCTTGAACTCCCAACCTCAGGTGATCCACCCACCTCAACCTCCTAAAGTGTTGGGATTACAGGTGTGAGCCACCATGTCTGGCCAAAATGTTTTGAATAGAGATTGGATCTCACTCTATTCCCCACGGGTCTCCAACCCCTGGGCTCAAGTGATCCTCTCTCTTTGGCGTCCCAAAGTGTGGGGATTGTGGGTGTGAGCCACCGTGCCGGTCTCATTCTTTATTTCAATCAGCAGAGCTTTACTGACATCCTGAGCGCACTGCCGATTCCCATGCAGGTAAAGAAGAAAGAAGACATAGGCCCTGACTTCAAAAGCCCATCTCACATGGGAACAGACAGGAAAACAGGCAACCACACAGCAGCGGAAGCACCAGCTTGGAGTCCAGCTCTGCCTGTTACCAGCTCAGTGACTTCGGGCAAGTGGCTGACTCTCCGTGCCTCAGTTTCCTTCCATGTAAAATGTATAATAGCAGTTCCTGTCTGGTAGGTAGCTTGGAATGTGTAAGTAGAGCACTTAGGACTGTGGTCACATCACAGCAAAAGGAAGCACTAAATAAGAATTGGATAAATACCCGGCCAGGTGCGATGGCTCACGCCTGTAATCCCAGCACTTTGGGAGGCCGAGGCAGGTGGATCACAAAGCCAGGAGTTCAAGACCATCCTGGCCAACATGGTGAAACCCTGTCCCTACTAAAAACGAAAAAACTAGCTGGGTGTGGTGGTGCACACCAGTGATCCCAGCTATTCAGGAGGTTGAGGCAGGAGAATCGCTTGAACCTGGGAGGCGGAGGTTGCAGTGAGCCGAGATTGTGCCACTGCACTCCAGCCTGGGTGACAAAGCTAGACTCCATCCCCCCCCAAAAATTAATTAAAAGAAAGAGAAAGAAAAAGAAAGAAAAGAAAAAAGAAAGGAAGAAAGAAGAAAGAAAAAGAAAGAAAAAAGAGAAAGAAAGAAAGAAAGAAAGAAAGAAAGAAAGAAAGAAAGAAAGAAAGAAAGAAAGAAAGAGAAAGAAAGAAAGAAGGAAGGAAGGAAAGAAAGAAAGATCCGGAAAGACTGTGGTCAACGCTAACCAGCAGGGATGTGGAAGTGTAACGGGGTGCCCTACCCTCCTCAAGGGGTTCAGGGAGTTTTCCGGCCAGGCCTGAGCATCACCATTTTGTAAGAAGCTTCCAGACCCATGTCCACTTGAGCGGCCGCCGCCGCCTCCCCCCATCTGGGGCCCCCGCTGTCCACCGGGTGCATGTGAAGCGCAGGCTGCTGCCCAGGGCCCTCGGCTTGTCACTTCCTGTCCGGGTGATACTGACAAGCACTGCAGTGTCACCAGGGCCTGGAGGAAGCTGCCCCAGCACACTGGAGATTCGCAAATGATTAGGTACTTCTGCGCGTCCACACAGAGGTTTCTTAAAGAATCACCCTTCCTCAGCCCCCAGGGCCTCGCCGGGGCCAGTTTTTGGGTGTGGGAGGCTGCTGTGTCCTGGAAGGGTGGCAGGGGAGGTGGCCGTGAGGTTGGCTGGGGCATGGGGGTTCGGGCCACGCTCCACCCTCCTTCCTCGGAGCCTGCCCTCAGGGACACGGGGGTGGGGGGAGCAGAAGTGCCCCCTCTGGCTGGGGGTCCTGGAGGCAGGGAGAATTGAATGTAGGTCTCTGTGAGGCTCCAGGAGGACAGACACTTGATGATTCTCTTCTCTGGAAGGATTGTTATGGAAGCAGGAGCAGGGAGAGCCACAGTGACGCCATTTTAAATTCACCTCCGCCTCGACACACAGAGGCACATTCCTTGCTGGTCGTGACTTAGGGTCATAAGATAATTAGGCCTGAGGATGCCTGCAAGGACACGCTCCTACAACAGCAGCAAGTCCAGCTGTCCCAAGACCCAGAACTATATGCTTTCAGAAAATCATAGTTATGCTTTGAGGTACTCACACACGAAGATGTCAAGACTAGCTTTTTAAAGCCAACAGAACAATGGATGTTGACACGCTGTCAGCCCAGCCACAGGTAGGCACAGCTGAGTTCAGTGTACACAGATAAGACCCCGATGTGAGAGAAACTCGAAGGCGGGGCAGGCCTCTGCTCCCTTTCTGAAGACTCTACTCTGGAATGGAGGAGGTGTTTGCTTGTTTGTTTGGTAGGTTGGTTGGTTGGTTTTGAGATGGAGTCACCCTGTTGACCAGGCTGGAGTGCAGTGGTGCGATCTCAGCTCACTGCAACCTCCGCCTCCCGGGTTCAAGCGATTCTCCTGCCTCCGCCTCCTGAGTAGCTGGGATTACAGGCGCACACCACCACGCCGGGCTAATTTTTGTATTTTTAGTAGAGACAGGGTCTCACCATGTTGGCCAGACTGGTTTGAACTCCTGAACTCAAGTGATCTACCCGCCTTGGCCTCCCACAGTGCCGGGATTGCAGGCGTGAGCCACGCGCCGGGCCGGGATGGAGGAGCTGTACTAAACTTGCTTCCTTCACTGCACTGTGACTTGCCTGGAATTCCTTCCCATGTGAGATCCAGGAACACTCTCTTAGGGTCCGGATCAAGACTGCTTTTTCTATCACAGGTCCACTTCCTCACTTCCTCCTGCTTCTAGAATGATGAATATGGAAGCCAGATGCTCCTCTCAAGGGGTTGGACATGTGGTCGGGAGACCTGCACCCATGAACCTGAGTGCCAGATGGGTCCCCTCGTGCATGGGGTGACCTGACACCTCAGGCCACCAAGGCTTTGGGACATCGACAGCAGCCCCTAGGCAGGGCCCCCTGCAAAGTAGGGGTCTCCTGCTGCTCACGACATGGGCAGAGCCAAACCTGGAGCCAAGGGGATAGCTGGACCTTCAGAGCCTCTCGGGAGACTGGGGACTGGACACCCCAGCCTAGCAAGACCCTATATCTCTGGGCTTTTTCTGTAGCCACCAGGGAGCCCATCTTGCCATCATTGGCCCTTTCCCTGGGACCTCGCTCACCGTCCTCCGAGTCTTGGGTGGCAGTATCAGTCCCAGGCAAAAGGAGGAAGTCCCCCAGGCTGGCAGTGCCCAGGAGGAGGCGGTCGGGGATGGGAGGGAGCAGGTGAAATGTCCTTTAGGGTTCTCAGATTCTTCAGAACTGGAAGTGAGCTTATATCTAACCCAATACCACACTGCCATCCTGAAAGGAGGGTGGGAGCATTTTCCAAATGCCCCATCCTGGAGGGAAGCCTGGTGGTGCCTGTTTCACGCTCCAGTGACGGGCTCGCTCTGCCTTGGAAGGACAGTAACAGTCACACGTCGTGACTTCCCTGGCAGCTTCCCTGGCTTGGGGACACCAGCCACGGCAGTGGCCACCGTTGTCTCAGGAGAGGATTCCAATCCCCAAGGACATTGATTCTCCCTCAGTGCCCACACAGCAGGGCCCTGGAGGAGGCTGCAGCCCCCAAGGCAGTAAATGATGATGCAGCCATAAGCGGCTCCGAGGCACCAGCACCAGCAGGGCCAGGCCTGCGTTTCTTCCGGGGCGTGCGTTGAAAGGTGACCCAGGGACACAACTGCAGTGTTGATGATTCTCCGGCAGGGCATGAGGGCTAAGATGCTGGGGCCACGGTGGGAGCTCACAGCACAGACCCCGAGCCAGGCAGCTGCTCAACTGGGGGTGGACTCAGAGCAGCTTGCTAAGCTCCCCGTGCCTCAGTTTCCTCATCTGTAAAATGGGAACATTGGACCGATGGCATAGTGTGTGAGGATGAAATGAGGTCATGTCAGTAAAGCACTTAGGGGAGTGCCCGACCACAAAGTGCCACATGTATGCTTAATAAATCACATGTGGGCCGGGCAAGGTGGCTCATGCCTATAATCCCAGCACTTTGGGAGGCCAAGGGGGGTGGATCACGAGGTCAGGAGTTTGAGAACAGCCTGGCCAACATGGTGAAACTCCATTTTTACTAAAAATACAAAATACAGGTGGGCACCTGTAACCCCACTCTGGAGGTGGAGGCAGGAGAATCGTTTGAGCCTGGGAGGTGGAGGTTGCAGCAAGCCAAGATCGCGCCACTGCACTCCAGCCTGGATGACAGGGACTCTGTCTAGAAAAATAAATAAATAAATAAAATTAAAAAACAAACTCACATATGTTCCAGGGTTCCCAAATCCGCTAGGTCACGGCAGCCCGAGTACAAGACACCGTCACAGAACAACGCATCCCTGACTCCCTGACCCCGCAGGCGATCCTCGTCTTGCCTCAGAGCCGCATTTTCCAAACCTGTGTCATTTGCATCCCTTTCTGACTTCCGCCACACCTCAGACCACTCGTACTATTATCTAATTCATGGTTTTCTCTTGGTGAACTGACTTCTAAATCATTTATGTGCCCCAGAATGTCTGCAGCAACTGCCACAGCTGGAAAACCAGGATCGCTCGCCACAAATAGAAGAAACTGCAAAAATATCCTGTGCCAATGAAACAAATGTGACAGGATTCTGGCTGGGCGCCTTCGCCTGCCAAGGGCGCTGAGCTGAGGCCGGCGTTCTCTTTGTTTTTAAGAATGAGGCATTATCAGCCCCAGGGAGGCAGATTCTCCTGCTCGAATGACTTAAGGGGGCTGAAAGAAAATTGCAAAGGGGGCCAGTTGCGGTGGCTCATGCCTGTAATCCCATCACTTCGGGAGGCCAAGGTGGGAGGATTACTTGAGCCTAGGAGTTCAAGGCCTGGGCAATATAGTGAGACCCCATCTTAGGGAAGGGAAAGGAAGGGAAGGGAAGGGAAAGGGAAAGGGAAAGAGGAAAAGGCAAGAGAGAAAGAGAGAAAGGGAAAGAGAAAGAAAAGGAAAGAAAGAAAATGAAGAAAGAACAGAAGGAAGGAAGGGAGGGAGGGATGGAGGGAAGAAAGAAAGAGGGAGGGGAGGAGAGGGGGAGAGAGGGACAGGGAGGGAAGGAGGAAGAAAGGAAGGAAAGAAAGAGAAGAAAGAAAGGGAAGGAAAGGCACACTGGACCCCTCCTCTGACACTGCGCAGAAGGGTCCCTGCCCCACAGGGCTGTGTGCTTCCACCTTGGGGAGCCCAGTCTGGCAGCAAAGAACATTTGCTGTGCTCACAGCAGCCAGCCCTGGATCAGGCCATACCTCACCTGATGAGGGCAGGGCTTTTACCCAGAGGAGAGGCTGGGGCAGGTGGGGGCCTCCTGGGGTCCTCCAGCTACAGGCCCAGCCTCCTGCTGCCTCTGATTGGGGAAGGAGCACCTGGGCTCTGGACTTGGTAAAACAGAGCTGGGCCCCTGCCCTGGAGGCTGGGCACTGCGGGTATGAAGTCGCCCAGGGTAAATGGCGGTGCCAGGCTCTGCCCCACTGTTGTCCCCCTCCTGTTGCCTCAGGTCCTCTGCCAGGATAGGGCAGACCCCCAAACACTCAGACCCCCATGGCATCCTGAGACGTCTCTCTAACTCTGCACAGCCCCCTGCCCACCTCTGTCCCCCCAGCGTGGCCCCACGACCCTCCCCACCCGCCAAGCAGAAGGGGTTGTGTGGATTGTTCTGTGGAATTCGAAAAAAAAAACAGGTGCGGGATAAATAATGGAGCCAGGACTTGAACCCGGATGGTACGACTCCAGGGTCCAGGGATCCGGAAAGCAGCTGGAAGAGGTGGGTGAGACTGAGGACACCGGGGCACTGGCTGCCCCTCCCACCCTGCACACCTCAGCCGGGTGCCAGGTGGTGACAAGCTCCACCCAGGTGCAGGTAAAGGCTGCCGCAGCGACCCTCAGGCCAAACACGCCAGGTCCTCTTCGCCTGCAGCAGGTGGCTGTCTGTCCACACAGCCCACAGGGCCCAGTGAGGGTGACCCCGTGCCGGGGGCTGCGGAGGACAGCCTTGGGTGCCCCAGCACTGCATCCCAAGGCTACCCCAGGGCAGTGAGGATAGTGGCAGGGAAAGGACATGTGGACAAAGGGCAGCACACATGAGGAAATGGAGACAAGGTCTCCCTGCGTCACCCTCGCTGCCTGCCACAGCCAGCCTAGGATGCCACAGCCTCCACAGCAATGTCCCAGATGGCCAGGACTTGGCCAGCCACTGCCAGTTTCTCTAATTTTGGCCATCGTTTTCAATTTAGGACCAACTAAAGAAAGCCAACCTGCTCCCTGACTAGTCTCCCAAGAGCCCTATGGCTTCTCCAGGTGCCACCCTCATTAGGGCACAGCCAAGCCTGCCCCCTTTCCCACAGTCTGGCGTCCTCGCTCTCCCGCCACCTTTGAGTCTCTGCCGAGCAGGCGGCAGTGGCTGAGTCCCTGGCACGGCGGGTTCTGAACAAGCAGCCTTGCTTGGTCTTTGCTTATTTTCCCAATAGTAAAAATACCAAGAAACTTCTTGTGTCTAGTGAATGAAACTAACTTCTCCTGGGGCTTTTCCAAGATGCAAACTCTATGATCGACATCAAATTTAATCCTCATTACAGGAGAAACCTCAGCTCACAGAGGTTAAGAAACTTGCCGAGGTGGCCAGGCACAGTGACTCACGCCTGTAATCCTAGCACTCTGGGAGGCCGAGGAGAAAGGATTGCTTGAAGCCAGGAAACCAGGCTGGGCAACGTAGCATGACTTCACCTCTACTAAAAATGACTTTAAAAAAAAATCCTAGCTAGGCGTGATGGCACATGCCTATGGCCCTAGCTTGAGGTGGGAGGATGGCTTGAACCCCAGGAGTCTGAGGCTGCAGTGAGCTATGAACACACTGCTGCACCCCTGCCTGGGCAATGCAGCGAGACCCTGCCTCCAAAAGAAAGGAAAAGAAATTTGCGAAGGTCACAGAGCTAACAAACGATGGAGCCAGGGCTTGGACCCGGACAGTTCCATCCCAGGGTCCTCTCCTTCATGCCTTGTTACGAGACCTCCCGGCTAGCACTGGTTCCCGTGGCGAGTGTAAGCTGAGAGAAGTTGAATTTTGGCTTTATACACTTACCTAGGATTTGAATTTTTTGTTTCCCGAAGAGCATGTCCAATTGTTATTAGAAACCAACACCTCTGTCCCTGAGCTTCTGTTCCATGAGCACTGGATGCAGCCGGGAAGGTGCTGGGTTGGCCAGGATCAAAGGAAAGGAACCAGGGCTTGGGAGAACTGACATCTTTTTTTCTTTTCTTTTTTTGAGATGGAGTCTTTGCTCTTTTGGCAGACTGGAGTGCGGCGGTGCGGTCTCGGCTCACTGCAACCTCTACTCCCCGGTTCAAGCAATTCTGCCCCAGCCTTTTCAGCAGCTGGGACTACAGGCGTGCGCCACCACACCCGGCTAATTTTTGTATTTTTAGTAGAGATGGGGTTTCACCATGTTGGCCAGGCTGGTCTCGAACTCCTCTCCTCTTGGTTGGCCAGCCTTGGCCTTCCAAAGTGTTGGGATTGCAGGCATGAGCCACCACGCCTGGCCCTCCAGAGACGTGTTTGCTTATTTATTTGTTTTGTACGTTATTGGGATTTTCTACAGAGACAATCATATTAGATACAAATAGAGACAGTTTGATTTCTTCCTTTTCAATCCGGGTGCCTTTATTTTTCTTACCACATTGCACTGGGTGAGTGCTTGCTGTACAATGCTGAGAAAGCGTGGCGGGAACGGACATCCCTACCTTCTTCCCTGTCTTGACGGCAAAGCATTCTGTCTTTTACCATTAAGTATGATGTTAACTGTAGCCACTTTCTCTCTGCCCCTATGTTCTTTGGTAGATTAAAGATACTCTGTCCCTACTTTGCTGAGAGATTTTGTGAAGAATGAGTGTGAAATTTGATCAAATGTCTTTTTCTGCATCTTTTGACACACAGAGGGTGATATTTGAAGCTTGGCTGGTGGTTACCACAAACCCAGGGATTTCTGGGGACTGTGAGGCCCGTCCCACCTGTCTCAGGCCACCCTGAGTCCTGAAACACCCCAGATGAAGGATAAGCAGCAGGAGTGTTGGCGAGTATGGACTGTGGTTCAGGCCCAGCCCTGGAGGTGTGAGACCCTCCCACACGCAGAGCTGCAGCACCTACAGGGGGAGTAGGTGGCATGAGACTCGAGGAGCAGCGAGGGCTTATAGGGGTTCCCAGGTCTCTGCCCTGGGTGGTGGCCCTGGGGTCACATGCATTATGGTCCTTCAGGTCTCCCCACACAATCCTCATCCCTGGGAGCAGGCAGAGTGCTGGGGGCTAACCCTATACTCTCTCTCATTCATCCATCCACCCATTCATTCACTCATTCATGCAGCAGACATTTCCTGAGTGCACGATGTGTGGCAGGCCCTGGGGTACCACACAAAGCCCTGCCTCGGAGCCGTCATTCCTGCAGCAGAAGAGGCAACAAGCAATAAATACTCAAAGAAGTTATCGAGGGAGGGGATGGCAGAGCAGAAGGGATGTAAAGGGGCTGGGGGACCTGACCAACGTGGCGAAACGCCATCTCTACTAAAACACAAAAATGAGCCGGGCGTGATGGTGCAAACCTGTAATCTCAGCTACTAAGGAAGCTGAGGCTGGAGAATCGCTGGAACCCAGGAGGCGGAGGTTGCTGTGAGCCAAGACTGTGCCACTGCACTCCAGCCTGGGCGATAGAGCAAGACTCCCTCTAAAAATAATAAAATAAAAATAAAAGATAAGAGGGACTGGGGGATTCCTGGAATGCAGGTGGCGAAGGGTGGTCTCTGAAAAGGCGGCGTTTGAGCAGAGACTTGAGTGAAATAAGGGGGTGAGCCATTGGGCTCACTTTACGGTGGGGGGCTTCCCTCCCCACCGCCGCCTTCAGGACCAAAGTCATCTGGTCTCAGAGCTGGGACGAAGGGACCTCTGAGGGAACACTGTGTCTCAGAGCTCCCTGAGGATGGGCTAGGGCCTCTCTTGGGACCATCTCGGTTCAGCCGCTCCCTGCCCACCCACGTTCCTCCTTTCCTCCCGGTGTCCTGAGTCCTGCCCTGGAATCCACTTCCCTGGGAATTCCAGCCTAAGTGGACACATGGAACTTCCTCGGCTCTGCTCAGCAGAGCACCTGAAACAGCTGGAACAAAAGTGGAAGTTGCAAAAGGTCGCGTTTGCAGAAAATCGTGGTGTCTGTTTGCTTTAAGTAGCTGTCATCTCATCTCTGTTCACTGTAGTGTCTTCTTTAGCTTTCTATGTTTCCAAGTCGATAATTTTTTTTTTTGAGACCGAGTTTCACTCTTGTTACCCAGGCTGGAGTGCAATGGCGCGATCTCGGCTCACCGCAACCTCCGCCTCCCGGGTTCAGGCAATTCTCCTGCCTCAGCCTTCTGAGTAGCTGGGATTACAGGCACGCGCCACCATGCCCAGCTAATTTTTTTGTGTTTTTAGTAGAGATGGGGTTTCACCATGTTGACCAGGATGGTCTCGATCTCTTGACCTCGTGATCCACCCGCCTCAGCCTCCCAAAGTGCTGGGATTACAGGCGTGAGCCACTGCGCCCAGCCCAATTTTTTTTAGTTTTAGACAAAGTAATATTTTTGAAGCAACAAAAGCACAGATTTATTGAAACAAAAGCACACGCCACAGAACGGGCGCAGGCTTGAGTAAGCTGCTCGAGAGCCCGCCAAAATAATTGTATCTGGTCACCCACGGACCTGTGCGGAGTGTGCACATACAGAGGGTGGAAGGGGGTATTAGTCTTTGAATCAGACATATCTTTCCTAAGGACTCAAGACATGTTTGTTGAATGAATGAATGAAATCACAGAACAGGTGAGTTAGCAAATACACCAGGACCCCCCTCCCAGTAATCACAGCCTGACTCTTCTTGCCTGCCTCAGTCTGTGGTGGGCATCTCTGCAGTCCCTTTGCGCTCCCGTGCTCCAGCCAGCTCTCTAGGTTCCTGCCACCACCCTGTGCTTTGCCTGTGATGTGCCCCTAGCAGGTGGTGCCACTGCCCCCACAGATGGCTAGGAGGCCTGCAGAGAGCAGGGGTTACACACCTCACCCCCTTCTCCAGGATCTTTGGCGGTCCTCCCTCTCCCTGGGGAATGTTCTCTGGGGATGACAGTTCCCAGACTGGCTGTGAGTTTCAAAAGCCTTCCCTCTGAGGGTGGCGGAGGAAGTGACTCCAGAATGTGGCTGGAGCTCAGTCTCCTGACTGATCCATTTGTAAATCTTCCTCCTTTGGCTGCTGTCCCTGGAGAGCAATTTAAAGCCTCCCAGTGTCTTTGCCTCCCTTCGAGAGAGGGATGGATACCTGAATTCCAGTCTTGCCACTTGCCAGCAGCACTCAGGAGAGAAGACATTAAGGGGAAGGTGGGAGGTGCTAGCTAGAGTGGGCTTCTGAATTATTGGCGGACGCGCCCCGCCCCGTGTGTCCTCAGTCCCTGCACTGTCAGGCTAAGTGGAAGCAGGCAATGTTAGAGGCCTGGTGGCCTGCCTGGGGTGGCTGCGGATTTCTTCTTTTGTGAGGGTGATTGGGGACACCAGGGGGCTTTTCTCCTCTGTGGCTGTGTCAGCCCTCATCTTCCCTCTCAGTGCCAGCAGTCCCCCCACCCCGTTGCTGTCCTCCCTGTTGCCTCTGGGCTCCCATTGGTGGGGCACTTGGTTCCCCAGGATGGGAAGGATGGAGGGAGGGCACCCAGCGCCAACTCATGGGGACAAGGACAGCACGTGAGGCAGCAGCTCTCAGGAACCAGTGGGCCCGGGCAGGCACAGGGGCTGTGTGGGCAGAGCCCTGATGAAAGACACAAAGTGCCTGGCATGGGCTGGGTTTGTTGTTTCAGTGACAAGAAAGGAACACGGAACTCGGTCCTGGAAGGACACGGCCTGGGGGGCATCCTGCATGTCACTGTGGACACGGCCCAGTTATTTCACCTCTAGAAGCCTCACTTTCAGCGCCTGGAAATTGAGATGGAAAAAGTGGCTGTGGCCGTGTGACAGCTTGCTTTGCCAATCTCTTCTGCCCATTCTACCCTCCCCGCATTAGGCTGTCGGTCACTGGCTCATTGGTTGTGGATGCTCTTTATGGTTCTGTCTGAGAGATGAGTTAGAAGTATTCTCTCAGGTTGTCATTCAGACTCGGTGCTTCTCCACTCTCTGCTAAAGATGACACCCTGCGCTTTCCCTCTTTGCAAAATATTCCCGCAGCGATTAGCACAGTTCTTCGCACATGGTAGATGATCGATGAATGCTTATCAATTAGACTAATGGTGGGAAAACTTTCTTTACTCGTGTTCATAGCTAAAGATTTTGAAGTGTTGTGCTACCATTTCATGTTTATTTATTTATAATTATATACTTATAATCCTGTTCTAATGTATTAAGTATAATTTGAAGAATGGTGACATAAAAGAACGAGCTAAAAATAAATGTGAATAGAAGCTCTGATATTTCTTCCCATATCCCAGCAGATTGTCTGGCACCACCTGCTTAGCGGCGTCTGGGTTGGAGGCCGTCACACGGACACATCTGGTTCCTATGAACTTCAGCACGACCTTGATGTGAATTGGTTTGTCCTGTGGGGTTTGTTGGGAAATGTTGGGCTCTCTCCCCAAAGTCCAATGCCAGGCACTTCTGAGCCACCGTGGGAACCCAGACCACACCTGCCGAGAGTAGAGGAAGAGGGCAGCCGTGGGGAGTGGGGATGGTGAGGTACAAGAGATGCTAGTCTGGGGTACAGTTGCTCAGGACCCCAGAATTATGAGGCTCATGGGAAGTGACAGGTGGTGATGGTCACTGTGACAGCCTGGCCCGGTTTGCGATCCACTCCACCTCAGCAAGGAAGCTGCAGAAGAGGGCCACACTGGGAGAGGTGGGTGCTAAGGTCTGAACGTCCCCTCCAAAACGCACGTTGAAATTTAATTGCCACGGCGATGGTATTGGGAAGTGGAGCTTTTAAGAGGTGATTGGGTCACGGGGCCCCACCTCATGACTGGATTAGTGCTGTTATCATGGGAGCAGGATCCCTATCTCAAGAGCGGGTTGTTACAAAGCAGGGCCAGCCCTTGGTGCTCCTCTCTTTCCCCCGAGCTCTCTTGCCTTTCCACCTTCTGCTGTGAGAGGATGCAGCATGAAGGCCCTCGTCAGATACCCGCACCATACTACCGGACTTCCCAACCCCCAGAAAGGGAGACATGAATTTCTGTTCTTTATAAGTCACCCAGTCTCAGGTACTCTGTAATAGTAGCAGAAAACAGACTAAGACAGTGGGCAAAGAAAAAGGCTGACAGCCCTGATGTTGGGCCCTGGGAGATTCCCTCCTGCAGCCTCACAGAAGGGCTCTGGGTTCATTCTCACGTTAGCCTCAGCCACTTCCACCAGGAAGCACAGCCAGCGGCAGCTGCAGGAGGTGCTGCCCAGGACAGCAGCCAGCAGGGAGCCCCCATTCAGCACCGACGGCCTCCCTGACCCAGCCGCAGAAATGGCATTCGCTGCAAGACCAGGGGCAGAGAACAGAGCCCACAGCTTGACATGGGGCCAAGGGAAGCTCACCTGCTGGATGACTGACTGCTTGTAAGTCCTCCCACCAGCTGCCCACCTGTGAGCAGGGCCTGTGACAACTGCTTCGAGTCCTGGGAGTCACACACCTGGCCCCACTGAAACGGCAGGAGACACGGATCTTCCACGGAGGGAGCAGGAGGGGCCATCCGGGCCACTTCCCTCTGTGATCCATCGCAGAGACACAGTGCCATGCCAGCCCTGCTCTTTCCTTTGTCCTCTTGCCTTTTTTGTAAGTTAAATCCTTGCCGGCCCTGCCCCTCACTGATGCCTTTGGTCCGTCCATAATTACTTGCTGTTCTTCAAGTCTGGGGCGCTCCCCTGTCCTTAAATCCACTGATTCCGGATTCCCGCGTTGCCTCTCCTGCTGTGGCTCCTGCTCTTTGCTGAGCCGACTGCATGACGGGCACTGTGCTCAGTGTCATTCCCACCTCATTGCACGTCTTCCTCCTACCTTGGTGGAGGGCAGCAGGCTGGTACCACAATTACTCGAGGCCCAGAGAGGCCAAGTAAGTTGCCCAAGATCACACAGCCAGAAAGTGGTTAAGCCAAGATTTGAGTCCAGGTCCCCAACCTCCAGGGCTCATGCTTTGACCCACCATGTCACTTCCTAAGAGAACAGAGCTAGGTGTGCATGGATGCCAATTAGTGTTTGTTGAGTGAATGAGTAAATGATTTTGGTGCAGGATGTCTTCCATTTGGACTTCCATAAATACACTCCATCCTTCCAAACCCGCACCGTGCCCCAGTATACAGACCATACAGAAGGCAGCAGCAGGCCCCCTCCCCTGCATGGAGGGCATGGGAAATATCCAAGCAGCGACAGCCTGAGGGGCATGGTGGGGACTCATGCCTCAGTGGCAGTGTGGAGAGAAAGGTTCCCATCACGCACTGTCTGGCCACATGCTCTGTGTCCTGTGCCAGCACCTGCCCCATGCTTGTGTAAAAACTGTCACTGCAGATTCAGGAATAAGCAGCATTTCTCTGGCTGATGTGAGTACGGGGGGGAGGGAGGCCCCCAGGAGGGCACTGAGACGGAAACTCTGCTTGCCGTTCGGGGAGAGGGGATAGTGTCACTGTCAAGTTTGGAGACAGATGCCCAGAAGTTCTCCACCAGATGGTGAGATGTCAGCAGCCTGCAGGGAATATGGCGGCTGGGTCCAGGAGGTCAGTGGAGGCCATGGGCCCCAGCGCAGGAGCTCGGGCAATCAGCTGAGCTGAGAGCAGGGAGGGGCTCTGGGCAGGCGTGCCTGCTCCTACCGCCGCAACAGTTGCCACCAATGCGGTGGCTCAAAACCACACCCTTTGTTCTCTAACAGTCTTGAATCCAGGAGTCCACACTCAGCCTCCCTGGGCACACAGAGGTGGCAGCAGGGCCTACTTGTACCCTCCCGAGGTTGTGGGGGCAGCCAGTCCTTGCCTCCTCTACTTCTGAGCCATGCTCCGGGCTTCAGCGCTCAGTCACCGTCTCTTTGGCCAATTCTCCCTCCACCTGCCTCTTAGAAGGACACTTGTGATTACATTTAGGGACCTCTCAGATAATGCAGAATAATCTCCCTTAATCTCAAGAACCTGAACTTCATCGCATCTGCAAAGTCTCTGTAGCCATACGAGGGAACATGTGCCGGTTCCAGGGATTAGGACCCGTATCTCTTCGGGGAGGCATCCTTCTGCCAATCACAGAGGGCAACGCAGAGTAGACTGAGGCTCTGCAGGCCCCGGGTGGCCGGGCTGTCCCGGCTCCTTCTCACAGGCACTGTGAGTCACAGTGGCTGTGCTGCTTTGGTGACCCCAAGGCACTGCAGACCTGAGACTGGCCTGAGTGCTGCTTTGGGAAGCACCTGTGGGTCCAGAGCTGCTGGCTGAGGGTGAGTGCTCCACGGACGGACCCAGGTGAGAAGGGCAAGAAGAAAATCCCATTTCTTGATAAAGCTTCATTTTCAGAGTGAGATCAAAACAAAAATGAGAAGAGTGATCCTTTCCAACGCTGTGGGCTGGGCTGGCGGAGGACGCTGTGGGGACCGTCACACAGCCTGGAGCAACAGCTGGATCTCAGAGCGCCTGAGCGAGTCCTAAGCCTCCGGGGTTTGGTATCCAAACGGCATCTTCCAGAAGGCCCCGTGTCTGAAATGGCCCCACACCCCTCTCTCCCAGCCCAAGCTTTTTTTTTTTTTTTTTTTTTTTGAGAGGAGTCTCGCTTTGTCATCCAGGCTGAAGTGCAGTGTCGTGATCTCTGCTCACCACAACCTTGGCCTCCTGGGTTAAAGCGATTCTCCTGCCTCAGCCTCCAGAGTAGCTGAAATTACAGGATGCACCACCGTGCCCACCTAATTTTTTGTATTTTTAGTAGAGACAGGGTTTCACCATATTGGCCAGGCTGGTCTCGAACTCCTGACCTCATGATCTACCTGCCTCAGCCTCCCAAAGTGCTGGGAGTACAGCGTGAGCCACCGCGCCCGGCCTCAGTGTGGTACTGTTAGCTGTGGGTCCCGTGCTGTACGGCTCATCTCCGGAACTTCACGCCTTGTGTAACTGAAACACTATACCTACTGAACAGCAACTGCCCAGTCTCCTACCCGGCTTCCTTGGGCTTTTAAATGCAACTTACAAATCTTATTCTATGACTAGATCCAACAAGTTTCAATGATCATTTATGAAAAGAAATTTGATTAATGTTAGTATCATTTACCTAGTTAATTTAAATTCCTTTAAACATTGTAAGCTGCAATCAAAATTTATCATATTCCGTTTTCTACGTTTTTCAATTATTTAACAGATCTTCAAGTCCTTATGTGATTCGTGTCAACCAAATACATTAAATGTACAATTACAGGGCTTCTTAAATATTCAGAAACTGTTTACTAACTTAGTAAGAGGTCAACTTGTGATCACAGGTGCTGATTATTAGTGTCAGGCTAGTTGTTTGAAGGGTTCAGAAATCAGTGACTCAAGAGCCCATTTAAAATTAGAATCACAAGTCTGATGTGAAGACTCAAATATGCTAAATTCTCTTAAACGTTGTGAGTTCTTAAAATGCCAAAGATGATATTTCTGAACTTAGCTCGCAAATATAAACGCCGTCATTTTCATCTACTCCATCATTGCTGTACTCCATTCTGAACGTCTCTGTGTTAAAACCATTTTCTAAACAGATGTGGGATTCCCTTCTCAAGCACATTTCTGCTCAGCTACATGGGGTTTCTGAATATTCTGCTTCATCCCCAACTGGCAGATGGTAATTCCGTTCTGACAATTGCCTAGAGTTAGCATCATACTCCACGGGCTTAAGGACATGGTTCCCACCAAGACGGCCCCCACTTCAGATGCCAGCTGCAAGTTCAGGGGTCCCCAGGCCACCGGCACGTTTGACTGGCTACAAATTCAGGAGTTCCCACAAACCCCGCAGGTTCAATAAATTGCTACGACAACTCACAGAACTTGAGAAGTACTTACAGTAACAGTTTAATTAGAAAAAGATACAGGTCAGCACCGGCCAGATGAAGCAATGTGAGGGGCAAGGGCCGGGAGGGTCCTGAACACAGAGTCTCCATGTCCTGTGTCCGGGGAGCCAGGGCACCTCACCTACCTGGGACATCCACCTGCTCACCAGCCAGGAAGCTCCCCCAGCTTCGATGTCCAGAGCTTTTTCAGGGTTTCCCTGGGGTGATTTCAGTGTGAGGCTATCTTAAGTAAAGCCGTCCTGGACACTCATATAACGTCTTGGGGGACATGCACACTCATTCCCACTGGGTGTGGATGAAGCAAACTTGAGCACATTAAAACTTTCAGTAAGTTTATTTGAACATTGAGCAATTTATGAATTGGGCAGCACTGGATCTAGAGCCACTCAGGACTCTGCCGAGGGCCCACAGGAGGGAGCCTTTGTGAGAGGTGTGCAAAAGCAAGACAAAGAAAATACTTGGTTAATTAAAGTGGAAAGTCCCTAGAGGTTACTTGGCAGTTTCTCGTGGGTTAAGCTTGAATCTCTTGGTTTCCTAGATGGGGACCATTCACTCTGCGTTGGGTTTCAGTTTGGGAATCATTCACTCTGCACTGGGTTTCGGTCTGGGGCTCATTCACTCTGCGTTGGGTTTCTGTCTGGGGACCGTTCACTCTGCGTTGCGTTTCTGGGGACCATTCACTCCGAGCTGCGTTTCGGTCTGGGGACCATTCACTCTGTGTTGGGTTTCGGTCTGGGGACCATTCACTCTGTGTTGGGTTTCGGTCTGGGGACCATTCACTCTGCGTTGGGTTTCTGTCTGGGACCATTCACTCCGAGCTGCGTTTCGGTTTCGGTCTGGGGACCATTCACTCTGCGTTGGGTTTCGGTCTGGGGACCGTTCACTCTGCGTTGGGTTTCGGTCTGGGGACCGTTCACTCTGCGCTGGGTTTCGGTCTGGGGACCATTCACTCTGCGTTGGGTTTCGGTCTGGGACCATTCACTCCGAGCTGCGTTTCGGTTTCGGTCTGGGGACCGTTCACTCTGCGTTGGGTTTCGGTCTGGGGACCGTTCACTCTGAGTTGCGTTTCAGTCTGGGGACCACCGTTCACTCTGCATTGGGTTTCGGTTTGCTTCTGTTGGAACCATAGGTGTTAGCGTCGTCTCAGCCTGATGCACTCCCAATTCATTATTGCAGCAGGTGTGACCCGTGGTGGATTCGCTGGGGGTGGATTTCCCAGGGGGTGAGCCTCTGTTTAGCTTTGCTGACACTGCCAGACGCTCTTCCACATGTGCACCGCCGACCTTCTTTCTCAAGAGAGGAAGCCCCAGGCAGAAAGGACTCAGCTTCCCAGCCTCAGTTTCCCCTCCATCTGCCTTGTGGGGAGCCCTGCTGTAGCACACAGACCACCGAGTGCTTCACGTTCTGGAGTTTGGAGCTGCCCTTGAAGTCCCTGCCACATGCCATGGTCTTTGAGCAGTCATAGCTGGGTGCTGTGGTGACCCAGAGGGGTCAACTGAATAAGGAGAGGTCCTGGTCACCAGGAGCAGGCAGGGTAAGGAAGGAGTGGACAAGTCAGCCATCAAGGGCTATAGCTGCAGTCGGGACCAGGACAGATATATGTGCCGAGGGCTTCGGATGCCCATGGGGACACCCAGCCGGGGTAGCAGAGATGGCGGCAATGACTCGGGTAGACCCAGGCCTGAGAGCGGAATCTGTTTCTGTTGCATCCACAGGAACCTGGCCCATCCTGAAGTCTTCCTTGGGGAGGTGACAGCCAAGCTGGCCCTGAAGGATGCCCAGGAGTTGGCAGATGAAGGGTGGGAGGAGAGTGTCAGGCAGGAGGAGCCACTCTGTAAAGCCCAGGAAGTGAGACTGCCCTAGAATGACGAGGCATTCCTTTCCTTTCCTCTCTGCACTTGGGGGCGAAGTGAGAATCAGCACTGGCTCCTGAAGGGCCTCAAGCAAAGCCAGGATGGTGGTGGTGGGTGGGGGCTTTAACACAAAACCCAGAGTCATCACGGGGTCTTAAGTGAAGGAGGCACTGCCCACTCAGATTCCCACCTCCTCCATGAGCTGCCCAGAGGCTGCTGGGGTGGCTGAGCCCCCAGGAGACCCAGCCCCAGGCCATCAAGGATTTCCAGGTGGGGCTGATAGGATGTGGCTGGAATGCAGAGATGGATGGTTGACTGGGCCCTGGGTGGACTTTAAATAGGAACCAGGCTGAGGGCCCTGCAGGCAGACCCAGTTCACAGCAGAGCTGAGGGGATGGTCATGCCCTGAGCCCGAGGAGCCATGGACTTTCTGGAAGGTTCCCCACTCTGCCCTGCCCGCCTCCTCCCTCACCTGCAGGGAGAATCTGCTGTTGCCTCTCACCTGGGACAACCTGGAGAACAGCTGGGTGTTAATCCCCGGAACCCATGCATGTTACCTTACATGCCACAGGGACTTTGCAGCTGACACCAAGTTAAGGATCTGGACAGGGGAACCATCCTGAGGGGCCCAAAGGAATCACAGGGTCCCCCGAAGACAGAAGCGGACGTGCAGAAGGAAGCTGAGAGACAGGGAGATGTGAGGCTGCTGGCTTTGAAGATGGGGGAGGCCTCCAGCAGCTGGGACCCCCCGAGCTTCCAGAAAGAACCGCCCCACTACCACCTTCATCTTAGCCCAGTGAGACCCACTTCAGACTTCTGACCCCTCGAACTGTAACATAATACATTGGTGCTGCTCTTATTATGGGAAATTTTTACAGCCTCAGCTGGGCATGAGTGTGTCCAGGTGACAGAAGCTGCTGTGTAAGATGCAGGAGACAGCAGCATTTCCCCACTCCCACACATCCCACGCCACCCAACGCAGGGCACTCCTGTGACCAGATGTGCAGGGGGGCGGTGGTTCTCAGGAGGCACCAGCACGGTGTCCTATAATTTAACCCAATTCTGACACCACCTGCTTGCGGTTAGCATCGGATTCTCACAGGGTGAGGGTTCAGTTCCACAAGACCACCCCCACTTCTGATGCCAATCACAAGCCCCAGGTGCTGACCGGTGCCTCTGACCAATCAGCTCTAAGTCCAAGTCCCTACACCTCCTCCTTGGGTTCAATTATGGTTAGGACAGCTCACAGAATCCAGGGAGACACTTACCTACAGATACAGTGTATTGTGAAGAAGATCACAAAGGATACGGTTGAATTGGGAGACTGGTGGCGGGCCACGTGGGACAGGGTGGTGAGAGGGGTCACGGAGCTTCCACACCCTCCCTGGGCGACATTCTCTGGACAGCACCACGTGTTCAGCGACCCAGAAGCTCTCCAAACCCAGTCCTTTCGGGTTTTATGGAAGCTTCACTATGTAGGCGGAATTGATTCATCATTGTCCATTGCTGATCAACTCAACCTTCGGCCCCTCCCCACTCCCTGGAGGTTGGGAGGTGGGGCTGGCTAGTCCTACCATGGTCTTTCTGGTGACCAGTCCCATCCTAAGGCTACCTAAGAGCCCCCAGCCACCAGTCATCTGATGAGCATACTAAAGGCACTCTTACCACCCCAGAGATTCCAAGGGTTTTAGGGGTTATGTGCCGAGAACCAGGAGCAGAGACCAAATATAGTTTTGTTTTTTTTTTAATTTGAGATGAAGTTTTGCTCTCGTCGCCCAGGCTGGAGTGCGATGGCATGATCTCGGCTCACCACAACCTCCGCCTCCCGGGTTCAGGCAATTATCTTGCCTCAGCCTCCTGAGTAGCTGGGATTACAGGCATGCGCCACCACTCCTGGCTACTTTTGTATTTTTAATAGAGATGGGGTTTCTCCATGTTGGTCTCTAACTCCTGACCTCAGGTGATCCACCCGTCTTGGCCTCCCAAAGTGCTGGGATTGTAGGGGTAAGCCACGCCCGGCCCAAATATAGATTTCTTATGGTATGGTAATGTCATAAGTGTCATTCTGTACCTCACCCCCTGCTGCCTGCCCCACTCAGTTGGGTGCCTTGGGGACAAGGCACCTCCTGCTCTCCACCTTTTCTCGTGGGGTCAAGTGGGGTGTGGTTTAAACGGGTCATCCAGTCCTGCTGGGGGAGGGGCTGTGTCACATCCCCACAGGCTGAGTACAAGCCCTGCATGAACACAGGCAGGTCCAGGAGTTCTGGCTTTGGTTTGCTTTTTCCTGCACAAGTACCCCTGAGGCACAGTATTCTCTCACGGCACTGCTCTTGCCTTCACATCCAGCCCAGGGTAATCACGGTTGCTCTAAGTCACTTAGGACAGTCCAGTTGCCCACTTTTCCAGCCTTCCCTACAATTAGAGGAAGCAGAATGCACCTCGGCACTGGCCAGGGAGGCATCAGCTGGGCCCCAGGAAACTTGCACTCCTGGTGAAAGGGCAGATGCTGCTGGCAGAGGGGGGACCTGGTGTACAGTGGCTATGTGTACCCAGGAGGTGACAGATGTGGTTATTAGGACATGGATGGAAAGAGAGAAGGGGAGGGTGTGGCCCCTGGTGGCACCGTCAGGTAACTGAACCAATGGCAGAAACGCTCCACTCCGGATTCACAGTTCCATGTGAAAAAGGGACCACCACCTGCCTAAGGCATAGCTGCCTGGGGGTTCTTTTTCTGCTACTTGCAGCCAAACACACTCCTACTGGTTCCATGCACGGATGAGCAGCCGGTCAGTGGAACAGAACCGCCTGCTCAGAAATAATGGATGTATCATACTCAGTGGGCAAGAGCAGGAGTGTCTTTAGAAGCAGGACCAGGACTATTCACTGGCCGTGTCGGGGAGGAAAGCTGGATTCATAGCTCACTCCACACACAAAAATAGTTTTCGAATGTATCAAGGTTGGGGGGGGGAGGATAACTGCAAAGACCTAGAAGAAAACACAACCAGATATTTATAAATAGATGTAATAAACAAAGTGCCAATCAAAAGCAGGCTCTGCGTGGGAGTCGTGGGAGTTGGGGGGGCGCAGTAGAATGTGCCACGCCCCCCATCACAGTGATTTTTCTCCTACATTAATACGACCTTCCCACTACGAATTTCAACCTGCTCCCGAGTTCCAAATTAATTCCTCTAAAGTTGCGGGGGTGGAAAGAAGCAAGAAGTACTTAATTGTTTGGAGCAGGCGGGCACGTAAACCACTGTTCAATTTGTTCTGCTACAGCAAGTTACTTCTTTGTGATAGGAGCTAAAAGCAAAGAGAAGCCACAAGGCGTTCTGCTTCCTGCAATATCAAAGACTTCATATGATGAAAATAATCGCAACAGCAACGAAAGCGATGACGCCTATAAACATGCTAGATTAAATGCCACGGACATTCTTCTAAATGCATAGCTGGGCTTGCAAGAGCGTCAAAGAAGAACGCCAGGAAAAGCAGGGAGGTGGAAGAGAAAGCCTGAGGAGCAATTAGGAGCAAAGGGTTTTTGTGGTATGGAACAGGTTTTAAGAGCCCCATGGGGATGGGAAACGAAGCCTGGAGCTCATGGGAAGGGAGGAGATGGGACGACAGCCCCCTCTTCCCTGCAAACCTGGAACCCTTGAGAGGCTGCCTCCTTGATGGTGGGCTAGAACAATCCCACCCGCAGCACGGAGGTTGTATGGATGGTCAAGTCTCTGCATGGCCAGCTGGGAAGGGCTGCCCAGCCATGGCTGACTACAGGAGAAGAGGAGAGGGAAGAGAGGGAGGGGAACTCGGGTCCCTGCTAATCTGCACCTACAAAATGAGAGCACACGCCTGGGAGTGGATGGTGTGTGCTGGACAAGATTAGGGGCAGAATATCAGGCCAGGGTTGTGGGGGAGTTTACCGAGGAAGGGGCACTGCCCCGTGACTCAGGAGTCTTCATTGTGACAAGGGCAGCTTGAGCTGCCCCTAATGCTCTACGGGCTGCCATCTTGAGATTTAGCGACAATGATGGCCTGCAGTAAGCAAGGAACAAATGGCTCAGAGGTGCACTGGTTATAATTAAGTTATGATGGAAGACTGGAGGACGTACCCCTCTGTACATTCCCAGGGAGCCCCAGAGGGCTCTGCTCGCGAAGGCTGTAAGACATGCACCAGCGAAGGAAGCCCCAGTGGCGTTACTATGTCCGGTGTGGTCACCATCTGCAGGACAGGATGGATGACGGGAGGCTGCTATAGAACTGGCCTCTCCAGTGTCCACGGAGAAGAGAGGATTCCGAAATGGCAGAGACCACGCCGCACACTTAACCATCAGAGGCGAGATGGTGCAATTACCAAAATGGGCAGTGAGGCTGCAAAGGTTGCCGGGAGCCTGAATGCAGGGCTCTGTGGTAACGAATAATAGGCCGTGCTCTTTCTAGAGGCAGGGGAGATGGGCAGCCGCGTGCTTATTTGATTTATGTAACCAAAAAAGGATGAGAATGTGTGAGCAGAAGGCCGAGGCCAGCCACTTACATGGAAAAATTGCTATCTCTCCCCCAACTTGTAGATCTGCGCCATTTCTCAGACCCAGAGTCCGTGAACTGAAGGGAAGAAAGGTCCTCTCAAAGCATCCTGGAAGTCCACGCGGGAGGATCCTCCCAGTGCCTCCTCTCTGCTCCCTTATCAGAATAGCTTTTATAGTAGGGCAGGAGAATGCCCAGATCTCTCCCTGGGCGATTGGATACAGGTCAGAACTGACACTGGTACCAGGGAACCCAAAATACCATTATGACCCCCCATTAGAGCGGGGTCTACAGAAGCCACGTGATAAATAGTCCTGGCCCAAGTTCATCTTTCAGGATGCCACTGAGTCTGGAGGACAGTCCGTGTCCACTTCCTCAGTCTCTGAGTGCATGTGTAGGCTGGATACATTTACAAGATGGAAAATCAGAAGCAATACGAAGTCTGAGCATTACGACAGAGTTAAGTGTCACCCTTACTGACTTGAAGGATGCGGAGAAGGTGGTCCCCACTATATCCCTCTTTCATTCACCACTACGGCCCTTGAAGAAGCCATCTGAGTCGTGGCAGATGACAATGGACTCTTGTAAGCCTAACCGAGTGGGAGCCCCACGTGCTGCTGTTGTGCCATACACTGTTTCTTCAGCAGAACAGGTCAGCCCAGCCTTGGAGTCCGGTGGAAAGCTGTTGATCTGCTGTGTGGACCCTCTCAAACCCTATCAGGAAGATGTATCAGGCCGGGCGCCGTGGCTCACGCCTGTAATCCCAGCACTTTGGGAGGCTGAGGCTCAGGAGTTTGAGACCAGCTTGGCCAACATGATGAAACCCCATCTCTACTAAAAATACAAAAAGTAGCCAGGCATGGTGGTGCGCACCTGTAATCCCAGCTACTTGGGAGGCTGAGGCAGAAGAATCGCTTGAACCCAGGAGGCGGAGGTTGTAGTGAGCCGAGATTGCGCCATTGCACTCACTCCAGCCTGGGTGACAAGAATGAAACTCCATCTCAGAAAAAAAAGAAAAAAAAAAGATGTATGAAACTGATTTGCCCTTACCTGGAATAGCAGCAGTGTACATTCACAGGGACCTTCATTATCTGACTTCCCACAGAGCAGCACCCCGGGATGCTACATTGAAGATGCCCTGCTAATCAGACCTGGTGCGCAGGAAGTGGAAAGTACCTACATGCCCTGGAAAGGCGCCCATGCATTGCAGAGAGCAGGAGCTGAGCCCTAGACTGGTTCAGGGCTCTGTTATCCCAACAGAGACCCTCCTGGGCAATGTAGCAAGACCCCAGGTCTAAACAACATTGTTTGAAGTAGCTGGGTGTGGTGGTCTCCTGTGGTTCCAGCTACTCAGGAGGCTGAGGCAGGAAGATCGCCTGAGCCCAGGAGGTCAAGACCAGCTTGGACAACATAGAGAGACCGCATCTTTACAAAAAATTTAAAAAATTAGCTGGGCATGGTCTCATGTACCTGTGATCCCAGCTACTCCAGAGGCTGAGGTGGGAGGATTGCTTGAGCCTGGGAAGTCGAGGCTGCAGTGAGCTATGATCACGCCACTGCACTCCAGTCTGAGGAGCAGAGTGACACTCAAAAAAAAAAAAATATGCAGTGGTGTGGGTCATTCTGAGACATCCCCTCCAAAGTAAAGGATGAGTTACATCATCTTGTGTCTTCCACCAGCAAGGAAAAGGCACAGACGTTGGTGAGCCTCCTGGGACTTTGGAGATGATGCCGTCCCATGGCACACTTGGGAATACTGCTCCCACCTCATCATCAGACTACTTAGAGACTGCCAGTTTTGTTTTGTTTGAGATGGAGTTTCGCTCTTGTTACCCAGGCTGGAGTGCAATGGCGCGATCTCGGCTCACCGCAACCTCCGCCTCCTGGGTTCAGGCAATTCTCCTGCCTCAGCCTCCGGAGTAGCTGGGACTACAGGCGCACGCCACCATGCCCAGCTGTTTTTGTATTTTTAGTAGAGACGGGGTTTCACCTTGTTGACCAGGATGGCCTCGATCTTTTGACCTCGTGATCCACCCACCTCGGCCTCTCAAAGTGCTGGGATTACAGGCGTGAGCCACCGCACCCGGCCAAGACTGCCAGTTTTTATTGGACCTTAGAGCAAGAAATGGCTCTCTCCGTAGAAGGTTCAGGGGCCAGATCAGTAGCTCTGGCACTTGGGTGGCATCACTGCACATCCTGTGGTGCCAGAGCCGCCCGTGATAGAGAAGAGATGCTGTGGAAAGCACCTGGAAAGGCTGGGTAGGGAGCTCACGGTGTGGATGTGAGAGCCAGGCAATCCAGTCACCCTTGAGAAAAGGAGCTCATAGACAGACACTCGTGCCTGGCATGGGACATCAGTGACTCCGTGGTTGAGCTGCCCGCCTCGAGCTGAGCATCGCCAGGCTTGCCAAGCTGAAGTGTTTGGCCATTATGCCAACAATGGACTGAATGATGAAAATGGAGCGCTCGGGAACATGCCTGAGCAGACCCGGGTGGTATACCCAGGTCATGCAAACAGGTGGCCCAGACGCCACGCCACCCATCTCTGGTGCTCTGCTGCCTCTCTCAGCTCACACCTCACCTGGATAACAGAGGCTGGCAGCCGTTGGGTCTCATTCATTGGCTGGATATAATGGAGCAAATAAAAAAAGGATGCTGCTTCATTCCAAGCCCATCCAGCCCGCAGAGCTTCCTGCAAGCACCTGGTTATCCACTTGAGTAAGAATATGCACAGACTCTGGGCAGTGGTAAATGATGGGGCTGGTTTGTCAGAGACTTGGAAGGAACAAGACTGGGAGATCAGAAGAAAACGGCCTGGGAAAGTGATGGGAATGAGCAACTGGGAGTGAGCACATGGTCTTACGTCAGTGCCGCCCCTGCCGGCTGACATGATCAACTGTAGCTGAGACTGACTAACCAGGTAGAAAAGGTGACTCGGAGGCCGGGCGCGGTAGCTCAAGCCTGTAATCCCAGTACTTTGGGAGGCCGAGGTGGGTGGATCACGAGGTCAAGAGATCGAGACCATCCTGGTCAACATGGTGAAACCCCATCTCTACTAAAAATACAAAAAAAAAATTAGCTGGGCATGGCGGCACATGCCTGTAATCCCAGCTACTCGGGAGGCTGAGGCAGGAGAATTGCCTGAACCCAGGAGGCGGAGGTTGCGGTGAGCCGAGATCACGCCATTGCACTCCAGCCTGGGTAACAGCAGCAAAACTTCGTCTCAAAAAAGAAAAGAAAAGAAAGAAAAAGTGACTCGGCCGGCAGAGCTCAGCCAGCCTCTGCCCACAGCCACCTCTGTGCTTATACCATGAGTGTGCACGGGGAGTCACCACCGTGCATGGGTTCACTCCACGCATGCATGGAGTCCGGCTCACAAAGGCTGATCTAGCTGCGGCTAAATGCCTGTATGTTCAGCAGCAGAGGCTAACACCAGGCCCTCGCCGTGGCATTGTCCCTGGTGGAGACCAGCTCCCTGTGTGACAGCAGCTTGATTGCATTTAATTCCCCTACACTGGAGTGGGCAGTGAGCCATCTGGACCAGAACCGACCTGCACTCTAGGTAAGAATTTACCTTGCCTGACTACAGGGCTTCAGCTAGCACTCTGCCTGCGGGCTCAGAGTGTCTAATTGGTCATTATATGATTGCAGAGAACATGGCCTTGAACTGAAAGAATCAAATTACAGTAAAAGAGTTGTGACGATGGGCAGGACCATAGGACTCACTAGGGTCTCCATCTAGGCATCTGCCAGCCTGATGGAATGTTTGGGGAAGAGACACCCTAGGGCACTGGGACACTGAGTTGGAAGGTGCGATCTACACTGTGAACCAGTGGCCACTCTATGGGGCATGTCCCTGATAGTGAGAGGACCCAAGGGGTGGACACTCTCACTGTCATCCCCAGGACTCCCCAGTGAATTTGTTTCCCATGACAT
Organism: Callithrix jacchus; assembly: GCF_049354715.1. Taxonomy (NCBI): domain Eukaryota; kingdom Metazoa; phylum Chordata; class Mammalia; order Primates; family Cebidae; genus Callithrix; species Callithrix jacchus. The sequence goes on along the minus strand of NC_133511.1, from coordinate 121,588,666 downwards.
CGTGCTCTGCTAGGACTAGAGGCGTTATTTCCCATTGGGGAAGGGGAATGCTTTCCTGGGGACATGCTAAGGATTCAGTTAGTAGGTGGCATTTGGTGAGGGTGGCCGTGTGCTGCCTCGTGACAGGAGCAGGAAGGAGTTTGTCTGAAGACTGAGGAAGTCTCTACAGCCCCTCCTGGTGCTCAGTATGGTAATAAGGGCAATTGCAGCAACCATGGCCTCTCAGGGTGCGGTGGCCACGGCCTCAGATATCTCGGGGATGAAGTTTGTGTCACCCCACCAGGTAAGCCATCAAGACCAGCGGAAGTGCAGGCCCAAGGTGTGAGGAATCCAGAATCGTTGGTAGAGGAAAGAGACAATGAATGTCAGGTATGGTCCTGGGGCCCACTAAGGTGGCAGGGACTGCCCTTGTCCTGTTAATCTTGTATTTTTTTCTATTTTTGAGACAGGTTCTCACTCTGTCACCAAGGCTACTGGAGTGCAGTGGCATAATCATAGCTCACAGCAGCCTCCACCTACTGAGTTCAAGTGATCCTCTCACCTCAGCCTCCCAAGGAGCTGGGGCTACTTTCAGTTCTAGGAATTCTATTAGCTTTTTTTAAAATGTGCCTAATTATGTTTGAAGTCTTTTATTTCTTACTCGTGTTTTCAGTTCCATCTTTTATTTCTTTAAACAGTAGAAATATAGTTTGTTTAAAATGCTACAATCATGAGCCACCATACCTGGCTAATTTTTAAAAAAATTGTTTAGTAGAGACTAGGGTCTCACTATGTTGCCCAGGCTGGTCTTGAATCCTGGTCTCAAGCGATCCTCCTGCCTCAGGCTTCCAAAGTGCCGGGACTACAGACACGAACCACCACACCTGGCCTGTATGTTATTTCTTAAAAATTGTGAGAGGCCACTACCTTGAAGAAGCATGACTGGAGCAGAGTCAACTTTACTTAGAGCGCGAATGCATCTGAGCAGTTCCAGGGGTGGATGATGGCAGACCTTATAGGTGCCCCACCCAAGTTTCCTCAGCCCTCACTGTTCCAGTGCATGCTGGTGGCATCCTTTTCAAGTATCTGTCTAAAGGCTCTGTCCCAGTGCACAGGGAGAAGACTGGAAATGCCTGGGAATTAATTCCCTTGCAACATCGTTCAGCCAATGATGAAAGGAAGTTGGAAGATGAATACCGTCAGCTTTCTTGCTCCTTGGCTGGAATAGCCGCCATGCACGTTCTGCGCTGTGTCCAGAGTTCCTCCGGTTTGCATTCCTGTGGCTCACATTGACACTTGCTAATGCATCCACTTTCTTTACTTTCCTCTTTAGACTGTTACTATACAGTGTCTACCTTCCATTTCACCGATTCTCTCTTCAACTGTGTTCAGTATGTTCTGCAGTCTATACATTGAGTCTTTAATTTCAATAATAATACTTTCAGTTCTAGGAATTCTATTTGCTTTTTTTTAATGTGCCTAATTATGTTCAAAGTCTCTTATTTCTTACTCGTGTTTTCAATTCCATCTTTTATTTCTTTAAACAGTAGAAATATAGTTTGTTTAAAATGCTACAATCATTAATTCTGACACAGGAGCCTTTGGGCTTTGTTTTAATTTGAGCTATCCTAGAAGCTGACCCTGACACAAGTATTTGTGTACAACTTGATTGTTTTTGTAGTCTTAGGAAGCACTAGTAGGAGAATGGAGAAGTTTATACAGGAAAAAAATCAGATGAAATTATGGGCAAATGAACAGGTACACACGCAATGTGGATAAATCTTTACAAACATAGACTGTATAAAATAGGAATGATAAAACTTATTTTGAAAGGTTTAAAAAAAACCAAACTAAAGCTAAGGCAACTTTTTGTAGTCATTGTAATTTGCTGACCAAATATAAGAGGAATAAGGTGGATGGAAGTGTTCAAATGTCACTGAATTGTTTTTCGTAAGCAAGTGGGTCTGTTATTGAACTATTGTTTCATTTCCAAACCAGCCTTCTCTATTTGGTCTTGTGATACTGGTGATGGAACCTCAAACATTTCTGCTTTGCCAGCCACGTCCCTGTTAGGTTCTGCCAATAGGGGGCACTAGAGAGAGAGAGACTAACAAGCTGGGCTGGAAGAAGGGACCTGCTCCTTCCGGTCTGCCTCCTGTTCTGATGAGCAGCCTCCCACCAGAGCTGCTCCACCCTGGCTGCGGCAGTCCCTGCAGCTGTGAATTCCAGTTTGCAGTTTTTTCGACATTTGCAAACCAATTTCATCTTGTCCCCTCTCTATCCCAGAGACACCAGCACCAGCCAGAGTTTCTCCTCAGAAGTCCGGGTCCCAGGCCCAGGAGGCCTCTCCTCCAATTACTAAACTTTAATAATTCCAGCCTCCTCCCTTTGCTCCCTCAGCCCTGGGGGTGGCAGCTGCTCTCTGTGGCTGCTAATCCCATGATAGACTAAATTTCTCTATTTTACCATTTTATTTACCTAGTTAACAATTATTTATATTAAATCTTCTCTGTTCAAATAACTGGGGTGGTTCCTGGCTCTTGACTGTGTGCTAACAGATGCAGCTTCAGAGATTAATACATGTCTAAAGACTGGTAGAATACAATACTGGAAAAGTAAAAACAGTACTTCTTAAATAAAAACATTGAATGAACACGAGACAGTTATGAGATTGAAATGGGAGAAGTTCTTGCCAACTATAACACAAAGTTAAGAGACATAAAATAAATGAAAAATGGGGAAATTTAACCATATAAATTAAAAGATTTCTAGGCTGGGTGCAGTGGCTTACACCCAGTACTTTGGGAGGCTGAGGTGGGAGGATTGTATGATCTCAGGAGTTTGAGACCAGCCTGGGCAACATAATGAGACCCCGTCTCTACAAATAATGTTTTTTTAATCAGCTGAGCATGGTAGTCTGCACCTGCGGTCCCAGCTATTCAGGAGACTGAGGTAGGAGGATCACCTGAGCCCCAGAAGTCAAGACTGCTGTGAGCCATGATTGCACCACAGCACTCCAGCCTGGGTGACAGAGATCACATATTCAAACAAACAAACAAACACACAAACAAAAACAAAAACAAAAAATCAAAACACTGAGGGGAAAAATGACTTTAAGTAAGATCAAGAAGCCAAGTCAAATTGGAGAAAATGAGTAAAATTCATAATCAAAGACTAATATGTAAAGAGCTTCTGTAAATAAACAAGAGGCCAACCAAAAAAGAAAAAACGGGCAAAGGGGATGAGTTAACTATTCATTTCAAAAATACAAATAATTTTTAAAATAACCTTGTAATTTTGGAATAATTTTAGATTTACAGAAAAACTGCAAAGATAGGCTGGGCACAGTGGCTCAAGCCTATACTCCTGGCACTTTGGGAGGCCAAGGCAGGTGGATCACCTGAGGTTGGGACTTCAAGACCAGCCTGACCAACACGGAGAAACCCTGTCTCTACTAAAACTACAATATTAGCCTGACGTGGTGGTGCGTGCCTATAACCCCAGCTACTTGGGAGGCCGAGGCAGGAGAATCACTTGAACCTGGGAAGCAGAGGTTGCGGTGAGCCGAGATTGCACCGTTGCACTCCAGCCTGGGCAACAAGAGTGAAACTCCGTCTCAAAAAAAAAAAAAGAAAGAAAGAAAGAAAGAAAAATTGCACAGATAGTACAAAGATTTCCTGTACACCTTTCCTTTAGTTTCCCTAATGTTAACGTCTTACATAATAACTGTGGTGTATTTGTCAAAACTAAGGCATGAGCATCAGTACATTCGTTAAGCTTTATTTATATTTTAGAAATTTTCCTCAATAATTCCTTTCTCTGTCCCACGCTCTGATCCAGGGTGCCACTCACATGTACGTGTCTCTTTGGGGTCCCCTGGTTGGTGACAGTATCTCCATCTGTCCTTGTTAATCAAAACCTTGACAGCTTTAAAGAGCAGTAGTCGGGTATTTGGTAAAATGTCCCTCAGTTTGGGGTGGTCTGGTATTTTTTCATGACTAGACAGGGGTTATGAGTTTAAGGGCTCTGTTCATCACATCGCAGCAGAGGGTGTGTGTGATACTGACATGAAATCACTGGTGATGTTGACCATCATCAGGCCGTTCGGGTGGTGTCTGCAGTTCCCTCCAGGGTAGGGTTACTGTTGTTCTTCCCGTGCTCTATTCTCCAGAAGCCAGTCACTAAACCCTGCCCGCACTCAAGGGGAGGGGATTAAACTTCACTATCTACGGGGAGGATATCTATATATATTTTTGGAATTCTTCTATGAGGAAGATTTGTCCCTTCTCCTCCCATTTATTTATTTATTCAATCATTTATTTATATGTGGACTGATGTATATTTACTTATATATGGGCTGATGTATTTTTATTTATATGTGGATCAATATATATTTATATGTGGACTAATGTATTTTTATTTATATGTGGATCAATATATATTGATATGTGGGCTGATGTATATTAATTTACATGTGGACTGATGTATACTTCTTTACGTGTGGACTGATGTGTATTTATTTAATATGTTGAGCTATAGTCCAGCACTGCATTATTTATTTTGCTGCTCAAGTGGTTCTAGCTTAGGCCACTGGGAGCCTTTGCCATTCCCCCATCGCTGTGGTTTGTTTCTGTTTTGTTGTGTTTTGAGCAATTCCTTGCTTCCGACACTCCAAGATGCTCCAGGCTGATTTTGTACATTCCCTACCCGAGACCTAGAATCAGCCATTTCTCCAAGGATCCCCAGTTCCTTTCACTGGAGAATGGCATCTTGAGATGCCAAAATCTTGAAAAACCAAAATCTGTATAAATTATTTTAAACATGAAAAGATGCTCAATTTCACTCACAATAACAGAAATACCAACAAAGCCAGAATGATACTGTCATTCACTCATAGCTCAACAAAGAACCAAGATTTGATAAGATGCTCTGCCGGAAAAGCTGGAGGTACATAGGACCTCTCCTTCTACGTTGCTCTAGGTAGAAGTGGCACAGCCTCAATGGAAAGCATTCGGTAACAGCTGTCAAAATTCAAATGCACGTACACTTTGATTTAGCAATCCCACATCTACTGATCTGCTTGCTGCCTATGAAATAATGTGTGAAAGAAAGGGTTTTTATTGCAGTGTTTATAAATTTCGAAGAACTATAAACAACATAAATGTATATCATAGGGAACCTGACATTTAGATTATGGTCCATCAGACTTGATGGAATACAATGCATTTATAAAAACAAATGAGAAAGCTCTTTACATACTGATGTCAAATGATCTCTAAGACATTTTTTGTTTTGGAGACAGAGTCTCCCTCTATTGCCAGGCTGGAGGGCAGTGGCACAATCTTGGCTCACTGCAACTTCCACCTCCCAGGTTCAAGTAATTCTCCTGCTTCAGCCTCTGGAGGAGCTGGGACTACAGGCGTGCGCCACCAGGCCCAGCTATTTTTTGTATTTTTAGTTGAGACAGGGTTTTACCATGTTGGCCAGGATGGTCTTGATCTCCTGACCTCAGGATCCACCTGCCTTGGCCTCCGAAAGTGCTAGGACTACAGGCATGAGCTCAGAACAAGCTAAAACACACTTCGGAGCCAAAGGAGTAAGGTTTGTCTAGGAAAAGGAATATATGCATATTTATACTCATGTATACACATTTTACTATATGAGCATAAACTATCTGGATGGAATCTCAGCTAGCAAATAATATTAATTGCCTATGGGTGGCTGACTAGGGGACAGGAGTAGAAGAAATAGTTTTCCTTGTAGACTTTGTATGCATTTCAAATATTGAATTTTTTGAATGTATTACCCAATCTTTCAAAAAAATTAACCCTATGCCTCTAAATAATTCATGAGTCTGTTGAGAAATCATAGTGGAAATTTTAAAATACTCGGAACTGAATGGTGGCGAAAATACTACCCACCAAAACTTGTGGGGTGCAACCAAAGCAATACTTGTAGGGAAATTCATAGCCATAATGTTCATATTTGCAAAGAAAATAGGCTGAAAATGGATGAACATTCCAAACAAGGTCACTGAAAGAAAGGTGTCTCAGGTGGGTTTGTTGTGTTTTGAGATAGGGTCTCATTTTGTTGCCCAGGCTAGAGTGCAGTGCCATAAACAGCTCACTGCAGCCTCAAACTCTTTTGCTCAGATTATCCTCCTGCCTCAGCCTCCTGAATAGGTTAGAGTACAGGTTTTTTTCACCACATCCAGCTAATTTTTAAATTTTTTGTAGACGTGGGGTCTCGCTATGTTACCCAGGCTGGTCTCAAACTCCTGGCCTCAAGTGATCCTCCTTTGACCTCCCAAAGCACTGGGATTACAGGTGTGAGCCACCACACCCAGCCAATAAGATTTAATTCTTTCTCCTAATCATTTAAAGAGCTTAAATTGTCTTTGGAGGTCAATGGGTACAACCCGCTCATTTCCTGGCTGGAGAACTGACGCCAGAAGAAGTCTGGAGACGTCGATTCTGTCCCCACCTTCTCCCGACCTTTGAAGGTGTTCTCCATTCCTCCTGGCCCAGTGGCACCCAACAGCAGGTGGTTGCTCCATGGAAGAGTCTGACATGCTACACATTTAGAAATATGGCCAATGGGATGATGTGCATTTCTGGCTGCGAGAAAACTGTGTATTCCGAGTACAGTGTGAGCTCAGGCTGGAATGCGAGTTTCTAGCAAATGATGGGGCAGCCCTAGAACTCTGTTTCCTGGAGGAACAGGGGGCAGGAGTGGGCAGCAGAGGCTGATCCATTAACAAGTGCAGATGGCTGGGCGCAGTGGCTCACACCTGTAATCCCAGCACTTTGGGAGGCCAAGGTGGGCAGATCACAAGGTCAGGAGACTGAGACCATCCTGGCTAACATAGTGAAACCCTGTCTCTACTAAAAATACAATAGCTGAGTGTGGTGGTACATGTCTGTAGTCCCAGCTACTTGGGAGGCCGCTGCAGGAGAATCGCTTGAACTTGGGAGGCGGAGATTGCAGTGAGCCAAGATTGCGCCATTGCACTCCACCCTGGCAGAGCGAGAATCTGTCTCAAAACAAAACAGACAAAAATGTGTAGATTGCTCTGCAGGGTGTAGGACCCTGAGACCATACCCCACCTCAGCCTCTGCACTCAGCCCAGGCCCCTCCCTAGCCTGGCCACATCCGGGTCCCAGAAAGACCATGCGTAAAATCTGAAATGGCTATTCTTGCAAAACCTTCCAGGCACATAGGGCTTAATGGCATAGCCGGACCGCTTCAGGAAACCATAGACATGAGCCTTCTCCGCCTCTGCCACCCAGAGCACTTGGAGACAGAGAAGGGACCAAGAGGCTGGACCAAGAGAAGGGACGGCTTTGTCCAGCAGAGACCAGCGTGGGTGTGCCAAGCATCAGCAGTGTTGGTGCCCATCAGATGCCAGCTGGCAGCTGCCTGGGCCTGAGCACAGGTGGGACACCCACAAATATGAAGGCAGGACTGAGAGAATCTTGGAGGCAGCCGATACCCCAACTGAGGATGGGGCAAGAACCCATGGCAGGCATTGTCAGATTATGATTGGTGCCCAGAGGCTGGCGAGGCCTGGGGCAGCACCAGCTGTACAAGCAAACACTAGAAGCATAGGAAGCACGTACAGCAGCCCGCGAGCCCAGCTCAGTCCCCTACCCAGCGATTCCAACCTCATGAAAACGCAGGGCAATTGAGACATACTCAAAGAATTAAAGAATAAAACACTGGTGATTTACAGTAGAGACAAGTTCACACATAAAAGGTTACTTTAGTCCTGAATTTAAAACTTAACGCTTGTTCTAAAAAGTACACATTTGCAAGTATTTTCACTTTAGAATATTATAAAAACAATTTCCCGAGGACTTAAGGATTTCTATTTTGAATTACAGAAGGTAAAGTGGAAGGAGCTGCTATCTGAAAATTGAAATAAATGTCAGCTGAGTGGTGCGAACAGCAGAGACATGATTTTATGGGCAAAACAGATTTCTTAAAGCAGTATCAAAAGGCCTGAGCTGAGTAGTTACTTTGAATATTCTAATTTCAAAGAAATGTGCCTCCTCTTTGCTGAAACGCTTTGCATGGTCACAGCACACTGGCACAGAAACCCTTCACTACAGGCACGTTATTAAGCAAGTATTTTTTTTGTTTGATTCCTGTAAATCTGCCAAGCCGATTTCCAGAAATTGATGTTGCCTGGGATCAGCAGGACACCAAAACTCCAGGTCAGAGAGAGGGTGGTGGTGCGTCTCAGGGAGCTCTCCCTCCCAGGGACAGGCAGAGGGTCAGCACGCACATCCACAAACAGCCAGGGGGTGCCTCTCAGGGGTCCCGAGAGCTCTCACAAGCAGAAACAACGTGATGGTTGGCTGGGCTGTCTCTGCTGCCTCATGCACCCCTTGGAGTGCCTGCAACAAAAACAAGGGGTTCCCTTCCAGAAATGTCCTGGCCAAACCATTGCATTCGTGATTGCAAGAAGCTCCAGGAAACCACTCTCCCAAATGCCAAACCGCCCGAAGCGGAGGACAGCATGAACAAAAGCCATGTCTTCAGCGTGGAGGAGCTGTGAGGGGTGGGGGTCGGCTTCTCCGTCTCACCAGGAATCCTCAGACCCGGCCGGTCAGGGTGCAAACTGGTTTCTCAGTTTGGAGAACAATTTGGTCCTATGTGGAAAAATAAAGATGCACATATCCTCCTCCCTCAGTTCCCTTCCAGATTGTATCCCCTAGAGACGCCCCTACCCCCAACACACACAGACACGCAATCTTCATGATTTAGTTAAAAAAAGGGAAACATCTGAATGCCCGTCAATAAGAGAATGGATACATAATATGTGATGTCTCCCATGGAGCATCACACAGCCAGGAAGAGGCGTGAACTGAAGCTGCTGGCCTCTGCATGGAGGCAGCTCAAAAACACACACCCGCGTGAAACAGGCCCATGTCTGCTGTATCAAATAATGCTATTCCTACAAAATTAAAGAACATACAAGACTATACCATATGTTTTTTTATGAGGACATTCTTGTGTAGTAAAAGTTGCAATCCTGCCTGGGGCGGGTACAGCAGGGACCCCTCTTAGGGGCCTGCTGAGTCCCCCAAGCATGGAAATAAAGGAAAATCTTGAATTCCTTCAGGGGAAATCCCCACCACCTAGTCAGCCTCTAGAAGTAAATGAGCAATTTCATTGATAAACAAGCTCGTAACAGTAGCTTAAAGCAATGCCTGCCCAAATTAAGTTCGCGCCACCAGATGTTCGATTCCCTATAGAAACTAAAGAGAACGCCCTGACCTGTGGCCCTGATTTGTTTCTCAGAAGCCCAGATCCCCGCCGAATGCCGAATGGCAAATGCCCTCCGCTGCCATGTGGACCTTAGATGAGGGGGACCGGGGCCTGAATTCTGACTGCTGTTCTTTGTTCTAAATTTCTTCCTGAGGGCAGTAACATTGCTTACTGCTGCTTCCAAGGTTTTAGACAAATCTTTGCTTCTTAACCAATCACAAATCCGAAATCTTTCAATCCGCCTATCACCTATAAGCCTCTGCTTCAAGATATTCCTCCTCTTTAGGCCAAACCGGTGTAGAACCTTCACATATTGATAGGATTTTGCTGGTAACTTCTGCTTTCCTGAAATTTACCCTTGCCTTTAAAACCCTTGTGTGGCAAGCCCATCAGGGAGGTTGGGAGCTCCTGACTGGCACCCAGCAAACAAGCACCTCCTTTCTCCCACCTCAAAACCTCAGTGTGGGTATTTGGCTTTGCCGTGCTGGTTTGTGCTAATAGGGTAGAGCAAACCCCTTGGGAAGGAAGGGGGGGGGCCAGGGGACACATGGGGGCTTCAGGAGAAGTTGGGAGAAGTTGGAACCTCTGGTTTCTTAAGTCAGGTGACAGCACATGGATATTCCTTTTACTTATTACGCTTGCTTCTTCTTCTTTTTTCTTTTCTTTCTTTTTTTTTGGGTGGGGGGAAAGAGTTTCCCTCTTATTGCCCATGCTGGAGTGCAGAGGCGCGATCTCGGCTCACTGCAACTTCTGCCTCCTGGGTTCAAGTGATTCTCCTGCCTCAGCCTCCCGAGTAGCTGGGATTACAGGCATGCACAGCCACGCCCGACTAATTTTGTATTTTTAGTAGAGACAGGGTTTCTCCATGTTGGTCAGGCTGGTCCTGAACTCCCAACCTCAGGGGATCACAGGCATGAGCCACCGTGCCCGGCCGTTTTTTGTTTTTTATTTTTTATTTGTTTTGAGATGGAGTCTCGCTCTGTCACCCAGGCTGGAGCTCAGTGGTGTGATCTCGGCTCACTGCAACCTCTACCTCCCAGATTCAAGCGATTCTCCGGCCTCTGCCTCCCAAGTAGCTGGGAATACAGGCACGTTCAGCCATGCCTGGCTAATTTTTGTATTTTTAGTAGAGACGGGATTTCACCATGTTGGTCAGGCTGGTCCTGAACTCCTGACCTCAGGTGATCTGCCTGCCTCAGTCTCCCAAAATGCTGGGATCACATTGTGAGCCACTGCGCCCGGCTTGAGCTTGCTTCTTCTGTTGCATAAATTTGTTTGTTTGTTTTGCTTGAAATACTCCATTAAGAAACAACAGCCAAAAGGTGAAAACGACCCAAATGTCCATCAGTGGATGAATGGGTAAACACGATGAGTGAAAACGTAGCCTTGATTTGTTTTAATCAGGAAAGGCGAGACACTCAGACAAGGAAATGGTCAGTGTAAAGGGGAAGCTTGTCGTCACCCTCACCCTGGAAACGGGATCATGGCGGGCCACCCAGGGCCACGTGGGGAAGCACCAGGACTGTCAGGTGAGAGAGTGGCCCGTGGCCCTCATTGGGGTTTTCACGGGATAGAATGGGCACTAAGTTTCAACTGGATGGTTTGAATAATTTGGGTGGACTCCGGAGTATAGAGCCAGTCCGTACTTGTCCAGGACCTGGCCCTGGGGTGACTCAGGCCAGGGGGATTATTGGCTTGGGGTGTAAATGTGTGATAAGAGGCGGCTGGGAATGTGGGCTCTGGGTTGGTTGGTCTGGATGTCAAAGGTGTGCTCGCAGCGGAGTCGTTCGCTAGCTCAGGACTTAGCAGCCTCCGGAGGGCGCACTCTCCAGGATCGAGGATCCCAATCCCAGAGCATCGAGAACACAGAAACTAAGAAAACATGGTCAAAACAGGGGTGTACACAGATGAGAGAATACGATTCAACCTTAAAAAGGAAAGAAACTCAGGCTGCAACACGGATGAGTCTTGAAGACCTTATGCAAAGTGAAATAAGCCAGTCGCAAAGAGACAAATCTGTAGGATGCCCCCCACAGGAAGTGCCTGGAGTACTCAAACTCATAGAGACAGGAAGGAAAGCCTTTCGCAGTGGCTGGGAAGGAGGAACAGGGAGTATGTCATGAGCAGAGCTTTGGTTTGGAAAGATGAAGGGCTCCGGAGCTGGACGGTGGTGGCGGCTGCACAGCAATGCCAATGGGCTGAACGCCACTGAGCCAGATGCTCAAACACGGTAAAATGGTGCGTTTCATGCTATGTATATTTTACCACCATAAAAACAATACCAATGTTAAAAGACTTCTTTCCCATGCAAAAATGTATGTGATTCTTTCGGCTGTTCTCAGCTGACTCTTCTACATGTAAGTGGGATACTTTCTGGAGGTCCTAAATTTTTCAGAACATATTAGATGAAACGCGCTGATGACAACAAAACAGAGCCGTGAAACAACACAGGTTTGCAGAGGTTGTTTATAAGGTCGAGGCGACCTGTGTGAGTCAGGATCTGGAAGTGGAAGCTGAGCTTTTTCCTGACAATAGGGACCTCTGGGACCCTTGGTGATGAAGGGTGTCCCTTCTGCACCTCTGTACTGAGCACACGCAGATGCGCACAGCAACGGTGCGTGACTCCATGCGCTCTGACCGCTGCATGTCAGGGCTGGGGTCTGCTCCAGGGAGCTTTGAGGTGGACTCAGGCTTATTTACAGCCCTCAGACAAGAAAACACGCACCATGGTTTTGGCGAGGATGTTCAAAACACACAGACCGCGTTAAGGGCCCCCAGGGGAGACATAGAGCAGGAGAAAAGGGTTCCTCTAGGAGGCAGGGCTGGGGAGAGCCTCGAGGAGGAGGCACTTTTGGAAGGACCCCCACATCGACAGCCTTACCCCCATGAACGTGCCTGATTTCATCTGTCTGGTCTCAGAAAGGACCACTGAGAGGTGGACGCTGGCTCCAACAGTGAGCAATGGGGACAGGAGACGCTGGCAAACTGGGTCACACAGCATCTCAGAGATTACAGGGCAGCATCACACACACACCCAGCTCCGGGAGGGCGAACAGTCAGGCCTCGAGGCAAAGAACAGCTCAGTGAGAGATGAAGCTGGGCAAAGGCATTGGTGGGAATGAAGGGGACCCCACGAACATGCTCCTAGGGCTAGAATGACTCCGTCAGAGCAGAGCCATCAGAGGCGCGACACTCCGATACTCTGTCAAGCATGGGAAGAGGAAGCTGAGGGCCCCATGGCGGGTTAACCCACAAAATCACACAAATAGATGCAAACCAGCAACTGTGACCATTGCTACAGAGCAGAAGTTCAGCTTCTCAGGGGAACAAGGTTGACAGGGGGCTTTGGTGTGGCTGGCGGGGGGGCGGATGGTCAGAGACCCTCCCTGAAGCAATGCATGAGCCAAGAGCCTCAGCATGAGCAGAAATTAACAATTGAGGAGGAGGCCAGCGAGTTCCCAGCAGAAGGAACGGCGTATGCCAAGGCCTGTGATGGTCACATGGCTTCAGACTCTGGCTACACCTGGTGATTCCCAGAAGTGTACCTCCAGCTCAACAGCCCCCACCCCCAGGCCCCAGGCTCATACCAATGGTCCCTGACATCGCCACTGCAACATCTAACCAGCATTTCACACCCAAGGAGTCCAGTCCTTGATCCCCCAAACCCCTGCTGCCCCTTATCTTCCCATCTCAATCATGGGGGCACCATCCACTGGCTGCAGATAACCTGCTGTGATCCTCAAAGTGTCCCTTTTCTTCTCCCTGCGACTTTCACAAGACACCCCTGAAACCGGAAGTGCCTGGGAGCCTGGATCTGGCTGGGCCACCTGCCCCGTGCTGACCGCCGCAGGCCTGTGAGAGCCCAGCTCCCTTGCTTCGAGGTGGGATGAGCTCTGGGCCATTGTCAAGCTGCGGAGTGTCCTGCGGGGCTCATTTCTTACTTGAGACTGCACCTTTGTGTGGCTTCCTCCCGACCCTGCTTCCCCTGTGGGCAGGTTACTCTACTCCTTGCATGAGCTGTGTGAGACGGAACGCTCGCACTGTGAATTAAGCAAAGCAACTTTACTAGTCGTGGACCAGCATCAGGAGACAGCAGGAGCCTAGGGTCCCTGCCCCCCGACAAGGCTCAGGCACGGTGGCCAGGGTGGATGGCGTCCCTCTGCACATGCCCCACGCAGCACCACAGCTGAGGGATGCCAAAAGGTGCTCCACTCTAGGTTTTCTACCCAGGGGATGTCACCTCACTGAGCTCAAGTGTTGCAGGAAGTCTTGCTCTAGGAGGGACAGGATAGAGCCTGCACTCTCTGGCCGGTTCCTCCTTATTTCAAGTCATTTCCCTGCCAGCACAACCCACAGTTATCCTGAAAACGACAGGCAAGAAAGTGGGGAAACGCTGGGTGGCCAAGGCCATCCGGGATTGTCCTGCATGGCCACTGTCCTCATTTCTTCTGAGAACACTTCTTTAATAAATTCTAGGCTGGGGGCGGTAGCTCACGCCTGTAGTCCCAGCACTTTGGGAGGCCAAGGCGGGCGGCTCACAAGGTCAGTAGATTGAGACCATCCTGGCCAACACAGTGAAACGCTGTCTCTACTAAAAACACAAAAATTAGCTGGGTGTGGTGGTGCACGCCAGTATTCCCAGCTACTCGGGAGGCTGAGGCAGGAGAATATGTTGCATCAGGGGGTTGGAGGTTGCAGGAGCTGAGATTGCGCCATTGCACTCCAGCCTGGCGACAGAGCAAGACTCTGTCTCAAAAATAAGTAAATGAATAAATAAATCCTTCACAGGTGAGTCCCATCTCCTGGTTTGCCTCTGTGACAACCCGATCTAAAAACCCCTCATCTGGTCCATTACCAAGTCCTGCGCTCATCTCAGAGATGTTTCTTGAATCTGTCCACTTCCTCCCATCTCCATGGCCAGTGCCCGATGTAGAACCCGATGTAGTGCCATGGCCTCCTCGGGGGTGTCCCTGACTTCCCTCTTCCTCCTCCACGTTCCCCACCGAATCACACCACTCCCTGAAAGAAAGCACTGCTCTCACTGCCAGTCTGCCGGGACGGTCTGCCCAGGTTCCTCTGAGACCCCCCTCTGCTGTGGCAGCACCTGGCCTGTCACAGTCATTGCAGTGTCCCCTGGCAAAGCGCCTAGCAAGGATGACTTCGGTCCAAATAACCCTTGAAGAAGTGCCCTTGAATTCCCTCTAAAGCTGAGGGGCCAGCGCCTGCACACAGGGGCCAGCACAGGGTGGCCCCGCCACCAGGCCAGCTTCCTTGGAGTGCAGGACCCCTGGCCAATATGTGGTTGAAAGAGGAGGGTGATGTGATGGTTAAGTTTATGAGTCAACTTAACTGGGCCACAGGATGCCCGGATAGCTGGCTAAGCACCATTTCCGGGTATTACATAAAGGTGTTTCCAGAAGAGATGAGCATTGGAATGGGTGGGTTGAGGAAAGCAGACGGCCTCCCCAGTGTAGGTGGGCATCATCCAACCCATCAAGATGCTGATGAGAACAAAAAGGCAAAGGAAGGTTTAATTTCCTCTCTGACTGACTGCCTGAGCTGGAACATCAATATTCTGCCTTTGGTACTCCTGGCTCTCAGACCTTCAGACTCAGAGTGGAATCTGCACCATTGACCACTGAGCTCTCAGGCCTTGGAACTACACCACCAGCTCTCCCATGTCTCCAGCTCTCCAGGGTCTCCAGCTTTTGGGTCTCCAGCTCTCCAGGGTCTCCAGCTTCTGGGTCTCCAGCTCTCCAGGGTCTCCACCTTCTGGGTCTCCAGCTTTCCAGGGTCTGCAGCTCTCCAGGGTCTCCAGCTTCTGGGTCTCCAGCTCTCCAGGGTCTCCAGCTTCTGGGTCTCCAGCTCTCCAGGGTCTCCAGCTTCTAGGTCTCCAGCTTTCCAGGGTCTGCAGCTCTCCAGGGTCTCCAGCTTCTGGGTCTCCAGCTCTCCAGGGTCTCCAGCTTCTGGGTCTCCAGCTCTACATGGTCTTCAGCTTTCCTGGGTCTCCAGCTCTCCAGGGTCTCCAGTTTCTGGGTCTTCAGCTTTCCTGGGTCTCCAGCTCTCCTGGGTCTGTAGCTCTCCAGGGTCTCCAGATTCAGGTCTTCAGCTTTCCTGGGCCTCTAGCTCTCCTGGGTCTTCTGGGTCTCCAGCTTCTGAGTCTCCAGCTCTCCTGGGTCTCCAGCTCTCCAGGGTCTGCAGCTCTCCCAGGTCTCCAGCTTTCCTGGGTCTCCAGTTTGCAAACAACAGACTATGGGACCTCTCAGCCTCCATAATCACATGAGCCAGTACCTTCTAATACATCTCTCGGCTAGATGATAGACAGCTAGAGAGAGATATACATATAGATCATACTTCTAGATATTATGATAGTTAATTTTTGGTGTCAACTTGACAAAATTATGGAAAATAAAACAGCTGGTGAAGCATGATTTCTGGTTGTGTCTGGGGGTGTTTCTTGAAGAGACTGGCATTTGAATCAGCTGAGTAAAGGACCCTCACGCAGCATGCAGGGAGCACCATCCACTTGGCTGAGGACCAGGACAGAGGAAAAGGCTTGGGAAGGTCTAATTTGCTCTCTCTCTTTCCCCTGGAGTTGGGACAGCCTTCTCCTGCCCCTGGACATCACAACTCCAGGTTCTCTGACCTTCGAACTCTGAGACTTGCACCAACAGATCCCCGTTTCCCAGACCCCGGGCTCCAACTGAGAGTTACCTCATTGGCCGTTGGTTCTCAGACCTTTGTGCCTGAACTGAACCACACTGCCAGCTTCCCTGCTTCTGTTTGCAGACAGCATATTGCGGGGCCTCTCAACCTCTAATTCCCTGAGCCAGTTCCCCTAATAATGCTCTTCTCATCTATCTGTCTGCCTGTCTATCTACCTATCTATCTATCTTTATCCATCTATGTATGCATGTATACATCTATCATCTATCTATCTACAGCCTATTGGTTCTGTTTCTCTGGAAAACACTGACTAATATAGATATAGACATAGACACAGACACAGACAGACACAAACACAGACCCAGACCCAGACACAGACACAGATATAGACACAGACACAGACATAGATATAAACACAGACACAGACACAGATATAGACACAGACACAGATATAGATACAGCTGTAGATGGAAACACAGACACAGACACAGACACAGACACAGATATAGACACAGACATAGTCACAGACACACAGATATAGACACAGACACAGACACAGATATAAACAGACACAGACACAGATATAGACACAGACACAGACACAGATATAGACACAGACACAGACATAGATATAGACAGACACAGACACAGATATAGACACAGACATAGTCACAGACACGCAGATATAGACACAGACACAGATATAGATACAGCTGTAGATGGAAACACAGACACAGATACAGACACAGACACAGATACAGACACAGACACAGATATAGACACAGACATAGTCACAGACACACAGATATAGACACAGACACAGACACAGATATAAACAGACACAGACACAGATATAGACACAGATATAGATACAGCTGTAGATGGAAACACAGACACAGACACAGATATAGACACAGATATAGACACAGACACAGACACAGATATAGATACAGCTGTAGATGGAAACACAGACACAGACACAGATATAGACACAGACACAGATATAGATGCAGCTGTAGATGGAAACACAGACACAGATACAGACACAGACACAGATATAGACACAGACACAGACACAGATATAAACAGACACAGACACAGATATAGACACAGACATAGTCACAGACACACAGATATAGACACAGACACAGACACAGATATAAACAGACACAGATAGAGACACAGACACAGACACAGATATAGATACAGCTGTAGATGGAAACACAGACACAGATATAGACACAGACACAGATATAGATGCAGCTGTAGATGGAAACACAGACACAGATACAGACACAGACACAGATATAGACACAGACACAGACACAGATATAAACAGACACAGACACAGATATAGACACAGACATAGTCACAGACACACAGATATAGACACAGACACAGACACAGATATAAACAGACACAGATAGAGACACAGACACAGACACAGATATAGATACAGCTGTAGATGGAAACACAGACACAGATACAGACACAGACACAGATATAGACACAGACATAGTCACAGACACACAGATATAGACACAGACACAGACACAGATATAAACAGACACAGATAGAGACACAGACACAGACACAGATATAGACACAGACACAGACACAGATATAAACAGACACAGACACAGATAGAGACACAGACACAGACACAGATATAGATATAGCTGTAGATGGAAACACAGACACAGACACAGATATAGACACAGACATAGTCACAGATCTAGATATAGACACAGATGTAAACACAGACACAGACGCAGATGCAGTTACCCACATAGACACAGACATAGACCACATGGAAGAGGGTTGAGAAAAATGTCCCACCCTGTGTTGGCCAGTATTGATCTCTAGGCAGAGAAATTAGAATGTTATTTGATATATTTGGTTTTTAGTTATTCATTCATTTATTCAACTAAAACATGCCTGGCTCTGTGGTGTTCACTGCAATGAAGACTATGGGCTCTGGTGTCAGACAACCTGGGTTCAAATCCTGGCACTGACATTTACTGGCTGTGTGATCTCAGGCAAGTTGCTAAGCCTCTCTGTGCCTAGGGTTCCTCATTTGTAAAATTGATTTATTAAAACTTTCTCCAAGGATTGTTGGAAAAGCATAAGGTACTTGAAACAATGCTCGGCACATATCAGCCAGGCTTCATTAATGTAATTCATCAAGCAAAACTGTGCTGAGCACCTGCCATGTGACAGGCACTGTTCCAGGTGCTTGGGATGTGCCTGAAGAAAATGGTAACAGTCCCTATGCCTGTGGAGCTAACATAGACACACACACAGAAATAGACAGAGTCTAGCAGAGGGAGACAGGAATAGACAACAAGTATAACCCGGAAGTAAATTAACTAGCTTCCCAGAAGGTCGGAAGTGCTATAGGAACAAGACTCAGAGGAGCAGCCCGGGGGATCAGGAGTGGCTGGAAGTGCAATTACAAGCAGGCAAGGTCAGCGTCATGGAGAAGGTGGTGTGTGAGCAAAGGCTCAGTGGTGAGGGAGGCAGCCATGCAGACATCCCAGAAAATGCGTTCCAGCAGAGGGAAGAGCCAGTGCAAAGGTTGCAAGGTGGGAGGTGTGGCCGATGAACAGCAAGAAGACAGGTGGGAGGTGACAGAGTCACAGGGAGTAGGAGGAGATGGGGTTAGCACTCCACGCTCCAGCGCGCTGGACAGATGGCAAAATGGAAACAAAGATGGAATCGACTTTTTTCCTTTTCATATGTTTTCCGAATTTTCCTTAATACGCATTTTTAGGCTGGGCAAGGTGGCTCAATCCTCTGATCCCAGTACTTTCAGAGGCTGAAGTGGGGCGATTGCTTGAGGTCAGGAGTTCAAGACGAGCCTGGGCAACATAGGGAGACTCCTGTCTCTACAAAAAATTTTAAAAATGAGCCAGTCATAGTCGAGCATGGCTGTGGTCCCAGCTGCTTGGGAGGCTGAAGTAGGAGGATGGCTTGAGCCTGGGAATTCAAGCTGCAGTGAAGACTGAGCCACCGCACTCCAGCCTGAGTGACAGAGTGAAGCCCTGTTTCAAAACAAATTATATACCTACATACAATTTTATAGTAATTTTTATATAAAATAAATAATCTTACATATAGGAAACATTATATATATAATTTTTTGGAACAGCCTCGGGAATGAGGATAGCTTGGACGCCCCCCGACCCAAAGCCCAGAAGAGTGGGAACTTCCTGTGGCTGCCACACCCACCACCCCTTCTTCGTGGCGTCCCTCTGGTTCATTCTTCCACACACAGCACTTGCTCTTTCCTGTGATTGTTGGGACACACGGAACAGTTTCTGTCCTTGTTTGCTGTCTCTCCCTCACACACCCAGGCTGTACGCTCTGGGAGGGCAGGACCCCGTCCTCTCTTTGCCCCTACACTGTGGTCCACGCCAGACCTTTGCTACGGGTGTGTTTTACAGACAAACAATCTAGAGTATCTTCTCTCGCTGGGGAAAGATGAGGAAGCGGCATTTCCACCTTTAAAGGGACCCTTCTCAGTCTTTCTCCACTTCAAATTCTTCTTCAGTGAGCTGGGGGGACTCCTGGCCATAGGCAGGGCCAAGATTCCCCTTTTCCGGGAGCTACTAAAGCCATCCCCAGGGTCCTGTTTGAAGAAGAAGCCAACGCGCACTGTTGTCTCCAAGGCTGTGGCCCACAGAGGTGGCAAGGCCAGCAGGCAGGCAGAGGAACGAGTGCCCACTCACAGCGCTGGCCCCAGCCACACCCTAAACCAGGAGCTCTCAACAGGGCGGAACGTGGAATAGGTTTGGAGACTTACAGAGGCATTTTGCGTCACAGAGGCTGGGTGAGGACACTGTTGACTTCTGCAAAAACTGGGGTGGGGACTTCAAATGTTCCACAGTGGGCAAGATGGTCCCGCCTCACCAAGAATCATCCGTATCCCACACGACTTCTGAATGTCCACTGGACTGTATTTAAAATCATTTTAAAGTGACTGTGACTCCGAAATGCCAAAGAAGCCTCGCCGGGAGCGGTGGCTCACGCCTGTAATCCCAGCACTTTGGCAGGCCAAGGTGGTGGATCACCTGCAGTCAGGAGTCAAGACCAACCTAGCTAACATGGTGAAACCCCACCTCTACTAAAAATACAAAATGAGCCAGGTGTGGTGGCGCGTGTCTGTAATCTCAGCTACTTGGGAGGCTAAGGCCATGAGAATCACTTGAACCTGGGCGATTGAACAGAGGTTGCAGTGAGCCAAGATCGCACCACTGCACTCAAGCCTGGGCAACAAGAGTGAAACACTGTCTCAAAAAAAAAAAAGTCTCAGAATTTCAAAATTAAATTTTATATAAGACCTTGTCTACCATCATTCAGCACCTAAAAACTAACATTATTAATATATATTTTAAATTATACATATGTTTAAACTGAACACTGAAGTCTTCAATTATCATGTGAAAGGACATTGTACTTTGTTTTGTTCCGATTTTTACCAAGATAGTCACCCATTCGGAAGACCATGTCTACCAGTGGAGTTCTGCCTGGGCGTTTATCTAATACAGTACAGATTATTTTATTTAAATTATCCTTATTTTATTTCTTCTTTATTACTGCTAAGGAATTATACTGAGGTCTAAAAATATGTGTCTGAATTCCATTTCAGGACAGTAAAGAAGGAGCTACATAATCTTTGTGATGGAACGGGATCGTGAGCTGAGGGGTTGAGGACGGTTGCTGGAGGCTGGGCGCAGGACTGCACAGATGCCAGTGGAATTTTCCACCTGGTCCTGATGGCTCATCTTCATGCCTTCTCGCTGGCTCTCCTCGCCTTCCCAGGCAGAATCATTACCCCAGCTCCCCTCCCATCGGTGCACCCTTTTGTCACCAGTATGGCGGCCAAGTTGACTGCCTTTTCTCTTTTCCTAGCTCCTTGCTTCTAAAGTCTAGTTTTTTATACGTAGGCCCAGGAGTATACAGAGTGAAAATTATGCAACTTCACTTTCAACATGAGGATTCCAAGGTAGCTCTTGGGCACTGACCAGGGTATGGCTCCCCGATAGCATGACTCAGTTTCCCCCATCCATGTGGTCTAGACAAGGGTCATGGTGGGGCAGGGGCTGATGTGGTGTTTCTTGTAATTTCATCATCATGGCAGGGGCAGTGGCTTCTCTGCGAGGCAGCCAAAGCTGCAATTACTTCCTTCTGCTCTTCATTGATCCTACTTGGTATTTTCGGGCCTCTTGAATATATAAGTATTAACTAATCTGAGTGTTAACATTAGTTCTTCCTCAAATCCAGAGAAATATCAGCTGTAATCTTCCCAAATGCCTCTGCACTACTTCCTCCAGCCACTCCTCTGAGGCTCTAATGAAACAGAGTAGATCTTTTCATCTCTCCTCTGAGAGACAAGAGACAGGGAAGTTTTGCTTCATGCTTCATTTCGTCAGTTTATTCTGACTTATATTCCAGTTCACTAATTCTCTCTATAACGATGTGTAATAAACTCATCATTGAATCCCGACTTTAGGAATTAGGAATTCAGTGGAATTCCTAATCTGAGTTATTTTTTAGTTCTAGAATTTCTATTTGTGTTTTTTTTTTTTTGTCAAAACTGCTATGTCATGTTTTGCTTCTGCTGCTGCTTTTTTATTTTTGGCCAAAAAAAAAAAAAAAATCAAGCATATCATGTATTTCCTTGAACAGAGTAAACATGATTATTTCATAGTCTACAGTTTTTATAGTATATTGAATATGGTGTCCCTCTGTCACTGTTTTGCTGGTTCTTGCTCTAAGTGTCATGTCTCCTCACGCATCTGATTTTTTTTTTTTTTTTTTTTTTAAGACGGAGTTTTGCTCTCGTTACCCAGGCTGGAGTGCAATGGTGCGATCTCGGCTCACTGCAATTTCCGCCTCCTGGGTTCAGGCAATTCTCCTGTCTCAGCCTCCTGAGTAGCTGGGATTACAGGCACGCGCCACCATGCCCAGCTAATTTTTTGTATTTTTAGTAGAGACAGGGTTTCACCATGTTGACCAGGATGGTCTCGATCTCTTGACCTCGTGATCCACCCGCCTCGGCCTCCCAAAGTGCTGGGATTACAGGCATGAGCCACCACGCCCGGCCGCATCTGATTATTTTTGAGTGTGTAGTTGCTATCATATTTTATTTTATCTTATGACAGAGTCTTGCTCTGCCTCCCAGGCTAGAGTTTAGTGCAACCCCCATCTCCCAGGTTCAAGCCATTCTCCTGCCTCAGCCTCCTGAGTAGCTGGGATTACAGGTGGCCACCACCACGCCCAGCTAATTTTTATATTTTTAGTAGAGAGGATTTTGCCATGTTGTCCAGGCTGGTCTTGAACTCCTGGCCTCAAGTGATCCACCCATTTTGGCCTCCCAAAGTACTGAGATTACAGGTGTGAACCATCACACCCGGCCTGATATCTATTTTAAAAATTAATTATAGAAAACCCTTCAGATCTAAGAGGATGTAATTCTCCTTTAAAGATCATGTTTTTTGTGGTTTTCCTTTTTCCAGGTGCTGAGGATAATAATGATCTAGAACCAACGCTTTTTTTTTTTTTTTTTTTTGTGACAGTCTCATGCTGTTGCCCAGGCTGGAGTGCAGGGTCATGATCAGGGCTCTCTGCAGCTTCTACTTCCCTGGCTCAAGCAATTTTGCTTCAGCTCCCGAGTATCTGGGGCCACAGGTGCACACCACTGTGCCTGGCTAATTTTTAAAAAATGTTTTTTATAGACACTAGTCCTCACTATGTTGTCCAGGCTGGTCTCAAACTCCTGGACTCAAGTGATCCTCCCACCTGGGCCTCCCAAGGTGCTGGGATTACAGGCATGAGCCACCATGCCCAGTTTAGAATCACCTTAATATAATTTAAGGGCTTCAGATTTTCTGGGCTGTCCAGATGATAAAAAGCTAAGATTGCCGGGGGCAGTCACACCTGTAATCCCAGCACTTTGGGAGGCCCAGGAGGGCAGATCCCCTGAGGTTGAGAGTTCAAGACCAGCCTGACCAACATGGTGAAACCCTGTCTCTACTAAAAATACAAAATTAGCTGGGCATGCTGGCATATGCTTGTAATCCCAGCTACTGGGGAGGCTGAGGCAGGAGAATTACTTGAACCCAGGAGGCAGAGGTTGCGGTGAGCCAAGATCACGCCATTGCACTCCTATCTGGGCAACAAGAGCGAAACTCTGTCTCAAAAAAAAAAAAGAAGAAAGAAAAGCTAAGATTATTCTATTTCCTTGGATGCAGCCCTTTGGGTCCCAGCCTAAAGTGGAATAGGGTTTACAGGTTCTCACCTGTGATACTGTGAAATGCATATTTGGTCTTTTCCTGGCACACAATTCTTTAAATCCTTGGGATCTTCAAAGTGATGAGTGTCTTTTGTATGCTAATGAGTTCACTGATGGCTGGCAGCCCATGTGTAGCTTCAGGATGGTGGCTGGTCACAAGAGAGACCAAAGCAAGATTAGACAGTTGGGACTTTCAGCTTGTCTCCAACCAACCTCCAGGGAAGAGAGAGGGGCTGAAGGTTAAATGGCCAATGGCCAGTGATTTAATCAATCGTGCCTATGTCATGAAGCTTCCATAAAAACCCAGAAGGGAACCACTATTCAGCCATAAAAAGGAATGATGGCATTTGCAGTGACCTGGATCAGATTGGAGGCCGTTGTTCTAAGTGAAGTCACTCAGGAATGGAAAATCAAATATCATAGGTTCTCACTGCTGTGTGGGAGCTAAGCTATGAGGACCCAAAGGCCTAAGATTGATACAATGTGCTCGATGATAGACTGGACAGAGAAAATGTAGCACATATACACCATGGAATACTATGCAGCCATCAAAAACGATGAGTTCGTGTCCTTTGTAGTGACATGGATGAACCTGGAAACCATCATTCTCAGCAAACTGACACAAGAACAGAAAATCAAACACCGCATGTTCTCACTCATAGGTGGGTGTTGAACAATGAGAACACATGGACACAGGGAGGGGAGCATCACACACTGGGGTCTGTAGGGGGGAAATAGGGGAGGGACAGCAGGGGGTGGGGAGTTGGGGAGAGATAGCATAGGGAGAAATACCAGATATAGGTGATGGGGAGGAAGGCAGCACATCACACTGCCACGTGTGTACCTATGCAACTATCTTGCATGTTCTTCACATGTGCCCCAAAACCTAAAATGCAATTTTAAAAAAAAGATTGATACAATGGACTTTGGGACCTGGAGGGAAGGGTGGGGGTGGTGAGGGATAAAGGAATGCAAATAGGCTGGGGGCGGTGGCTCAGGTCTATAATCCCAGCACTTTGGGAGGTTGAGGCAGGCGGATCACCTGAGGTCAGGAGTTCGAAATCAGCCTGTCCAACACCGAGAAACCCTGTCTCCATTAAAAACACAAAATTAGCCAGGCATTGTGTATGCCTGTAATCCTAGCTACTTGGGAGGCTGAGGCAGGAGAATTGCTTGAACCCCGGAGGTGGAGGTTGCAGTGAGCCCAGGTCACGCCATTGCACTTCAGCCTGAGCAACAAGAGTGAAACTCCATTAAAAAAAAAAAAAAAAAAAAAGACTGCAAAGGGTGCAGTGTATATTGCTCAGGTGTGGGTGCACCACAATCTCACAAATCACCACTAAAGAACTTGTTCCTGTAACCAAACTCCACCTGTACCCCAATAACCTATGGAAAAATAAGAAAGCAAAAAATTAAAAAACCAAAAAGGACTTGGTCTGGGAGCTTCTGGGTAACTGAACACGTGGAGGTTCCTGGAGGGTGGCGCACCTGGAGGGGGCATGGAAGCCCTATAGATACAAAGGAATGAATGCATAAATGAGAAGAAGAAAAAACTTTTCTTACGATAAAATGCCAACTAATAAATGTGGAAGAAATTATGGAATTAGAAAAATTACCATTTGACAATCATCATAGTTGTTAGTAATTTAGCTAAGAAGTTTCGGTAGGTGTCAAGGCCGACGAGTGAAAGTTTGAACAGGCAGGAATATTTATGTGGCTTCAAGGCACTTCTCTGCAAAACACTTATTAAATACAAAGGGAAAAGTAATAACAGTGGAGACACCTGGCAGAGACCATCATTTTAGCCAAGTGACCAGAATCATGGTCAAAGAATCATGTCCGATCAGCAGTCATAGGATGAATCTGCGTTGTGTTCTCCCGATACGGTACAATGGAAAACACACAGCACAACTGCTGTGACAGTGCTGCCAAAAGTGCGCGACCTGAATCTAATCAAAAGGAAGCATCGGACAGACCCTGCTTGAGGGGCACTCTGCAAAATAACTGAGCTGAGCTTTTCGAAGTGTCAAGGTCATACAAGTCAAGAAGGGACAGAGAAACTGTCAGATTGAAAGAGACTGAAGAGACGTGTCAACTAAATGCAGCTTGTGACCCAAGACTGGATCCCATTGTCACAAAGGATAGTCCTGGGAAATTGCTAAACGTGAATGCAGGATCCTGTTGATGAGATGGCAGTAGTGTGTGAGGCTAATTTCCTGATATTCATGCTGCCTTGTTATGCAGGAGACCACCTCGTGGTAGGATGTACACTCTAAAGAACGTGAGATCATGGACTTCAGGCTGGTCATTAAGTGGTTCAGAGGGGGAAAAAAACGATTAGTACTCTTCTTATAATCTGCTTTTTTAAATTTAAAAAAATTTTTTATTTTATAGAGATGAGGTCTCATCAGGTTGCCCAGGCTGGTCTCGAACTCCCAAGCTCAAATGATCCTCCCACCTCAGCCTCCCAAAGTGCTAGGATTACAGGAGTGAGCTACCTCGCCCAGCCCAGATTTCTATAAAATAATTTCAAAATTAAAATTACCTTTAGCACTAAAACATATGAAGTAGTAGCAAAGAAACTGGTTAAAAGGTAGACATCTAAATTTTGACTATGAAGCAATAATAATGTCTAATTTTAGGGATTAAAAAAGGTAAGAGTGAAGGCAACAATAGTGTGTATAAGTCAAATGGGCTATATAAGAATTAAAGGATTGTAAGGAACTCTATTAAGAATGAAGATATTGATTAAATTTAGATTTTGGTAATTTAAGAACACGTGAAGAAAAAATCGTTCTATTATAAAGACATGCACACGTATGTTCACAGCGGCACTGTTTACAACAGCAAAGACGTGGAACCAACCCAAATGCCCATCAACAATAGACTGGACAAGGAAAATGTGGTACATGTACACCATGGAATACTATGCAGCCATAAAAAATGATGAGTTCGTGTCCTTTGTAGGGACATGGATGAATCTGGAAACCATCATTCTCAGCAAACCGACACAAGAACAGAAAATCAAACACCGCATGTTCTCACGCATAGGCGGGCGTTGAACAATGAGAACACATGGACACAGGGAGGGGAGCATCACACACTGGGGTCTGTTCTGGGGGCCAAGGGAGGGATGGCGGGGGGGAAGTGGGAAGGTCAGGGAGGCATAACATGGGGAGAAATGCCAGATATAAATGACCAGGGGGAAGGAGGCAGCAAACCACATTGCCACGTGTGTACCTATGCAACAATCCTGCGTGATCTGCGCAAGTACCCCAGAACCTAAAGTACAGTAAAAAAAAGAGTCCCACAAAATTGTGTGTGCATTAAGATTATACTATACTTACACGGTTACAATCACAACCACATAGAAATATAGAAATATATGATGACATATGACAGACATGATTATAATCATAACCATATAGAAATAGATGCAGAGTGGATTAAAATTTAAAAGAACATGCAAAATTGAAAATTGTTTTATTTTTTTTTATTTTTATTTTTTATTTTTTTGAGACGGAGTTTCGCTCTTTGTTACCCAGGCTGGAGTGCAATGGCGCAATCTCGGCTCACCGCAACCTCCGCCTCCTGGGCTCAGGCAATTCTCCTGCCTCAGCCTCCCGAGTAGCTGGGATTACAGGCACGTGCCACCATGCCCAGCTAATTTTTTGTATTTTTAGTAGAGACGGGGTTTCACCATGTTGACCAGGATGGTCTCGATATCTTGACCTTGTGATCCACCCGTCTCGGCATCCCAAAGTGCTGGGATTACAGGCGTGAGCCACCGCGCCCGGCCCAAAAATTGTTTTATTTAAGTGGAAAACATGAAATATATTTTTTTCTTTTAAAACAGTTCATTTTGCTGGATATTAATTTTGCAATAAAATGTGATATTTAAAAGAAAAAATCCATGGTTACCACAGAAAGAATAAACAAACGGTGGGAAAGGAGAAGACAAAAGTTGGTTCGAATGAAAGTAAGAAAGGGGAAGGAAGGAAAAAGCAGAACCGCAGAAAACCCAAAATAGGATGGTGGCAAGAAGTCCAGGCAGATGGAAGCAGAAAGCAAACAGGAGCCGTAAAACCAACGTGAGAGAGAGTGGAGTTGACGGTGAAAGCACTCACCAGGCAAACGGACGTTGTGAGATGATAAAAGCCACCATTTATGAAGAAAATAGACCTGCGTCCGCAAAACTGTGCAGCAGGTACATAAACAAGAGCTGTTACAAATGATAGGAGACTTCGATTAAAATCCAGATGCATGATCAGGCACAGTGGTTCACGCCTGTAATCCCTGCATTTGGGGGGGCCGAGGTAGGTCGGGAGTTCAATACCAGAATGACCAACATGGTAAAACCTTGTCTCTACTAAAAATACAAAAAAATAGCAGGACGTGGTGGTGGGCGCCTGTAGTCCCAGCTACTCTGGAGGCTGAGGCATGAGAATCACTTGAACCTGGGAGGTCAAGTTGCAGTGAGCTAAGATTGCACCACTGCACTCCAGCCTGGGCTACAGAGCCAGACCCTGTCTTCCCACACATATGTATGTATGTATGTGTGTGTGTACACATATACACATGTTAATCAATATGTGTAAATACATATATACAAGTATAGTGGGATATGTCAATATTTGCAATAAGATATATTAAAATCTTCATACTTAGTGGAAATATATCTAGAACTTCATATTACCTGCATAGAGAAATTTATTTTCTCTAGTCCATGGACATGTTCCTGTTCTCAGCCATAAAGAAATGCTTGAGAATATTTTTATTTTTTACTTTTATTTTACTTTTATTTTTTTGAGACAGAGTCTCACTCTGTCACCCAGGCTGGAGTTCAGTGGCATGATCTTGGCTCACTGCAACCTCCACCTCCCAAGTTCAAGTGATTCTCCTGCCTCAGCTCCCAAGTAGCTGGGATTACAGGTGTGCACCACCACCCCAAGCTAATTTTTGTATTTTTAGTAGAGATGCGGTTTCGCCATGTTGGCCAGGCTGGTCTCAAACTCCCCATCTCAAGTGATCCACCCTCACTTGGCCTCCCAAAGTGCTGGGATTGCAGGCCTGGGCCACCGCACCCGCCGACAATATCTTTGAAACAGAGGCTTTACCAGCACGCCCTCTAAATATAATTCACAACAATCAGAAATAATTACTACAGAAATGACCCAAAAAAGGTTTACAACTCAAAATTAAGAGACATGTTCCTAGCTTACACTTAGCTCAAAGAGGAAGTTTTAAAAAATGGTAATGGCATACTATCCTGAAAATATTTTTTTTTTAAAAAAAAAAGGACATTTCCTCCCAAAATCCATGTGAATCCTCAAAACTGAGACTCGCAGGAAACTTTAGCACTTTAAGACGCTTTCGTTATTGAAGTAGGAAGATGAAGAATAAAAGAACTAATATCTTGTACTCATCCTAAGGAATGAGGAAAGGAAAAGGAAATTAATCAAAAGAAACCAGGTAGAGCAAGTGAACCAAGACGAAAAGCGACTCTGATGGAAGGGAGGAGCTGGTCAGTGCCACTGACGCGCGCGGTGATCAGAGGCATTTCCTGAAGGCACTGCTCAAGCTGGAGAGTGTTCTAGAGAGAGGGTGCGGTGGGTGCTGGAAACTAGAGCCTGCTGTCATGGCCAGGCCAGCCACACACCTGTGATGGCGGCTGGGAGGAGCGCCAGTGGGCAGCACGGGGACTTGGGGGGCCATTGGGAAAGGGAGGCTCCTGGAGAATCAGATTCCGCGGGGCTCGGGCAGGACCCCTCAGAGGACGCTCAGAGCCACAGGTGTGGTTCAGCAGTCACCAGTTGGCACATACACAGCTGCAGGTGTGGAAAGGGCCACTCTCAGAAGCCCAGGAGTGGAGGCCGGTCGGCTCCTCTGAGCACACCGCCCGGTGGTCTCCAAGAACGCAGCATCCTGGCCAACGGGAACCGGAGACGCAGCCACCATTTATGAAAAGGTAGGGTTCTCCGGATGCCCTTCTCAGACATCCACATGGTGTTTTCCGTAGGTCCAGAAATGGTCAGTGTGAGCAGAAGGAAGATGCAGGACCCCAACCCCAGCATCAGCACCCCACGACGAACTGGCAGAAAGGACGAGGGGCAGAGGAACTACGAGGCTCCTCCCTGACCCCGAGACTTGGAGGCCACAGACCTGCTATGAGTGGGCTTGGCCCCTCCTGCGTGGTGGGCTGCACCGGGTGAACACGGGGTGAGCGTGTTGGGTTGGTCTCAGAAGGAAGTCCCATTCATTCTTGCCGGTAACATCCACAGGGTGATTCCCCATCAGCACACAGCCCGCCGCTCCGTGGTCCTGTTCTTGAACTGATGGCCTAACCCCCGCAAAGCCCCTCAGCCCTGAGACCCTCCTCTGGCTGGGAGCCATGGTATCCATGGCAACCACTGCAGACCCAGATGAGGATCTGGGAAACAAAGCCACATCTGAGTGAAACTAGCCGAGGTGTGGCTACAGCGCGTGTGGGGTGCCCCCACGTGGTCAATCGGGACAGAGGCGCACGAGTGTCCCGCAGGGGGTGTGAAAACTGGCCCAATCCGGAGTGTTCAGAGGACCATTCCTAAGGAAATCCGTTTGTCACATTGCAAAGCCCTCTCCCGCGCTGTCCTGGCTTCTGGCAGCGACCCTCTTTGTCCCCTCTTCACCCCGAGTCTGTGTGGGACCCTCTTCACCCCGAGTCTGTGTGGGACCCTCTTCATCCCGAGTCTGTGCCCCGACTCTCTATTCTGTTGGGCCCAGGGACCTCAGGGATGAGTTAGACTCAGCGTCCCCTTCCCTCTAGGAGTGTGGAAGGCATCTGAGTGAGTGTGTGTAGCTGTGGAGTTACACCCTTCAACTAGAGATTTTAATATAGTATTTTATGGTAAACAAAAGCAGGTTATCTGTAGAGCAGAATGAATACTGTACAGGAATTTTTAAGGTCAAACAGAGACTTTGCCGAACTTTTCCATCCAGGCAGGTCACTTCTGCCTCTTTCACCCCCAGGGACTCACATTTCCCTCTTCTGTGTTGGGGTTGCTTCCGTGCAAGTGTTTGAGAGGTGTGGCCTGGCTGTAGCATCAGAAAGACTCTGGCTTTGACATAGGAATTTGGAGGGGCACAAACGTCTTCATTTAATCTCTCTAAACCTATTTCCCATCAATAAAGCAGTGACTGCAGCCTATATACCCACCAGGCAAAGGAACCCGAAATGCGTTCCTGAGCCTCTTAGGCCTCTCAGATTACAGCCGGTGCCCATCATTCACAATAGCTATGTTTTGTAGGATTCCCTCAAAGACTGAATGAATGGATACTGAACCATTGCTCTCAGGGAAACTCAAGGCCAAGGTCGTCTGAGCCTGGTCACTTTTGTTTTGTTTTTCTGAGAGAGTCTTGCTCTGTAGCCCCGGCTGGAGTGCAGTGGCATGATCGTGGCTCACTGCAACCTCTGCCCCCAGGTTCAAGTGAGTCTCCTGCCTCACCCTCCCAAGTAACTGGGATTACAGGTGCCCACCAACATGCCTAGCTAAGTTTTGTATTTTTAATAGAGGCGGAGTTTCGCCATGTTGGCCAGGCTGGTCTCGAACTCCTGATCTCATGATCCACCCGCCTCAGCCTCCCAAAGAAAGTGCTGGGATTACAGGCGTGAGCCACCACGGCTGGCCTCTGGTCACATTTTATTAGTCTATGAATAAACAGTTTTCTTTCATGTGTGTTTCTGTTTAAATATACCTCATTTTGTGTCTATCGGTGATTATCTCATGCCTGCACAAAGTGTATCTAACAGGAGTTTTCTCCATGAGGCAGGTCGCCACCTTCTTGCATTTAGGAACATCAGTCAGCGCTTTAGCGCACGCTGGAGTGAGGGCCTTTCAAACAACAAAATCACCAAGAAGAAACACGAAAATGCAAAACCATAGCACCAAGTAGACTTTTAAAAAGACATTTGTTTATGACATAAGAGCTGAGGCTGGGTGCAGTGGTTCATGCCTGTAATCCCAGCGCTTTGGGAGGCTGAGGCAGGCAGATCACCTGAGGTCGGAAGTTCGAGACCAGCCTGACCAACATGGAGAAACCCATCTCTACTAAAAATACAAAATTAGCTGGGCGTGGTGGCGCCTGTAATCCCAGCTACTCAGGAGGCTGAGGCAGGAGAATTGCTTGAACCAGGGGGCCTTGTTCAGCCTCAACTGGGAACATGCATTCAAAGCCTTCCTTTTTTTTTGACACTGGGCCTGTCCATAAATGACCTAGAAAATAACCAGTCTCCACAATTGCGTGAACCAATTCCCAGAACAAATCCCCTCGTATCTCTCTACATAGCTACAAGTTCTGTTTCCCTGGAGAACTCTGACTAATATGCCTCTGATACTCTATTTCTTTCAATCCTGAGCAGGAGCTGTTGGCTACACTGAGGTTCTCTCAAGCATATACATGTGCCATCTCAGTGTAACCCATCACTCTTGGGGCTCCATGTGGCCCAGTCCCTGCTTAGTGTAGAACTGAAGGAAATCACAGCCGTTCTCTGGAAGCCACAACAATTCACAGAGAGCTTTACATAGAAGGCTACCCTTAAATCCAGCGTAGGCTTCTCTTCCCCATCTGAAAGTTTCCCAGGCACAGAAGTTGCTGAAATCTTTCCACCTCTCCCCTCAATGATATCCCCCTCCCAATGTTTGGGAGGAACCCCAAACATTCCTGCAGCCAAAAATGACTCTTGGCCAGGTGCAGTGGCTGATGCCTTTAATCTCAAAACTTTGGGAGACCAAGGTGGGCAGATCACCCAAGTTTGGGAGTTAGAGACCAGCCTAGCCAACATGGTGAAAGCCCATCTCTACTAAAAATTCAAAAAATTAGCTGGGCCTGGTGGAGGGTGCCTGTAATCCCAGAAACTCAGGAGGCTGAGGCAGGAGAATCTCTTGAACCCAGGAGGTAGAGGTTGCAATGAGCCGAGATCTCTTTCTGGATGGTGGGACTATGAGTGAGTTTTCCTCTTCCCCTTATTACTTCTCTATACTTTCCATGTTTCCACCAGGGAGTGCCTTATTACAAAAATCATCAGAACAAAAAGGCAAAAAAGAAATCAAAAGGTAAATAATAAGCTTGAATGGACATGTAAGGTCCTGTTATTGCCAATCCGGGATCAGGCTGGGAGTTCAGCTGGTGGGCGGCCATTCTTTGGTGCAACAAGTATTTACTGGGGGCCTTAACGAGGTGCAGGGGAGCTTGGGATGAGAGTGGACAAGGCCCTGTCTTGTGGAGGTCCCCCACCGGGGTGCAGGCGGCCACCAGCCACCCTCCCAGACAGATGGAGGCGCCGCCCCACTGGGACACCTCAATGAGGTGGTGAATGTGGAATATTGGACCCAGCCTGAGGTAGGGCTTGGATGGGAGGAAAGGGTAGGGAAGATGAAGCACAGAGATCCCAATCAAATACAGCAAAATGTTTGCAGTTGTCAAATCTGGGCTGTGAATTCTCTGCATGTGTCTATATGTTCAGATTCTTTCCCTTAGACTAAAAAGTGGCTGTGGAGATGGAATGGAGGCAGCAGGAGCGGACGGCTCTGCTGAGGAGTCTGGCGCTGAAAGGGAACTGAGAAATGGACTGTGGCTGGAAAGGGCGGCCCGGGCAAAGATCGGAGTGTTTTCGGTTTGGTTTGGTTTGGTTTTTGATATTCTGTTTTTGAGGTAGCAGATGAGGAGAGACTGGTCAGAGGTGTTCCAACCAGAGCGACTCCATCTTGAACCGGGGGCTGGTAAAATGAGGCTGAGACCTGCTGGGCAGCATTCCCATGAAGTTTGGTATTCTAAGTCACAGGATGAGACAGGAGGTCGGCCAAGATACAGGGTCCCGAAGACCCTGCTGATAAAACAGTTCGAGGTAAAGAATCCAGCCAAATCCCACCATAACCAAGATGGCGACAGTGACCTCTGGTTGTCCTCGCTGCTCATTAAATGCTAATTATAATACATTAGCATGCTAAGAGACACTCCACCAGCACCATGACAAGCTACAAATGCCATGGCGACGTCCAGAAGTTACTCTTTATGATCTAAAGGGGCGAAGAACCCTCAGTTCCAGGAATTGGCCTCCCCTTTCCTGGAAAAGTCATGAACAATCCACCCCTTATTTAGCATATAATCAAGAAATAACTGTAAGTGTAATCAGCGCACAGCCCAGGCCGCCTTCTGCTGAGCATAGCCATTCTTTTAACCCTTGACTTTCCTAATAAGCTTGCTTTCACTGCAGAGACTTGCCTCAGATTTCTTCTCATGTGAGGTCCACGAACCCTCTCTTGGAGCCTGGAGAGGGCCCCCTTTCTGGTAACAGTAACAGTGGGGTAGGTGAGTGTTTGGGGTTGGACCACGGAGTTGGAGGGGCAGTTTGATGAGACTCTTGCCACCCTGCAGCCCAGTGGCCCTTTAAAAATAGTATTTCTCTACAGTGGCATTCGGACATTTGTAGGAGCCCTTTGGTGGTGGCCATGATCGTGTCTGGTGTTGGTGGCATTCAGACATTTGTAGGAGCCCTTTGGTGGTGGCCGTGATCGTGTCTGGTATTGGTGGCATTCGGACATTTGTAGGAGACCTTTGGTGGTGGCCGTGATCGTGTCTGGTGTTGGTGGCATTCGGACATTTGTAGGAGCCCTTTGGTGGTGGCCGTGATCGTGTCTGGTGTTGGTGGCACGGCCAGAGCAGCAGGTGCCTCACTGTCCAGGACAGCCCCTCACTGCAACACACTCTCCTGCTTCCGGCCACCTTGCAAATGTTCTGTGGAACAGTCACGTGGTGCAAAGCCTGAACAACTGTTTGTGCCTAGAAATGAGAAAGATTTGTGCCGATTTTCCAGATAAAACCAAAGTTCTTCGTTTTCTTTCCTTTTCTTTTCTCTTTTCCTTTGTCCTTTTTTCTTTTGTTTGTTTATGAGACAGGATCTCCTTCTGTTACCCCAGCTGGAGTGCAGTGGCATGATCATAGCTCCTAGCAGCATCAACCTCCCAAGCTAAGTGATTCTCGGGCCTCGGCCTCCCAAGTAGCTGGAGCTACAGGCACACACCACCATACCAGGCTAATTATTTTATTTATTTATTTATTTATTTTTTTGGTAGAGACAGGGTCTCACTATGTTGCCCAGGCTGGTCTTGAACTCCTGGACACAAGTAATCCTCCTACCTTGGCCTCCAAAAGTGCTGGGATTATAGGCATAAGCCACCACCTGGTAATTGTTTTGTTTTTTTGTAGAGATGGGGTCTCACTAAGTTGCCAGATCTGGTCTCCAACTCCAGGCCTAAAGCAATCCTCCGGCCTTGGCCTCCCAGAGCACTGGAATTACAGACGTGCACCACCTCCCCCCAGCCAAAACCAAAGAAAGAATTTTTTGGTGCCTATTTAACATGTGCTAGATAATACTTGCTCCTAGTCTCTTAAAGAATTCTCCAGGCCTGTCTCACATGTGTTTTCAAGGGACATCTACAGAGGCCAGTGGATGGAAGCCAGCATCAGTGGTGTGAGGCTCAGTACTGTGAGGCTCTGCCATGGTGAACGATTCTTGGAGAAGTCCCCAAAAAACAAAGAGCCATCTCCCTTGCTTTGCGTGGTGGCCACGTTCCTGGAAAATGTAGTGCCACATTCCTGTGCCTGTGGGATCTGGAGCTGCCACACGCATTGCCCTTTATTTTGTGCCTGGATGTCTGTGGGCACATAGAAGATTAAAAAAAAATTACATAAATAGAAATAGTTCTGTTTGTTTTCTTCCTGTAAATCCATTTAGATTTTCTAGTGAACATTAAATATGCATATGAAAAAGGGAGTTTTAGCAAGTGGAATTCCATTTGGGTTTTATAATGATGACATGGGAACAAGATGCAAAATTTAAGGAGGTGCTCTCTGTTTTTTGAGGCTGCCTCGCCCTTGCTAAGAAGAGTTTCTTAAATGTTATACCTTAAGAGCCTCTCTCTGGCTCCACATGATGGTTTACCTATGTTCACCTCTGAGAATGAAATGAGTCTATGGACAAATCCGGGAACTACCTTACATCTGCCACACTACCTGGGATGTGGTGTGTGTCCCTCTGTTCCCAGGCATGAGCACAGGGTCCAGTCTGCTTTGCTAGGAAGTTAATTTGGCAAGGTTGCTGGATACAGGGTCAGTATACAAAAACCAGGTGTATACTTCATTCAGCAATGAGGAATTAGAAAACAAAAGTTTTCATCAAGCATGTGAAGCACTTTGGGGACAAAATTAATAAAAATGTGTGTGAGACTTGTACATTAAAAACTGCAAAGCACCCATGAGAGACATTAAAGAAGACCTAAATAAATGGAGGCATATGCCCTATTCAGGGGTTGGAAAACTCAGCATCATTAAGATGTTGATTTTACTCAAGCTGAAGTTTAATGCAACCCCAATTAAAAGCCCACTAGATTTTTCTTATAAAAATGTATAAGGTGATTCTAAAATTTATATGGAAACAAAAACGTCCTAGAAGAGCAAAAATAACTTTGAAAAAGATGAAAAAATGTGGAAAATCTAAAATAACGTAAAAAAGTAACATTTTTATTTTGTTACATATATAACATTTCGATGAGAAGACTTACTGTAAAGCTACGGTCGTCCAGGCAGGTAATACTGCCATAAGAATTAACATGTATTTGTGGAAAAGAATAGAGAATCCAGAAACAGAACCACACATATACGGGCTCTTGATGTTTTACCAAACTGCCAGAATACTCCAATGAGGAAAGGATGGTCTATTCAGGAAAGTACTGGAACAATTATGTATGGAAATGCCCATTCCCTCATATGGTGCACAGAAATGAACCTGAAAAAAGGCACAGACCTAAACAGAAAAACTAAAACTACACAACTTTTAGAGGAAGACAGGAGAAAACCTTCACAACCTTGTGAAGCAGAGATTTCTTAGAAAGCCAAAATCGAGGCCGGGCACAGTGGCTCAAGCCTGTAATCCCAGCACTTTGGGAGTCCGAGGCGGGTGGATCACAAGGTCAAGAGATCGAGACCGTCCTGGTCAACATGGTGAAACCCCGTCTCTACTAAAAATACAAAAAATTAGCTGGGCATGGTGGCGTGTGCCTGTAATCCCAGCTACTCAGGAGGCTGAGGCAGGAGAATTGCCTGAACCCAGGGGGTGGAGGTTCCGGTGAGCCAAGATCGCGCCATTGCGCTCCAGCCTGGGTAATAAGAGCAAACTCTGTCTCAAAAAAAAAAAAAGAAAGAAAGAAAGCCAAAATCGTGAGCCAATAAAGTTTTAATAAATTAAACTTTAAGGAAATTAAAAATTTCCGCTTTTCTTTTTTTTTTTTGAAACAGAATCTCCCTCTGTCACCCAGACTGGAATGCAATGGTGCAACCTTGGCTCACTGCAGCCTCCATCTCCCGGGTTGAAGCGATTCTCTTGCCTCAGCCTTCAGAGTAGCTGGGACTAGAGGCGCCTGCCACAATGCCCAGCTAATTTTTTGTATTTTTAGTAGAGACGGGGTTTCACCTGTTAGGATGGTCTTGATCTCCTGACTTCATAATCCACCCGCCTCGGCCTCCCAAAGTGTGGGGATTACAGGTGTGAGCCACCATGCCTGGCCAGAATTTCTGCTTTTCAAAAGACCATGTTAAGAAAGGAATTAAATAGCAAGCCACAGGCCAGAAAAAAAAATTATTTACAATGCATATATCTGCTAAAAGACTGGTATACAGAATGTAAAGAACTCTTACAACCCAATTTGAAGACAACCCAATTTTTAGAAATGTGTAAAGAATTCAAAGATATTTCACAGAAGAAAATATGCAAATGGCCAGTACGTGCATACATAGAAGTTTAATACCATTGGTTACCATACACATTTAAGTTAAAACCCCAGGCTGGGCGCAGTGGCTCACACATGTCATCTCAGCACTTTGGGAGGCCAAGGTGGGAGGATCACTTGAGCCCAGGAGTTTGAGACCAGCCTGAGCAACATTGCGAGACCCCGTCTCTACAAAAAATTTAAAAAGTAATCGGGCATGCTAGTGCATGCCTGTAATGTCAGCAACTTGGGAGGATGCTTGAGCCTGGGAGATCAAGGCTACCAGGATCCTGCCACTACACTCCAGCCAGGGCAGCAGAGCGAGACCTTGTCTTAAAAAAAAAAAATCACTGACACTTCTAGAATGGTTGATTAGAAGGCTGAAAATTTCAAGCATTAGCAAGGACAGGAAGCAACTGGAGCTCTTATACATTTCTGGAGCAAATGCAGAATTGTACACCCACTTTGGAAATAATTTGGCGTTGTCTTATAAATTTAAACATATACTTACCCATGTAAACCAGAATCCCACGCCTAGGTATGTACTCAAGAGAAATGAAAACCTGTATCTACACAAAAACGTGTTCTTAAATGTGTATAGTCACTTTATTCCTAATAACCAAGACATGGATCAATCTCACAGATGTTACACTGAGCAGAAGAAACTAGACGCGAATGGCTGCACGAAGTGTGATTTGCATTTATGTGAAATTCCAGAGAGGCTAAAAGCTAAGGTACGGCGACAGAAAGCATTGATGCTTAGCTGGGACCAGGGAGGTGGCGGTGAAGGTAGTGGTTACACAGGTGTACGTGTGGGGCAAAGCCCATTGAGCTGCACACTGAAAATAGGCGCATTCTATTATATGCAACTTATAGCGCAATAAGTTTATTTTACAGCATTTTATATACTTACTATTCCTCTAAAGCAAGCCCAGACACAGCGCCTAGCTCACGCTCACAGTCACTAACTCCGAAGTGAGAATTCAGAAAAACACTCGATTGGGTTGTGAAACAAGATTGAGATAAAAGATGTGGACAGGCCTTAAAAATGGTAGCGGAAAACACAAAATGTGAGTTACAGTTGGTTTCCATAAATACGAGATAATAAAAAAGAATATACAGGCTCACGCCTGTAATCCCAGCACTTTGGGAGGCTGAGGTGGGTGGATCACAAGGTTAGGAAATCAAGATCATCCCGGCCAACACGGTGAAACCCCGTCTCTACTAAAAGCAAAAATTAGCTGGGTGTGGCGGTGCATGCCTGTAATCCCAGCTACTCAAGAGGCTGAGGCAGAAGAATCTCTTGAACCTGGGAGGTGGAGGTTGCAGTGAGCCGAGATCACGCCACTGCACTCCAGCCTGGCTACAGAGCAATATTCCATCTAAAAATACATATATGTATATACATATACATGTGTGTGTATGTATGTATGTATGTATGTGTGTGTGCATATATATGTGTGTATGTATGTATATATGTGTGTGTGTGTGTGAGATTGCTATGGCTTGAATGTTTGCTTTCCCTCCAAAATTCATGTTGAATCTTAGTCCCCAATGCAACAGTATTAAGAGGTGTGGCCTTTAGGAGGTGATTGAGTTAGGAGGACACCACCCTCATGAATCATACCCCTTCTGAAAGGCTTGTTGGAAGTCATTCGTTCATCTCCCTCTTGCCCCTCTGTCCCTTCTGCCATGTGAGGACACAGCCTTTGTCCTCTCTGCAGAATGCAGTAACAAAGTGCCATCTTGGAAGCAGAGAACAGCCCTCACCAGGTACTGACTCTGCTGGCGCCTTGCTCTTGGACTTCCCAGCCTCCAGAACTGTGAGAAATAAATTCCTGGTATTTTTAAATAAATGATCAGGTCTCAGGTGTTTGTTATAGCAGTATAATGGACTAACACACATACCATCGGGACTGTCACCTGGAAGTCACTGTTAATAAATTGGCTATGACTTGCTAAGAAGAAGGTGGTGTTGGTGAAGAAGCCGTGGGCGTTGGATTGCAGAGCAGGTGAGGTGAGTGAAGAGGAGAGGGTTGAGGAGGGGGCCCTGTGTCCCTCGCTGGGAGGACAGGAAGAGCCATGGGGAAGCAGGTGCAGAGCAGGAGAAGCTGCTGGTGCCTTGCCCAGATACTCAGAGCTGGAGGGAGCTGCAGTCAGCCAGGAGATTCCTCCCTGGAAGTGCCTGGCCATCACAGCACCCCCCAGAAGGTAGCCTAAAGCTGGTCTCATGCCATGTGGGTACAAAATCTCCAACTCCTTGCCTATCTGTGGCAAGAGCTCCCTGGTGGGATGGGGCTGAGGCCCGCAGGCTGTAGTGGAAACACCATGTCTGCTGTACCTCCTCCTGTCTTCCTCCCACCTCCTCCACTTCCTGTCCCCTGAGAGCTCCTCTCAATAAACCTGGCTCCAGAATCACCATCTTGGCCAGGTGTGGTGGCTCGTGCCTATAATCCCAACACTTTCGGAGGCCAAGAAGCAAGGATCACTTGAGCTAAGGAGTTCGACACCAGCCTGGCCAACATGGAGAAACCCAGTCTCTACTAAAAATACAAAAATTAGCCGGGCTTGGTGGTGCATGCCTGTAATCCCAGCTACTTGGGAGGCTGAGGTGGGTGGATTACTTGAACCCAGGAGGCGGAGGTTGCAGTGAGCCAAGATCATGCCACTGCACTTCAGCAGGGGTGACAGAGTAAGACTCTGTCTCAAGAAGAAAAAAAAAAATCCCCATCCAGGCTCCACCTCTAGGGAATCTGACCCAGGACACCAGGGAACATCACTCTGGAGAGCCAAGGGAAAAATGGGGACAAAGCTGAGGTCTAAGGGAAGAGTGTGTCCAGGAGAAAGCGTTCATGGCCCCTGAGCCATGGGCAGGAGGAACCGAAGCATGGCTGCTCCCCTACCAAGCTCTCAACTCACCGAGAGCGTCCTCAGCTCTCACACCTGCCAGGCCCCTCATCCCCTGTTGGGTGAAGTCTGGGGTCCGTGGCCTGCCCTTAGCACCTCCCACAACATTGTGAGCTTTGTAGCTCCTTCCCATGGGCTGCTGGATCCACGCAGCCCTGAATGTCACATCCAGCCACCTGACTCACACCCCATGGAAGCTCAGGGTTGGTTCAGTTCCTGAAGCCTCCTCGGAGCCCTGCCTGCCACCTCCCCATCACCTCGGCCTCACATCCTCTCCTCACACTCTCATCAAAGGGGCCCTTTGAGGTCGCCCCTCCACCTCTGAGCCACACCATGAAGCCTCACCCTCACAAGGGCAGCGAATGTGTCTGAATAACCCAGCATCGCTCATCAAGGTCTTGCTCCATGCCAAGCTCTGTGCTAGCACATGACATGGGTAGCAGGGCCTCCCACTCTCGGCTGACAGAGGCACCAGGATGCCAGATCTCAGACAGCAGAGCATGGAGTGAGACGGGTCCCTACCAGCTGTCAGGGCAGGGTGGCCAAGGGGAGGTGTCGCAGCTCTTCAAGGCCTAGAATCTAAAAGGATCAGGGCAGGGTGGGTATTTGAAAAAGGATTTATTTAGAGAAAACTGGAAGTCCCACCTCCTCCAAGTAGGGGGAGGGTAAGGGAGTGTCTGCCTCCCACCTCCAGCTTGGGAAGCCTGGACATCCCAAAGACCCCACAGTTAGAGGCACAGTGAGGGATCAAGAGACCAGGGCTGGCTCACCCATTTTAAAGCACAGTCCCCCCAGCAGGCCATCCTTGGACCAGGTGGAAGTGGATGAGGGCCGCAGGGCCAGCCGGTGCAGGCCAGCGGGCCACCTAGAAGGACAAACAGCCTCAGCAGACAGGGGCGGGTGGCAGGCTGCTCAGGAACGAAGCCTCTGCCCAGAGCCCAGGCACTGCCATCAAGGAACGTCAGGCTGCCCTGCCCTGAGCACCTCCCAACCGGTCAGTTCCCAAGAGAGGAGGAGACAGCTGTGAACTCTGGCAGACTCCAAACACAGAGCCACTTGAGGACAGTGTCAGCCACACAGACCTTTCCTGCCCCCGTCGCTCCTCCTGGAGCCTAGCCCACCCCTTCAGAGGGGATGAGGAGGGAGGAAGTCAGACAGGAGGAAGATGCCACCTAGATCCTCCCCGCCTCTGTTGCCTGTCTGAGGTGCCTTGGCTTGGAATGGAGAAGAATGTGTGGACTAATGCATTGGACTGGAAATGTTGCATTTCTGAATTGAGACTCTATTTTGGTGTTTTGGGTTTTGTTTTGGTTTGAGACAGGGTGTCACTATGTCACTCAGGCTGGAGCGCAGTGGCTTGACCTCCTGGACTCAAGCAATCCTTCTGTCTCAGCCTCCCAAGTAGTGGGAATTGCAGGCATGCACCATCATGCCTGGCTAATTTTTGTATTTTTTTGCAGAGACGAGGTTTCACCATGTTGACTAGTTTGAGGCTAGTCTCAAACTCCTGGACTCAAGCGATCTGCCCACCGCAGCCTCCCAGAGTGCTGGGATTACAGGCGTGAGGCACCGCACCCACCCAAGACACTATTTTGGACTTAAAGTGACTACAGGACATTGGTGCCCTGAGGGTACTTGAAAAAGCCATGGGAACACCCACATTTTCATCTCTCACTGTACCGAGTTGAACGGCAGCCCCCACAAATTCATGTCCACCCTGAAGTTCCAGATGTGACTTTACTTGGAAATAGAATCTACAAGGATGTAACCCAGTTCAGATCAGGTCATGCTGGCTTCACATGGACCTTAAATCCAAGCGACTTGCTAGTGTCCTTATAAGAGGAGGGAAACTTGGGCACAGACACACTCAGAGAGTGTGAAGATGACAAGAGGACGCAGAGGCCAGGAGGTCCTCGCGATGACAGAGGGGTAGCAGGACGAAGAACGAGCCAATGGCCAGAAGATGGGGCAGGCGAGGAAGGGCCCCTAGTGCCTTTGGAGAGAGTATGGCCCTGCCAACACCCTGATTCCAGATTTCTGGCCCCCGGGATGGCCAGTATGAGTGTCTGTTGTTTTACACTGTCTGGTTTGTGGCACTTTGTCCCAGCAGCCATAGGACACCCATTCACCCTCTGCAGGAATTTAAGGGGGGACCTGAGGGAGCAAAAAGAAAGATGCTTTCTGATACCATCCCAGCTGGCTTGTTCTGCAAACCAGCCAGTGTCTGGGCTCTCGTCTCTACGTCCAAATCCCTGAGTGTGGCTGTGCCTGCTCAGCAGGGAGGAATCAGGGTCTCAGACTGACTAGATAAATCCCCGTGGTTATTTATCTAGTGCCTGGTGCAACAGGTCAAGTGCAAAGCCC
This sequence comes from Callithrix jacchus, assembly GCF_049354715.1. Classification (NCBI taxonomy): domain Eukaryota; kingdom Metazoa; phylum Chordata; class Mammalia; order Primates; family Cebidae; genus Callithrix; species Callithrix jacchus. Next base: position 121,546,378 of record NC_133511.1, on the reverse strand, counting down.
ATGCCTGCTGGGTTCTTCTCCCAAACAGCCTGGTCCTTCCCGGCTCTCCTTCCCACATATGTGTCGGGGATTCTGAGACAACACAGCCAACCCCTATTCCTCCGCCGAAGGCAGGTCCCCAGTGTCCCGTGATACTCCCAAAGTCAGTGTGCTGATCTGTTTAAATCTATGATCCTGAGGCTTAAACAAAAGCCTTTAAATCGAATTAAAATCTCACCAGCCACAAAGCTAGTGCTACTCCTGGGAAATGTCCCTCTCGGCATTCCTAAGACGACGTTCTCTTCACCCACTTCACGGGTCACCGTGTCTCCGGTTCCTTTTTTCCATTCATCTGTGCTGTTTTTCTGTGTGTTTTGAACTCCAGGTCTAGTTTGCCTGAGATAATCAGCCACCTGAGAGACTCTGCTAACTACCTCTTTGTGCCTGGATTTCCCAAGAAACACTGAACGTGGCTCACCAATGCCAGCAATTGCTGGATGGCAAATGTCACTCGCAGCCTGGCTCATTGGGGTCCTAGGTACAGTCTCTTGTCAGGGTTGTTACAAATTCCAAGTCAGAAGTCAGTCTGGGCCAGGCACGGTGGCTCACACCTGTAATCCCAGCACTTTGGGAGGCCGAGGGCAGTGGATCACCTGAGGTCAGGAGTTCGAGACCAGCATGGCCAACATGGCAAAACCCCGTCTCTACTATAAATACAAAAACTAGCCGGGTGTGATGGCACATGCCTGTAATCCCAGCTACTAGGGAGGTGCTTGAACCTGGGAGGTGAAGGTTGCAGTGAGCTGCGATTGCGCCACTGCACTCCAGCCTGGGCAATGAGAGTGAGACTCCATCTCAAAAAAAAAAAAAAAGAAGAAGTCAGTCTCTAGATCAAATTGTTAACGTCCAATGCAAAAGAAAATAGAACTGAATTTCATAGCAAAGACAGAAGTCACACTTTTTCAATCTATACCGACTTGATTTCCTTCACAGGTCTCAATGATTTGGATTCTATGTCTATTTCTTTCTTGTTTGATGTTATTTTATTATTAATGGTCATAATGTGTTGTGTTTACAGCTTACGAAGAGTTTTCCAGACAATAGGGCCGTCTTCATTTTGTAGAAAAGGTTCACGCAGCTACTGATTGGGAAGCCAAACTTCCAGAAGCCTCTGGGCTTTCTCCTTCAACTCAGTGCTTTCCACCCTGCATTGCTTCCTCCTGAAGCTAATGAAAGAAACTTTGTAGAAAAAGAACTTCTAGAGTCCGTGTGTTGGAATCACTTTGGAAAACTGGGCTGAATCCATGAACCACAAGATTCCCCACATCAGAGGCTGGTAATATAATACTGGGGTTCAGGGGTTCAGGGTGCCCTCAGCTCCCCTGAGAGGACGTTTCTCCAGGTTCTTGGTCTCCTGCCCTTTCAAGAATGAGAGAGGGGACCACGGTGCAGCACGCAGTAACTGCTGGACTCAATAGTGTTTGCAGAAAGTGATTTATTTAAAGAGAGAGAGAGAGAGACAGGAGAAGGAGAGAGAAAGAAACAGTAACTCTCACACTGGGTGAGAGAATCCAGAAAGATGGAATCCAGGAGAGAAAAGCAGCTTCCACACCGAGTGGAAGGGAATAGAGAGAAAGAGGGAGTTTGGGAGGGGAAGACAGGCTTCCACGAGAAAGTATGGAAGGGGACCCCAAAGGGGAAATCCAGGAGGAGAAAGAGAGCTCCCACTATGTGCGAGGCGATTCCAGAGAGCTGGAAGTCCGGTGTGGGTGAAGGAGCAGGGGAATTTATCCTGGGAGAAATTCCCACCTCCCCAAGTTCCTCTAAACTTCCGCTGGGGTGACTGACTCTTAGTTTCTTCCCGAGCCCACAAAATTTAAACATAAACCATTAATCTCCAGGATGGAGAGAGATGGGAGGGGGACATGGCGCTAGGAAGTTCTTGACCTTAAAACTACATTCCCTTGTCTCCTCGCAGACCCGGAAAGAGAATACATTCCCTCAGTAACAAGATCCGAGGATAAATCCTCCAGTTTCCCAGGAATGAGACTGTGAGGGGAGTCCCCTGGTGACATCATAGCTTCCTTTGCCTTCCATCCCAAACCCCCACCAGAGCCTCTGTTCTCAGGAGAGTAGACCAGAAATCTGGATCTCCCCAGATATTTATTTATTTATTGAGATAGAATCTCACTCTGTTGCCCAGGCTGGAGTGCAGTGGCACAATCTTGGCTCACTGCAACCTCCACCCCCTGGGTTCAAGTAATTCTGCCTCAGCCTCCCAAGTAGCTGGGATTACAGATGCGTACCACCATGCCTGACTAATTTTTGTATTTTTAGTAGAGATGGGGTTTCACCATGTTGGTCAGACTGGTCCTGAACTCCTGACCTCTGGTCATCTGCCTGCCTCATCCTCCCAAAGTGCTGTCGTGAGCCTGGCCAGGATATCCTCAGTTCTGCTGTTAACTCACTGTGAGGAGCAGAATTGTTTCCACGCTCAAAATTCATATGTTGAAGTCCCAAGCCTAGTCACTCAGAATGGGACATTTGGAGATAGGACCTTTAATCAGGCAATCAAGTTAAATGAGGCCATTAGGAAGGGTCCTAATCCGATCTGACTGGGCTTGTTATAAAGGAAGGAGGAAATGTGGACCCACAGAGACACCAGGGAGGCGCTTGCACAGAGAAATGGCCATGTGAATGGTGCAGGACAGGCAAGCCTCAGAACTGGGGCTCAGCCTGGGACAGTTCTTGGCTTCCCCATGAAGGAATTCAAGGGGAGCTGATTTTCTGCCCCTTGCAGAGCAGGGCTGACTCATGCACTGGCTCTTGGCAACTGTATTTATGTTCAAATAAACCCACTTTCAATTACAATCAAATTAAGGGGTGGGACAATGCAAATTGAAGGCTGGGTAGGAAAGGGGCAGTAACTTCCAGGCTATTGCCGTGGAAAGGGGCAGTAATGACAAGAGTCGTTGTAGAATGACCCATTTGTAAATTGTCATGGTGCTTGTGGGAGTGTCTTATACTAATGAGCCATGAGGGCAGCCAGAGGCTGCGTTGGAACCTTCTGTGGGTCTGGGCCAGTTGATTTTGGTTCTTCACTTTATCCTGTCTGGACCAGATCCTGTTTTGGTCAGCAGGGTCGTGAGCAGAAAACAAGTCCCGCTGGTCTCCTCCCTCACTAGGACACAGCGAGAAGGCGGCATCTGGGAACCAAGAAGAAAATTCTAGAAGAAACCAAACCTGCCAACACCTTGATCTTGGACTTCCAGCCTCCAGAATGATAAGAAAATAAATTTCCGTTGTTTAAGGCCCCACAGTCTGTGGTATTTTGTTCTGGTCTCCTGAGCTGACCCCTATACTTACTGACTCAAGTCATTTGACCTTCTGTGGCTTCAGGTTTCCCATCTGCTGTAGGGATGGGCTCCGACCCTCTCGACATCACAGGATCCATGCTGAAGGTCCGTTGGGGTCATGACCACAAGCCTTTAAGCCACAGAGCACCGAAACCTGGGAGACGTGAAGAGTGCGCTGCCCGTGGCGCCATGTCACAGGCGGGGCTGAAGAAGAGCTGGGAGCAGGCACTGCCAGCGCGGCTGCTTCTGGTTTGCAATGAGCCTCTAATACCACTGTTGACTCAAAGTGGGGGAGGCATCCACTGAGGCAATCTTTCAGAGACTGGTTGGTATGAAAACCTGAAAATGTGCATCACCTTGGACTCAACCTCTCTACCTCTGGAAGACCAGCAGACAAGTGAACTAACGTAATGGAAAGAGGTGCTCATCCCAGTGTTGTATATGGTAGCCAGAAAAAAAAAGTTAAGGAACAATCATATGATAGAATAATTTTCATCTATTAAAAATGATGCCATAGGAAAACATGTATCAGTATGGAAAAAATGTTCATAATGTATTGGTAAGAGAAAAAAACAGCTGACAAGAGAATCATACATAAAAAACACGTATTTTTGCAACCCTATCTGTATCTGTCTGAAAATATACATAAAGAAAAAACTAGCAGAAAACATATCAAAAGCTAACAGTGGACAGGTGATTATGCATTTGGGTTAGACTTTTCTTGAGTTTTTCTGTGTTCTTCAATTTATCTGCATTGAACAAGCATTATTTGTTTTTTAAAATATGTGTGTGTGTGTGTGTGTGTGTGTGTGTGTGTGTGTGTGTGTCTCAACTATTTTCAAAGGAATAAAAAGACAAATGGCACCTCAGGGTCCAGAAAATAAAAGCCTCATGGTTAAATAAATAGCTTTTATACGTAACACCATAGAGACCATTTGGGCATAAATAAAAAAGACACACTGTTTATAGAATTGGAGAGGATGTGGGGCAGAGAATCCCCTCACAAACTTCTGGTGGGGATATGAATTGACAATAATCTTTTTGCAAATCAATTCATCTAATATATTAAAACTTTAATACGCATATATATCCCTTTGGGCAATAGCATCCTTGGGAATCTGACCCTTGGACACAAAAGCAGCAGTGCATAGGGTTATGTGGACGTGAGTGTGACAGTGAGTGTGCCTCGGCCACAGTGAAAGACCTTCACTCAGGGTGAGCAAAGGACATTATACTTACACCATGAACTTCTATGCAACCGTGAAAGAGCAAGTGAGTTAGACAAGATGGCCTGAGGGCTTCCTGTAACACGTGAAGTGAGGAAATCGAGATATGGAGAAGCATTACGATTTGATCCCATTGTCAAAAAGACAAGCATTGATTTTGTTGAAAACTCTACAGTATATGTATAGGGACTTTGCGTATGATTAAGTGAGCCTGGAGCAAAGATGTTACTGTGTACCCAGGATAGCAGGAGGTGGATGTAGCAACACAATAAAAGAAAAAGAAAAATGAAATAGCAATTAACAATTTTAAAAAGTATTTACCAAGATCCAGTGTATGCAAAATAATGTATTGGGGGGTAAAGAGATGCATAGAGAAAGACACGAAAGGATGTGCTCCAAAACATCAGTGGTGGTAATGCCAAGGTGGTAGGATTTCACATGATTTTTACTTTCTTCTTAATACTTTCCCATAACACTTGATATTTTTACAGTAAGCATATATTTTAAGAAAATCATAAAAATATAAATAACAATAACCTATTTGGGGGTGGTGGGAAGCAACACCTCTACTCCCACCTCGCCCAACAAACCTTTTGAACTAAGTTTGAGAGTGATGCTACAGGGCATTTCAGGATCAAAGACTTCAATTTCTTCATTTCTTCGTCGACCTACTAGTTCAGGGAAAACAGGATTTATCCTTCAACTCAGCTGTGTTTTAACTAGCTTATTAACAAAGCCTCTCTATTTTCTCAAAAATGAGTATCATTTTCCTATTGACTACATGAATTTGTGATCTAGAGGAATTTTTAAAATGTGAATAAGAAGAACATTCATACTATTCTCCTTAATCTGAATGAGATCCTGTACCTTCAGTCACACGTGCCTGAAGCTGGAGCAACTCCGACATTTAAAATAAGACAAATGAAAGAAGACTCAGTCTCCTGGACCCATCCTCTTCGCTTTTGACCATCAGTCTTTAGCTGACCCTTATCCATACCTGAACCAACCTAGGGATTAGGAAAGGGTCAAAGTAAGGTCCAGACCTGGCCAGCAGGAACGTGCCCCAGTCTGGGGGGCACAGGCAAGACCCCGGCAGCTTCGAGCCCACACTCAGCCTCCACCTTGATGTGAACTTGACTTGTTCACTGAACAGAAAAATTCAGACATGGGCTGAAGAGACTCAGGAGGAGACTTCAGGGTGACAGGCAGGCCTGAGGGAAGGACTTCCTGAGTGTTGGAGGAGTGATGGATGCTGCATTTGTTTCCTGGGGTTGCCATAACAACCGCCACAGATGGAGTAATTAAAATAACAGACATTTATCATCTCACAGTTCTGGAGGCCAGGGTTGGTTCCTTCTGAGGGATGCGAGGGAGAAGCTGTCCCATGCTTTCTCCTGGCTTCCGGGGGTTTGCTGGCAGTCTTTGACATTTCTTACGCATTACCCCAACCTCTGCCTTCATCTTCACATGACATTTTCCCTTTATATCTGTCTCTGGGTCCAAATGTCCCTGTGTAAAGACACAGTAAGATTGCATTCAGTCCCATCCTAATGATCTCATCTTAAATTGACTACTGCAAAGACCTTAACTCCAAATAAGGTCACATTCTAAGGTACTGGGGGCTAGGACTTCAATGTATCTTTCTGGGGGACACAGTTCACCCCTAACAGATGCTATTTCTGCAGAGCAGTTGCAGACAGAAAGCATGAGATATATAGAGACATTAAGGAAGACGCAAGGTCAGCACAGGTGCCTTGGAGGGCAACAGCAGGTAGCAGGAGCTCAGCACCAGCTTCTGTCCATTCCTAGGTCAGAGGACCCCATTAGGCCTGCAGAGGCTGCCATGCCAACAGATTGCCCGATGTCCACCCACCTGTGGGAAGACTCACTTCCACCTCCTGCCATGCCAGGCCCAGCTTGAAACTGATAGGAAACTCCCTGCTCAGATCTAAGTGTCTTAATAAAGCCAAGTTGAAGGGATCCAGGAAACTGATGGCATCAATCCAGTCTTTAGGATGGAGGATTCGTCCCACTCTCTCCAAAGGGACCTTTGTACTGATATTGACATCAATTAATTATGTGAACACCTACTATACACTCAGGATCATGTTCACAAAATGGACTGTGTGATTCTGCCAAGGAAGACCCCTATTAGTGTTTTTACCCAGGGGTGATACACTGGGCTGAAGTAGTTCAAAACACGTGGCAGAGGCCAGGCACAGTGGCTTATGTCTGTAACCCTAGCACTTTGGGAAGGCAAGGCCGGTGGATCACTTGAGCTCAGGAGTTCAAGACCAGCCTGGGTAACATGGAGAAACCCCATCTCTACAAAAAATACAAAAATTCGCCAGGCTCAGTGGCACGTGCCTGTAATCCCAGCTACCCAGGCGGCTGAGGTGGGTGGATTGCCTGAGTTCAAGAGGTTGAGACGGTAGTGAGATGTGATCGTACCACTGCACTCCAGCCTGAGCGACAGAACAAGACCCCGCTTTGAAAAAGAAAAAGAATGTGGCAGCATCTTACCCGCCAGATGACTGAAACAGGAAATCCCGAGCCTGGTATACGGATGATCACAGCCGTACTTGGAGAGGCACTGGAGGATGGTGGGAAAGGAAAATCCCCCCACTAGGCAGAACGTGGAGGAGAACATCTGGTTGTCCACTTTGCCAGAAGGAGAGATGGCCAGCAGCATGGATCTCCACTGATTCATGGGCAGAAGCTGATGAGCTGGCCAGATGGTCGGTCAGTCTGAGAGGTTGTTTTGTCCTCCAGTCACCAAATATGAAGGGTTTTTATTTTTTCTCACACCAACAAATTCTCCAACACGGCCTAGGCATTCAACCATTCCAACCAATTCTGACACTACCTACCTGGAGTTAGCAGCAGAGTTCACAAGCTAAGGGCTCAGTCCCACGAGACTGCACCCACTTCAGATGGTGTCACCAGATGCCATTGGTGGTGTTGGTGTCAAGGAGGTCTGGGGAAGGGCTGTGTGGATGGATCTCGTGGAATGGACACCGCCCCTGAGGACTCTTGTGACCCGTGTGAAACGTCACCAGAGGGCAGTCACGGCAGAGTCGCCTCAGTGAGGAGGTGGGAGAGCACTCCGAGCGGAAGAGCAGCCGTAAACGTTGTTTCTCACGTGAGCACACTTTACAGTGCAGGGACTTTATCTGCATAAAGACGGCCGCTGATCCTCTCAGCTAACGCCTGTGAAGCCCGTTGGTCTATAAGAAAGTGTTATAGTACAATTTCAGCTCACTGGTAAAGGCTGAGCTGGTCAGTGAAAATGTTGGCTTAATTAGCTATCTTGAAAGAAACAAAGTTAGAGGTTTATCTCACATCATACACACAAAAAAATCCTAATTAGGCTCACGCCTGTTATCCCAGCACTTTGGGAGGCTGAGGTGGGCAGATCACCTGAGGTCAGGAGTTTGAGACCAGCCTGGCCAATATGGCAAAACCCTGTCTCTATTGAAAAGACAAAAAAATTAGCTGGGTGTGGTGGTGCATGCCTGTAATCCCAGCTACTCAGGAGGCTGACGCAGAAGAATCACTGGAACCTGAAAAGCAGAGGTTGCAGTGAGCTGAGATCGCGCCACTGCACTCCAGCCTGAGCAGTAAATCAAGACTCAATTTCAAAAACAAACAAACAAAAATCCTAATGAGTTCAATGTTTACACATGTATTTATTTACTTGTATTGGAGTGATTTAAAACATGGCAGGGCCAGCCGCAGTGGCGCGTGCCTGTAGTCCCAGCTACTCAGGAGGCTGAGGCTGGAGGATCACTTGAGCCCAGGAGTTCTGGGCTGCAGTGCGCTGTGCCAATAGGGTGTCTGCACTAAGTTCGACATCAATATGGCGACCTCCTGGGAGCGGGGGACCACCAGGTTGCCTAAGGAGGGGTGAACAGGCCCCGGTCACAAAAGGAGCAGGTCAAAACTCCCGTGCTGATCAGTAGTGGGATCGTGCCTGTGAATAGCCACTGCATTCCAGCCTGGGCAACACAGTGAGACCCCGTCTCAAAAAAAACAAAAACAAAAAAAAACAGATGATGCGCCAGGTGCAGAGGCTCACACCTGTAATCCTAGCACTTTAGGAGGCCAAGGCAGGCAGGTCACAAGGTCAGGAGATCGAGACCATCCCGGCCAACATGGTGAAACCCCGTCTCTACTAAAAATACAAAAAATTAGCCAGGCGTGGTGACACACCCCTGTTTCCCAGCTACTCAGGAGGCTGAGCAGGAGAATTGCTTGAACCCAGGAGGTGGAGGTTGCAGTGAGCTGAGATTGCGCCACTGCACTCCAGCCTGGGGGACAGAGAGAGACTTCGTCTCAAAAAAAAAAAAAGGAGGAGGCCGGGCATGGTGGCTCAAGCCTGTAATCCCAGCACTTTGGGAGGCCGAGGAGGGTGGATCACGAGGTCAAGAGATCGAGACCATCCTGGTCAACATGGTGAAACCCCGTCTCTACTAAAAATACAAAAAATTAGCTGGGCATGGTGGTGCATGCCTGTAATCCCAGCTACTCAGGAGGCTGAGGCAGGAGAATTGCCTGAACCCAGGAGGCGGAGGTTGCGGTGAGCTGAGATCATGCCATTGCACTCCAGCCTGGGTAACAAGAGCGAAACTCCGTCTCAAAAAAAAAAAGGAGGCTGTTAGTAGGGCCTCTCTAGGTATAACGAGAAACCTAGAAGGTGAAAAGGCAAAGGCTCACATATTTGGCTACATAAAAAAATTTGATTTCTGTACAGCAAAGAGGTTATAATTACAGTCGAAAGACAAATGACAGATGAGAGAAGATATTTGTAGCATGTCTGTTCATTCATTGTTCAACAGACACACAATGAATACCTACTGTGTCCTACGTATGGTGAGTGATGCTGATAAAACTACAGGATACTCATAAATTCGCATGTTTTTCTTTAAATCTTTAATATATATGTAACTAAACAAAGAGTTTAAGACCAAAATATGTGAACAGATATACCTAATATAAAACACCAAAAACAATTGAAAGTAAAGGCACATACACACACAAAAATGTAATGTATGTTAGGATTCGTTTTGCCTGCATATAAAGTGAACAAGAGGCCGGGTGCAGTGGCTCACACCTGTAATCCCAACACTTTTTGAGACCAAGGCAGGTGGTTCACTTGAGGTCAGGAGTTCTAGACCAGCCTGGCTAACATGGAGAAACCCTGTTTCTCATAAAAATACAAAAATTAGCTGGGCGTTGTGGTGGGCACTTGTAATCCCAGATACTCGGGAGACTGAGGCATGAGAATCACTTGACCCAGGAGGCAGAGGTTGCAATGAGCCGAGATCACACCACTGCACTCCAGCCTGAGTGACAGAGCGAGACTCTGCCTCAAATAAAATAAAAAGAGTCAAATAAAATAAAAGTCAAAAACACAATGAAGCCACTCTCACATTAAAAAGTATGTATGAAAGCCGTCCAGAAAAAGTAAAATAGTTCTGTGGTCAGCAGGCATCCCGCGATTTCCTTCTATGTGTCCTACACTTCCAGTACTTGGTACCAGCCTCAAGGCAACCTCGTGTCCCAAGGTGGCTGCTGAAATTCCAGCCATCCACTCAGCATTCCAGGCAGCAGAAAGGCAGAACAAAAGGGCACTGTCCCCACTGGGTTGACGCTTTCAAGCAGCCCTCTTGACCTGGGCTGGCATCTAGTCACAGCGCCTCATCCTGCTGCAAGTGAGCTGTTTAATGCAGTTGTTCAGCCAGGTACACTTTCAACACAAACACAGCTTGGGCCTGCTACTAAGGAAAAAGGGGGAAATTAATACTGGGTGGCAGCTAGAAGGCAGACCAAAACAAACCTATGAAAGCTGGCCTGGCAGTATTAAAGCAATGATTTATGACAGAAAGCATTATTAGGAATAAATATACAACATAATGACGAAGTACAGTATCCCCCAAAGCACGAATTTGCATGCATCTAACAATATGACTTCGATATACACAAAGCGAAAACTGCCTCTTTACAAGGAGAAATTGAACAGCCACAGGCATGGAGAAAGATTCTGATGCTCACCGGTCAGAGGCAAATGGGTTCAGGCGGATGAAAAACCATGTCATGGTTTCTAATGTCTGAACAGCAAAATTCCCAAGCTTCATCTACTTTATATAGAACTCTCGATGCAACAAATAGAAAATATTCATTATTTTCACCCATAAACTGAACATATATAAAAACTGACCATTTACAAGGTCACAGAGGAGATAGTAAAAAGTGTGGGGTGGGCGCAGTGGCTCATGCCTGTAGTCCCAGAACTCTGGGAGGCAAAGGCGGGAGGATCACTTGAAGTCAGGAGTTCGAGACCAGCCTGGCAAACACAGTGAAACCCCATCTCTACTAAAAATACAAAAACTAGCTGGGTGTGCTGGCACGTGCCTGTAATCCCAGCTACTCGGGAGGCTGAGGCAGGAGGACAGTTTGAAACCGGAAGGCAGAGGTTGCAGTGAGCCAAGATCACGCCACTGCACTCTAGCCTGGGAGACAGAGTCTTACTCTGTCTCAATCAGTCAATCAACAAAGTGGAAGAATTTATATCTATAGGCCCTAATCTTTAAGCCCAAGGCAGATAAACTGAAAATTCGTGATTAAAAAAAAATAAATTTTAACCCACCTCATTTAGAAATAAGAAATTAGCCTTAGGTAACTGTAGATTATAAAGGAACCTACAAACAAATGTCAAAATATTTAGAACTGGATGTCTATGGAAGTGCTACTTTTCAAAGCCTGCGGGATGCAGTGAGATGCACAGGTCCTTAGTTCTCAATTTACACCCGTAACTGTATTTTACGTTTATAAAAAAATGAAGACTGGAAACAATGACTAAAGCATTCAAGCCAAGAAGCTAGAAGAAAATATTAGAGAAAGTCAAAGGAAATAAAAGGAATTAAATAAAAATGGCAAAAGAGGCCGGGCACGTGGCTCATGCCTGTAATCCCAGCGCTCTGGGAGGCCGAGGCAGACAGATCGCCTGAGGTCAGGAGTTTGACACCAGCCTGACCAACTTGGTGAAACCTGGTCTCCTCTAAAAATAAAAATAAAAAAATCAGCTGGGCGTAGTGGCTCATGGCTATAATCCCAGCACTTTGGGAGGCCAAGGTGGGCAGATCACCGGAGGTCAGGAGTTTGAGACCAGCCTGACCAATATGGCGAAATCCGGTCTCTCCTAAAAATAAAAAAAAATTAGCTGGGCGTGGTGGCACACACCTATAGTCCCAGCTACTCGGAAGACTGAGACAGAATTGCCTGAACCTGGGAGGTGGAGGTTGCAGTGAGCCGAGACTGCGCCACTGAACTTTGGCCTGAGCAACAGAGCAAGACTTCATTAAAAAAAAAAAAAAAAAGCAAAAGAAAATCTCTTGAGACAGTAATTTTCCAATATTGGAGGCGGTGAGTGTCAGGGGAGACTTGATCCCCTACTCCTGAAGCTCCCCTCCAAATGGGGGAAGGAATTCTGCAGGCCCCATTCATCTCCCTCCTCCACCTCATACCTTCCGGGGTTACGGTGGGCTCCCCTGATCGGACGGAGAAACCGAGCAGGTATGGACCCACCGGCCTGCCTTTCCCCTTCTCCTCTTCTCTCTCCCTCTCCTGTCTTCAGTCAAGAACGTGTTTTCAGGAGGCTGAGGCCAGGAAATCGCTTGAACTCGGGAGGTGGAGGTTGCAGTGAGCTGAGATCACGCCATTGCGCTCCAGCCTGGGGCAGAGCAAGACTCCGTCTCAAAAAAAACAACAAAAACAAAGAACATGTTTCTTCTCGTTCTTGACCACAGAGTCAACTGAGCACCAAAACCACGTCTCTCAGAGGCCGGGCATGGGCTGTTCCCCAGCCCTGTGTAATCCAGCACACGGGGCCGTCTCGCTGCTGGTGCAGCCCTGGGGGGGGCCTTTGTGCCAAGTTTGTTTCATCCTCCTGCCCCACCAACCTCTTCAGTAACCAAGATGGTCATTGGTCTCCCAGGCTCCCTGTTTGTCTCATTCCTCAAGTGATACATAAATCCCATAAAAAAGAAAGACATTATTTATCAGGGTCTCTAAAACCCTTAACAGTCAGCAGGGCCGAAAGCTAATTACTCCGAAGGAACAACAAAACCAACAGGCTTCTGGCAAGTCTGGTCGCCTCAAAGGATGAAGGCATGAACGAAAGAACGAGAGCAGTGTTCCTCAGAAGAGACCCGAACTGTCGAGACCGTGGGAATTTTGAAAACCCTTAGAGAAGATGCCGAACACTTGATGCTAAGATGTTAAATCCCCCCCCAAAAAATCAATACAATAAAATGAAATAAATGTTCAACCCTAGAGGAAACTGTAAGCAAAGTTTTCAAATAATACAAAAGGCAGACCCCACTATGGTAGGAAGATGGCATCACTGATAGTTAGACAGCGACAGCACAAAAAAGAAAATTCTAAGCCAATCCCCTTGAACAGAGATATAAAAATCCTAAATAAATATAAGCAGGACAACTAAGCATTTTAAACATATATACATCACGGCCAAGTCGCATGATCCCAGGCATGCAATGGCCAACTTTAGAAAAATACTTTACATAGAATTTGCCACATTAACAGATTAAGAAGAGAAAGCATCACCATCTCAGTAGATGTAGAGAACCATGAAGTAAAATTCAGGCCGGGAGCAGTGGCTCATGCCTGTAATCCCAGCACTTTGGAAGGCCAAGGTGGGCAGGTCACTTGAGCTCAGGAGTTTGAGACTATCCTGGGCAACATGGTGCAACCCTCATCTCTACCAAAAATACAAAACAATACCCGGGCGTGGCATGTGCGCCTGTAGTCCCAGGTACTCGGGAGGCTGAGGTGGGAGGATCTCTTGAGCCCAGAAGACAGAGGCTGCAGTGAACCGAGATCATACCACTGCATTCCAGCCTGGGTGACAGACTGAGACCCTGTCTCAAAATAAATACATAAATAAAATAAAATTCAACTCCTATTCATGATACAAACTAAAAATAGAAAGGATTTCCCTCAGGTTGATCAAAGACATCTATCAGAAACTCAGAGCAGATAAGATGCTTCATGTTAAAACGTTAGAAGCATTACCATGAAAATTCAGGAATAAAATAAGGGTGCCAGCCGCCACTCCTGTATTCAGCATTGCCCTGGAGGTCCTAGCCAATTCAGTGAGACAAAAAGGAACGGTATAGTAATAGTGAGGTAGGAGGCAGGACTCAACTCCAGAGGCAGGGATCGGATCCAGACCAAGTTGAGGACTGGTTCAAACAGGGACCTGGTGGAAGCGGCTTTCCAGCAGACACTCCCACCAGCATCCCGTTCAGTTTACTGCTGCCATGGCAACACCTAGAGTAGGGTCTGGTAGTGCTGGCAGTGATAGACAGAGGCTGAGGGATAATACCACAGCTTCCTGGCCCTCCAGAGGGACGGGCACTTCCCATGGCAATGACCTGGCAACCCAAAAGTTACTATCCTTTCCCTAAAATCTTCTCCATAAACTGCCCCTTAATCTGCATGCAATTAAAAGTAGATGAGGGCTGGGCGCGGTGGCTCACATCTGTAGTCCCAGCTATTTGGGAGGTTAAGGCAGGAGAATCATTTGAACTGGGGAGATGGAGGTTGCAGTGAGTGGAGACTATATCACTGCACTGCAGCCTGAGCAGACTCAGTGTCAAAAAAAAAAAAACAAAAGTAGGCCTGACTATGACTCCAACCCTGCCCTGGCCCGACTGCTCCTCTCAGCACACTGCCTGTGGGTAGCCCTGCTCGGCAGGAGCAGTCATGGAGCCGTAACTAACCCTGCTGCTTCAGTAAAGCTGTTTCTTCCACCCTTGAATTCTTTCCTGGCAAAGCCAAGAACCCTCAGGGGCTAAGCCCCAGCTTGGGGCTCACCTGCCCTGCATCAATAGGAAAGAATAAAACAACATATTGTGATTCTTTGCTGATAATAATATGATTATTTACACAGAAAATCCAAGAGCTTCCACAGACTTTGAAAAGTGAAGGTTTGGCAGGGTTGCTGGATATAAGATCAATGTATATTATAAAAGATCAATAATATTTCCATGCCCAGCAACAATTGACTAGAAAACATGTTATAAGAAGGCATCACTTACGATAGCAGAATAAACCATGGGGCACTGAGGTTTCAAGAGGGAGAGTGACGTGCAGACCTTTATGGAGGAGGGTATAAAATACGGCCGCAGAACACAGACGTCATGAAGGAATAATGGTATACGGCATGTTCACGGAGAGAAGGACTCAACACCATAAACAAAACGACGCTTCCCAGATTAACCTATAAAGTTAACACAATGCCATTCAAATTCTGAATGGGGCTTTTCAGGGAACTCGGTAATGGAATCCTAAAACGCGAATGCAAAATAAAGGGCCAGGAATAGCCAGAACAATGTCGAAAAGGAGCAGCAAGTCAAGGTGTGAGGAGGGAGTTCCCCTACCACGTGTCAAGACTTACAAAGCTGTGGCCATTTAAACAATGTGGTAGCAACACAGGATAGACAGATACACCCAGAATACTGAAGACCAGATCATTTAAGTTCATAAAATAAATAAGAAAGTGGATGGATAAATATGTTAGGTTCATGGGTGGTCCATTTGGAACAAAATTCATGTAGGTCCCAGCCTCACACTATAGCAGACACAGGAGCTCCCAGGCCACCCTCCCGTCAATCCCCCGACCCAGTACATATAAAAGTGTCCCCGTAAACACCCACGGCCCTCTGCGACCCCAGGGCTTCCACTCACCTTGCAAGAACAGTAGCTGGAAGAGCCGGGGAGTCAGTGTCCCAGGAGTAGGGTCTGGTAGTGGGGGTGGTGATGGGCAGAGGCTGAAGGATAATGCCACAGCTTCCTGGCCTCCCCAGAGGGACAGGTGTGGGGAATGTCCTACACCACCTCCCCACCATTCCCAGTGGTGCCTGCTCCTCAAGGCACCCTTCCTTGGACTTCTTTTCCATCCCCTCCTCCACCCAAATCCTTGTCTCAGGATCAACTCCTGGGGAACCCATTGTAGACAACAGTGCAAGGTGCATACATGTTCCACAGATGCAAAGCTCAACCCCAGCTACTCAGGAGGCTGAGGCAGGAGAACTGCCTGAACCCAGGAGGCGGAGGTTGCGGTGAGCCGAGATCGCGCCATTGCACTCCAGCTTGGGTAACAAGAGCGAAACTCCGTCTCAAAAAAAAAAAAAAATTCATAAACAGGAAGCACAGGAGAAACCTGCTTTGGATCTCTGCAGAGGGGAAGGGTTTCTCAAATGCGACGTGAAAAGCACATCGCAAAAGGAAAGACTGATAACCGTGACTACGTTAGCACAGAGCGTTTCTGCTCAACGCGAGACACCATAAACGCAGTGGAAACAACAAGCCACCGATTCAGAATAGACACTGCAGCGAAAGATCGTGACCAGAAAATGCAGGAACATCCTGGGAAGAATGAAAATAAGACAAAATGGGGAAATGGACCAAGGACGGAAATAGAAAATCCCCAAAATAAAATATGTAAGTGACCAAGAAACAAACATATATGCTCTGCCTCCATAATGTTTAAGGAAATGCAAATTAAAACAATGAGATAATCATGTTTTATCTGCCAGCTTCGCAGAATTTTGGAAGATGGAAACAGCGCTGGGGGAAGAGCATACTCAGACTCCTGCTGCAGACAGGAATTGGTGAAACCTTTTGGAAGAACCATTTGACGATGTTCTAAAACCTTTGCTGTGCTTATTTATGCCCTACGACTCAGTCGTCTCACTTTTAGAATGTCCCCTACAGAAATAATAGCATAAGTATATAAAAAAGCTAAAGGTTATGTTTTTCTAATTTGTTAGTAAATAGAAAAATAAAGGCGGAAATCTAAATGACTCTCAGTTAAGAATTTTAACTTAAATGAAGGTGGGCTGAGCATGGTGGCTCACGCCTGTAATCCCAGCACTTTGGGAGGCTGAGGTGAGCAGATCGCTTGAGCTCAGGAGTTCAAGACCAGCCTGGGCAACATGGTGAAACCCCATCTCTAAAAAATAAAATACAAAAATTAGCTAGGTGTGGTGGCACACACCTGTAGTCTCAGTTACTCAAAAGGCTGAGGTGAGAGGATAACCTGAGCCCAGGGAGGATAACCTGAGCACAATGACTGTGCCACTACACTCCAGCCTGGGCAACAGAATGTCTCAAAATTAACATAAAATAATGGCTGGGTGCGGTGGCTCACGCCTGTAATCCCAACACTTTGGGAGGCCAAGAAGGGCAGATCACCTGAAGTCAGGGGTTTGAGACCAGCTTGAACATGGAGAAACCCCATCTCTACTAAAGCTACAAAATTAGCTGGGTGTGGTGGCACATGCCTGTAATCCCAGCTACTCGAGAGGATGAGGCAGGAGAATCGCTTGAACCCGGGAGGCAGAAGTTGCAGTGAGGCAAGATTGAACCATTGCATTCCAGCCTGGGCAACAGGAGCAAAACTTTGTCTCCAAAATAAGTAAATAAATAAATAAAATAACAAAACATATACACTCAGCATTAAAAATAAAATAAACAAAATAAATAAACGAAGGTATACCACTCAATCATTAAAAAGCAAGCGGTGAAATGTGGTCTACACAGGCAATGGAATATTATTTCGCCTAAAAGGAAGGACATTCTGATGTATGCTGCACCATGCATGAGCTTGAAAACATTAGGCTGAGTGAAAGAAGCCAGGCACAGAGGGCAAGTTCTATACGATTCGACTTACAGAAGGTACCTGGAGCAGTCAGACTCAGAGAGTCAGAGAAGAGAAGAGAGCCCAGGGCTGGGGTCGGGGATGGGCGTCAGTGCTTAATGGCGCAGAGCTTCCATCTGGGAAGATGAGACGGTCAGGAGGTGGACGGATGGTGAAGATGGCCGCACGGCAATGTGCATGTACTTGATGCCACTGAACTATGCCCTTATAAATGGTTAAAATGGTCCGTTTTACGTCATATACATTTTAGCACAATGTTTTTTAAAGGCAAGGAGTGGATAAACATGTATTGACCTAGAAATGCTATGCATTTGCTCAGTAAACACTCCATGTGCCCCCCGGTGTGGCAGATGCGGTTCTGGGGTGAGGAAGGTGCTCTGGCAAGCAAGAAAAACAAGGTCCCTGGGCTCACGGGGCTGACTTCCACTGGAAGAAAGCCAGTGAGGGCATCCCGGAGCAGCCGTGCTGCAGAGAAAATACAGGAAACGGAACGGGGGCGGGGCGGGGGCGGGGCAGGATAAAGAGCCCAGGGAACGTCTTTGAGACCGTGATGTCCATCCTGGGCCCGAGCACCAGAGAGATTAACTTCTCACTGCTCAGCTCCCAACGCATTCCATCCTGTCTCCCCCTTCTCCATGAAGCCGAGAGAGACGCCTGGATTCTGAGAGGTAAATCCTCCTCAGTTAATAAAAAGAGCTTTGTTAAAGAAAAAAATAAAAGGCCAGGTGCGCGGCTCTTGCCTGTAATCCCAGCACTTTTGGGAGGCCGAGGTGGGCAGATCACCTGAGGTCAGTAGTTCAAGATCAGCCCTACCAACATGGAGAAATCCCATCTCTACTAAAAATACAAAATTAGCCAGGTGTGGTGGTGCATGTCTGTAATCCCAGCTACTCGGGAGGCTGAGGCAGGAGAATCACTTGAACCTGGGAGGTGGGGGTTGCAGTGAGCCGAGGTCGAAATACTGCACTTGAGCATGGGCAACAAGAATGAAACTCTGTCTCCAAAAAAAAAAAAAGAAAAAAAAGGCCAGACATGGTGGCTCATGCCTATAATCCCAACACTTCGGGAGGCTGAGGCCGTAAGATCACGAGGTCAAGAGATTGAGACCAACCTGGCCAACATGGAGAAACCTAATCTCTACTAAAAATACAAAAATTAGCCGGGCATGGTGGCGCACGCCTGTGATTCCAGTTGCTTGGGAGGCTGAGGCAGGAGAATCTCTTGAACCCAGGAGGTGGAGGTTGCAGTGAGCCGAGATCGCGCCGTTGCACTCCAGCCTGGGTAACAAGAGCGAAACTCCGTCTCAAAAAAAGAAAAAAAAAAAGACTGAGAATTTAAAAAGAAGTGAATAATTTAGCCAGGATTAGTATTTACAAGAGAGAAAATAAGCGTTATATTTACTTTCTTTCTGGGGGTTGGGGGTGCTGTCTCCAAAACTACAGAAGATTTTAGGAAGGAAAGTGACACTGGCGTGGCCAGTCCTGAGGAAGAACGGGATGGGCTCCGGACAGAGAGGTATTGTTTTGCCCTGTGTCTGTGAGGCTCCTTTCTCCCAACACCGCTTGAGGTTAATCTCAGGCAGGCGCATCGTCCCAGGCAATGTAAGTCATGTCCTCACTTCTAGATGCAAGAACATCCTTGGCTCAGTAATTAAGAACCCAGGACCCGGTGATAATCCAACTCTCCGTCTCAGGGAAGGCTGAGGCTCAGCCCTCTGCAGGAAAGAAGCGGGCGTGGCTGCAGGGGATGAAGGGGAGGTTCCTTTTTATCTTACTGTCTATTTCTTTAAACTGAGGTGAAATTCACATTACATAAAATTAACCATTTTAAAGTATACTGTTTCAGTGCTGTTGAGTACATTCACCATGTTGTACAACCACCACTTCTATGAAGTTCCAAAGCATTTTCCTCACCCGAAAGGAAACCTCGCACCACTCAGTATCACTCCCTGCTCCCCACTGGCTCCGCCTGGGCTCTATCCGTCGCCCTCTGTCTCTGGGTTTTCCTGTTCCAGTCATTGATTAGGGGCTGCTCTGCAGGAGAAGGTCTCAGGAAGTGAGGGAAGCAGGTGAGGGAGGGGTGCAGGCCAGGTCACTGGCACAGGAGCCCAAAAGCACCAGGCAGCAACCAGAGCTTCAAGGAGTGGTCGTCAGCTGCCTTCAGAGGGTGAAATGCAACCAGCCAACCCAGACTCCCTGTCTGTTGTTACATTTATTCAGTAAAAGATTTCATAACAGAGGTTCTAAGTCAACACACTTGCGGATAATTGACATGGTTAAAAGAGTAGTCATAGGAATGATAAAAGCTTTAGGTTCTGGACAAGAGTAAACACTATTAATGGGTAATTCCCCTCTGATCTCCCCCTGGGAGGACCGTTCAGCACAAAGTTTACATGTGTTAACAGTTAGCATAGAGACAAAGGGATGTGGGGTAAACAGACTTCAACTGGGAATGCCTCTTATTGTCCCTATCTTCTTCCTAACTTAATGGACTACCTGACTGCCTTCCACCTGTCCCAAAAAAACCTTTCAGCTTTCCAAAAGTGTTGAGACTAATTTATAGCTTTTCCTAGTATGTCTTTAATATTTTGCCAGCCACCCCCAGTAATTCTCAACAGGGCCACTACTACTCCTAGCCCTTATGCTGTCTGAAGTGGACAGACGGCCTTTCAATCACTTAGTTTAAGGAGAAATCGCACCCCGAGGGATAGTGACCCGGTGTCACTGCAAAGCTGTGATTCCAGAGGCCATTCCACGGCGGCACAGGCTGGCATTCCGGAGGGTATGATCTGTAGGAGGGCCAGCGGATCTCACGGCACATGCCCAGTGCCACAGCTGCTTTCCCACAGAGCGAGTCCCCTGGTCATGGGTGATATCATTCAGGGTCCTGTGTCATCTCTGACACAGCTTAGGGAGAGAGCCCTCAGAGAGTGGGGTTAGCAATGATCCAAAAGTAGGAGCTGCAAGCCACCTGGAATCGGGTCGATGGAACTGAGTGAATCTCTGCCCTTTCCAGGGTGGAAGGGGTCCCATGACGTCAGCTTGCTACCAAGTGCCTGGCCAGTCACTTCAAGGGGATGAGACAGGACTGGGAGCTCAGCGTTGCTCTCAGTTGTGGACGGATCAGACATGCAGAGGGGGCAGCAACCGTGTCAGCCTGGATGAGCAGGGGCACATGCTCTCGGGCCCATGAGTAGCCGCTCTCTCTGCCACCATGACGGCTCCACTCACGAGCCCATTGCCCAAGCCCTGTGGCAGCCAGGGACGAAGGCCAGCTGGCTCATCCTGTCCGTTTGTACAATGTCTTCTGCACGGGACACTCCCGGGTGTTCATCTGAGACAAAGATTTTCACACTTCATGCCTGTCCCATCGGCCTACACACATGCCTTTCCCCTAGCCCTTATTGTCCTAAACTTCCAATCTTTTGTTGTTGTTGTTTTGAGACGGAGTCTCGCTCTGTCGCCCAGGCTGGAGTGCAATGGCGCCATCTCAGCTCACCGCAACCTCTGCCTCACCGGTTCAAGCGATTCCCCTGCCTCAGCCTCCCAAGTAGCTGGGATTACAGGCGTGAGCCACCACGCTCAGCTAACTTTTGTATTTTTAGTAGAGAGACGGGGGGGGGTTCACCACATTGGCCAGGCCGGTCTCGAACTCCTGACCTCAGGTGATCCACCCGCCTCAGCCTCCCAAAGTCCTGGGTTTATAGGCCTAAGCCATCATGCCCGGCCTGAACTTCCAGTCTTGCTTCTTCTAGAGCCCTGACCCACCAGCTAAGCCCGTGTCCACGAGCCCATGTGCATCTGTTCCTGAAGTCACTTCTCTCTCCACACAAGGTCGAGGACCAGGTGTACCACCTGCTGCTGTCTTCGAGGACCACCTGGGAGGGCTGTGGGCAGTTGCCATTCATGTCCCGCTCACAGGAACACGTGTGGCTGGAGCCAGACTGCAGCATGTCTCTGCTGGTCACAGGAAAGCCCCCAGGATGCCAGCTGAGGGGAGGCATTGGTACCAGAGGCAGGGGGTCTGGACCACGTAGCACCTGCCTTGGGGACCTCTGGGAGCCCGATCCCAGATGTACCGCCTGTGCCTCATGATGCGGTGACTGGTCTTGTGATGTGGTGACTCATTGGCTCATGGTGAAAAGCTGCATCCACTTGACCACTTGATGTCCCCTGGTCAGAGGCTCTGTTTCTCCCAGGGCTTCGGGACACGTCCAGAGCCCTTCTCTGCTGCAGATGGCATGGTGTTGCTCCAGTACCCTCGGGGACTGCACTGTGGCTTTCCTGTCGGGGCCTGCCAGGGACACCACATGGTGACCCTCTCTGCAGACACCCCTTGTAGCACAGGGTCTGCTGGTCACATCACTGCAGCTCCAAACTGGCAGCCTCCAGTGTTGCCCAAGAAATGGGCCAAAATCAGATTCCCAAGTGCTGAGTATGCCATCCCCAAACCCAAAGAAGCCCCAGAAGCCATGTGGCCCCCAGAAGTCCACATGGTGGGAAGGACAGGCACAGTAACCACCCTTTACTTTGCAGGAAATAGCACGACATGGCCAGGCCCCATCAAACACCCCCCCCCGCCGACAGTGTGGTAGCCCCTGAGCCTTCCCCTTTACCCCCCATCCTTCTCCCCGACATATTCTACCAAAGCTCCCAAGGGACCTGCTCTTCTTGCTCCGTAGCTCTGGTTAACATGTTTCTCCTGGCACTGATCAATGTGGCGGCCTGGAGGCTGCCCCCATGGGCCGGGTCCCTGCAGACTATGTTGTGATAGAGAACAGGAAAACTGACGTAGCCCTGGGATCCTATATATCCACAATGACCTTACCCAGCTCCAGCAGAAATGCTCCATACCTCAGATATGCACTCGGGGGCCGGGCATAGTTGCTCAGGCCGGTAATCCCAGCATTTCAGGAGGATGAGGCAGGAGGATCACTTGAGCCCAGGAGTTCAATAAGGAGGCCCCATCTCTACAAAAAATACAAAAATTTGCCAAGCATGGTAGCATGCACCTGTAGTCCCAGCTACTCAGGAAGCTGAGGCTGGAGGATCTATTAAGCCTGGGAGGTCAGGGCTGCAGTGAGCCAGGATTATGTGGTCTGGACACAGCGAGACCCTGTCTCAAAAAAAAAAAAAAAAAAAAAAGACGCATTTTGGGAGCCCACTGTGTTAAATTCATGGTTCTCCAATGCCACGATGCGTCAATGAATTTGGTTTTTGCCGGGGGCCGCACTGGTGTGTTCAATGGAGTTATGACAAAGGCCCCTCCTTCTGCATTCTTAAGTCTCTGAAGATGGCACTAATCTCTGTCCTTCCTCCAGAAATGCGATAGTGACATTGTTGTGCTCTCTGAGGCAGTGGGGAGGAGGATGGAAGAGAAAGGCAGATTCAGGGACTTCTGTTTGACCTAACGCCACGGCTTACACTCTAGAGGTCAAGGAACCAACATGAAGATTCTACCACCTGCCAAGAATTTCTACTCCGTTTGCACATTCAGGAGCCAGGGGAATGACCACGTGGTATGTCTCTGGACACACCGGAGGCCTATGCTGAGATGGACCTAGGCTCGGACTCCATTTACCACCTGGTTCCTGTTACATCGTTATTGTTAACGTGGTGGCCTTTGGGTCCCTGGGTGTCAATGTCAATCTGGACCCTACATCCAACAGTCCCTGAAAGATCTGGGAAACTCCCTTGTGGCAGCTCTGGGGATGCCACATAGCACCCCCTTGCCACAGGGCAGTGGGCTGATAGCCTCCACAATGGGTGACAGTCTTTGAGCCAAGTTCAGGCTGCCCCAGGCAGCTCCCTGCCGTGACTACATGCAGCGGGGGGTTGTAGGCCCTGACACTCCTTCCCCTGGGACTCCTCTTTGA
This sequence comes from Callithrix jacchus, assembly GCF_049354715.1. NCBI lineage: Eukaryota > Metazoa > Chordata > Mammalia > Primates > Cebidae > Callithrix > Callithrix jacchus. Next base: position 121,523,197 of record NC_133511.1, on the reverse strand, counting down.
GCAATCTTCCTTCCAGAGCCCCTGCTGGGCCAGCCAGACTCCCTCCGAGCCGCACCTCCGAGGCTTCACCTACCCAATCCTCCTTCCTCCTCCATCTCCTCTCCCAGGTTTCAGACTCTCCTCACAGCCTGAAAGTCCCCAGCCTCCTCCTGCTCCCTCCTTTACCTCCATAAATCCTCTGCTTTTCCAACTCCATCCACCAATTCCCACAGGACCAGAGCTGACCGTGCCCTCTCCCCAGGGTGTAGCTCCCCGGGTGTAGCTCCCCAGGGTGTAGGTCCCCAGGGTGTAGCTCCCCAGGGTGTAGCTCCCCGGGTGTAGCTGCTAGAGAAAACGGCTCAGTTCCTTGCTACGGGATGGCTCACACCTCACCATTCCCCGGGTCCTGGGGAAGTCCTGATCCCCAGGACCCGTGAATAAGACGTTACCTGGAAATAGATCTTTGCAGAAGATCAAGCTAAGATGAGGTTATTAGAACAGGCCCTAATTCATCGTGACCATGTCCTTATACAAAGGGGAAATTTAAGGCTGGAGGACCACTTGAGGCCAGGAGTTTGAGACCAGCCTGGGCAACACAGCAAGACCCCATGTCTAAAAAATTTTAAAAATTAGGCTGTCGTGGTGGTGCACATCTGTGGTCCAGCTACTCAGGAGGCTAAGACAGGAGGATCACTTGAGCCCAGGAGGTCAAAGCCACAGTAAGCCCTGACCGCGCCGCTGCACTCCAGCCTGCAGTGTAGCCAGAGCGAGATCCTGTCTCAAAAACAAGTGGGCGGGGCCAGGGATGAATTTGGACAGACAGACAAGCAAGCACACGGGCAGAACATCACGGGATGATGAAGGCAGAGGTTAGGGTGAGACATCTCTAAACCAGGGAGCACCCAAGACTTCCAGCAACCCCAGGAGCTAGAGGAGAGGCAGCGAAGATGCCCCTCAGGCCCTGGGAGGGGGCCAGCCCTGCTGAAAGCCTCGATTCTGGACGTCCAGCCCCCAGAGCTGTGGGACAATGCGTTTCTGTCGTTTGAGCCGCCTGGTGTGGGGCAGGTCTTCCCAGCGGCCCCAGGAAACCAATACAGTCCCCACAGGGAAGGGCCGGGGGATGGCGTGGCTGCGGTGTCCTTCCTCGGGGACCCGCCCCTCCTCTGCTCATGGATTCTGAGTCTGACAACAAGTTCAGGTTTGGAAACTGAGCGCAGGTCATTATTTTCTGTGGGGGCGTCTGGCCTTGGCCTTCTGCCCATCCATTCTTGGTGGCTTGTCATTCCATATGCTGAATAAAACCCTTGCTGGCTGCCTAGATACCTTGCCCCTGGAAATGCCATGCCCTGTGAGCCATCTCCACAGGGCCCAGCAAGGCAGGCTCCCCCGTGGCTGTCCCCATGCTGCTGTCCATGCCGGTGCTCTTGACATCTTACTGGTGACAGACAGTTAAGTGCTGCCCTTTGACCTCTGCTACTCAGGAATCCAGTTGTCTCTGTGGCTATGGGAGAGCTCAGATCATGGCTGCACTGCCCATCAGGCCCAGGCCACCGAGCACGACCCCCGCCGGCTGCGCAGCAACGCCGACGTCCCCTCAATGGCTCAGACCTTATCGTTTCGGCAAAGAGCTGGCACCTCCCAAAGAACCCGGCCAGCTGGTGGGTTCTCCAGCCTGTTTCATGGTGGGCAGGTCGGTACAAACCTACCTGCAAAGGCCGAGGGAGCCAAGAGGCTGAAGAAAGAGGCTGACAAATCCAGTTTCTCGTAAAGAAATATTTAATAGGGACTTAGGAACGAAGCCATGTCCCGGGCAGCCACAAAACGGTGGACCCCCACATCTGCCCTGCAGAAAGTATTTGCATGCAGCAAGCTTTCGGGGTGAAACACGTGCAGGCGGCCACGTCTCAGACTTTCTTGCAAAACTCATAAACACCTGGGGAGGGGTTTAGCTGAGCATCTTTACAAGGGGTTATGTAAGCTACAGGCATTGTTTAAAGAACTGACTGCAGAGCACCTTGGTATGTGGGGTGAAACGTGCGTCATCACGGCAGTTTTGAGATGGCCTCGCTCTTGTGCTGTTTTCCTGCACAACCTACAACAGAGGAGCCATCCTGAGACTTTGCTCCAGGGCTGCTCTGGCATCTCCACTTCATTGTCTATGCACTATCACTTTTTCTAAGCTCTCAAGAACCCTCCCCAAGCGCCAGGCACTGTGGCTCACACCTGTAATCCCAGCACTTTGGGAGGCCAAGATGGGCAGATCACTTTAGGTCAGGAGTTCGAGACCAGCCTGGCCAACATGGCAAAACCCCATTTCTACTAAAAAAAAAAACAAACAAAAAAAAACTACATTAGCTGGGCCTGGTGGCGCATGCCTGTAATACCAGGTACTGGGGAGGCTGAGACAGGGGGATCGCTTGAACCTGGGAAGTGGAGATTGCAGAGCTCAGATCATAGCACTGCACTCCAGCCTGGGCGACAGAGAGAGACCCTGTCTCAAAAAAAAGCCGTTCCACACAACATACTAGAATCATCTTCCCAGGGCCTTTCTAGGGGTTGGTGTTTCTGTACTAACCAACTCTCCAGTCTCCAGCTTCTACCAGCCTCCCTTGAGCTAGAACGTTCAGAGTCTACATCTAAGAATATTCTCCAGACCCTGCCGGTCCCTGCTGGCTTCTCCCACCACTCCTCTGCTTGTTCACCCCTCTCGATACCTGGCATGCCAAGCACGTCCTGGGATAGATAGGTCATGCTGAGATGTGATCCCAGCTTTGAGCCTGGTGGTCAGGAGGGGAGGTGGGGGCAGACGCTGAAGAGGGGAACACCTTGTCTCCTAAGGTACCTTCCCTTAGTTTCTGCGTGGTCTTTATGTAAGAGAGGACCTCTGTCTTCCAACCAAGGCAATGGGCCACTGCTTCAGGCCCGGAGGTACAGGAGAATCTGGGGGTCAAGGTCTCAAGAGTGTCTCCCCAGGTAGTTCATCTCAGATAGCAGGGACCCCACCTCCCTCTCGGGGCCCTGACTTTGGAGAAGGAACTTCCTGGGCTAGAAGTCTGGCCTTCTTTGAGGGCCTGCACCTTGTCTTCAGCCTTCCGACCTCTGGCTATAGAAGAGAAGCATTTCCTTAAATTCTGCCAAGGAAACCTGTCTTTGCTTTAGATTGGTGATCTACAGCCCTGAACTTGTCATTGTCCCTCTTCTGAGTGTCAGTAGTGTTGAGCGACAGCCTCCCCACTCCACATCCTTCCCGTGGCTATTTTCCCATCTATCTCTCCACACGAGGGATCTTGCACAAGCTGGGCATCCCTATCCACCTGAGTCCTGTCCCAGGTGACCACAGGTGGAGGCCTGAGCAGCTGCTCTGCCACCTCATGCCAGGGGCCACCCTCAAGGGGCTCCAGTCACAGTGGCCAGCAAGGCATCGTCCCACAGCATCCTGACCTTGGGGCCAGCTTCCTGGGGCCCCTCCTGATGCTCCCCGCCTTCAGTTGTCTGAAAGCAGAGCCCAAGACAGGGATTTACTAGAGGAGGGCTCCTCAGGACAAGCCCCCCAGGACATAAGGGCAGAGGACGTGACGGAGAAGGGCCTTGGTAAAGCCGTGGTCCCAGGGTAAATGCATCTCCGGCCAGATCTGCAGGGGGCCCCGAGGCACTGATTGTACCCCAGAGGTATCCCCATCTAGAGGCAGGCGAGGGAACAGCCTTTTGTACTCCCGTGTCAGCAATGGGCTGTGGTATCCCCTGAACCTACCGGGTGTTGTGGCTCCATTGGCTGAGGGTACTTCTCCAGAGAAGGAGGCAGAGAGCCAGGAAGTGGGGTGGGATCAGCAGCTGCCAGGCCAGCCACGCTGTGCTCAGCTCCTTCAGGCTGTCACTCATCAATCATCCTGTCCCTATCTCTGAGGCCTGTCAGTCACCATCAGCAACCCCAAGCTGCAGGGGACCCTAATCCAGCTCTCCAAGAGGCTCTGTTGGCCATCTCCACATGGGCTTGGGGTCGGGGTGGGAGCACGTTGAGACCACCCTCCTGCCTCTCTGAAGATCCTCCAAGTCCCAGCTCCAGCTCTCCGGCGTCATTGGCAGCTGGGCAGGTGACTGTCCAGGAGGCCCGTTCTCCATGCCCAGCTCGGCAAGGCTCTTCGGGACGCCAGACTCACTGCCTCTGTTTTCTTAAAGCCTCAGCCCAATGGGAGCCAGAGTTTGGGGTTAACACCTCATCATCTCGGCGTGAGTGGCACCTGACTCCAGCTCTCAACTCCCCACCTCCTGTCCCGTGCACCAGGCTCACCCTGCATGCCCACCTGCAAATCAGCCAAGCAGGGGCCAGAGCTCCCATCACCCAGCACCACCCAAAGCAAGGCAGAGGGAAACTGAGTGGCCAGGAGCGCCATCTAGTGGGTGCCAGGGGTAAGTCCCCAAAGGGACTGGAGGGCCAGGACTGGGGCAGGGCCGGATGGTGTCCCAGGGAGGGCCCAGGGCCCAGGCACTGGACAGCAGAGGATATATAAAGGGAGAGTGAGGAGCCACGGTGCTTCCGGGGCACAGGAGCCCCGCCCCAGCCTGCCTCCGCCCTCGTAAGCAGGTGATCGGCTCAGGCAGGACATACTACGTCCAGTCTCTGCCTTCTCCCAGACCTTGGGAAAGTGTCAGTTAAAATCCGTTTGGGTCTGGTGTTTGCTTTATTCCAAGAAAAGGGGTAAGAAAAAAATTCATAAAAGGAGCGAAGTTCTCCCCTCTCCACAGTGGCAGGCAGGGGCGTGGTGACATTTACCCGCTCCCTCCACCTGGTCTTGAGCATGGCAGAAAGGAGAACTGAGCCACCTGTCACCCAGAGGGGGCGGGGGAAGGTCAGAACTGCAGCCTTCCCGCAGCAGACACGCCTGCGGGGCAGGAAGCAGGCGGGCTCCACGTAGTGTAGACATTCGGGCTCCACACAGTGTAGACATGTGCTCTCACACAGATGTTAACAGTCTGGAGGAAACTGACCTGGCTGTTAATACAGGCTGTCTCCTGGGGAACGGGCAGAAGACGGAGCTTTCACTTCTCCATTTACACACTTCCCCAAAATGTGGGGGGATCTTGAGGGAGCTGCACTCTCAGTTTTGACCTCTTTTTGTATTTTTTTAGTTCAAATGCAGTTGGGAACAATGGGACGTTAGGTTTCTCGGTGTGGAAGGCAGTGGCATCCCCAGTGAAATGCCGCATCAGACCTGGGCCGGATCCACCCTTGACTCAGCTCTGCAAACTGGGATCCAGATCCTGCGCTGTGGGAATGCAGCCCTGCTCTGCTGCTTACGTGTTGTCTCTGGCTGCGGTCTCACTGTGACAGCAGAGTTGAGGAATTGCCACAGAGACTGTTATGGCCCACAAGGCCTAAAATATTTACTCACTGGCTCTTTAGGGAAAAAGTTTGCCTACTATCAAATTACAAGAAATACAGGGACCAGGGAGCCTGCTCAACCAAGCTGAGGGGAGTTGACCAGCAAAACGCAGACTGCAGGCAGCCACAGGACAAAACACCAGTTTCTTCAATTCGTAATTTGCAACAGCAACCTGCCTACCAGAAGCCGGGAAGGGAGGGGGAAGGGAGGGGATGAGGAAGGGTTGATGAATGGGTCCAAATACGCACTAGACAGAAGAAATAACATCTGCTGTTCAATAGATCAGTAGGGTGACAATCGATTGTGCATTTCAAAAGTGCTAGAAAAAAATAATCCTAATGTTTCTAGCATAAAGAAAAGATAAACATTTAAGATGATGGACATCCCATTACCCTGATTGAATTACATGAATGTATCCAATTATCATGTGCGTCCCAAAAACAGGTTCACCTAGTGCATTTCCACACTCATAAAGAAAAGAAAAAATCAGCAAGGCGCGGTGGCTCACGCCTCTAATCCCAGCACTTTGGGAGGCTGAGTGGGGGCAGATCACCTGAGGTCTGGAGTTTGAGACCAGCCTGGCCAACATGGTGAAACCCCATCTCTACTAAAAATACAAAAATTAGCCGGGTGTGGTGGTAGGCGCCTGTAATCCCAGCTGCTCTGGAGGCTGGGGCAGGAGAATCACTTGAACCCAGGAGGCAGAGGTTGTGGTGAGCCAAGATCCTGTCATTGCACTCCAGCCTGGGTAACAAGAGCAAAACTCCATCTCAAAAAAAAAACACCATGACCACCTTTTTACTAGGTCCTGGGCACTGCATGGATCTGCTGCCATTGCTGTCACTCTCTCGAATCAAGTCTGCACGGCTTCTGCTACCTCTGGTCATTAGCTTTCAAGCCCGTTTCTGAGGCAAGCACCTCTGAACAGCAGATCCTCAATCGCAGGCCAGCAGCCTGCAGGGGAGGCTGGGAAAGGGGCCCCTGGCATCTTCGGCTTCCATAGCAGAAGTCAGTGATACCCCAAACATGGTTGACAAATAGGCAAAGGACGAAGAGGCAATTGACAAAACAAGCGTGGAATTCACCAATAAATGTGTAGAAAGCTGTTTGGCCTCTAATACAGCAGCTGCTGGTGGTTGCCTACCCCGAATCAATTCCCACCTTCTTCCTGCTGGCGGACCCTGATGGAGTCTGGATATCAATCCCACCTGCCATTGACTCAGGGGAGAGCATGCACCCAGTTCCCGTCAATGAGCTGGCTAGGCAGGTCTGCCGGGGGCTTCCGGCATAGGTTATATATTCGTCTGCATAGGTTAGCTGCTATAACAAGCACGCTCCAAATCTGTAGCTTAACACAAGTTTATCTCTCACTCATGCAAGTCCAGTGTGAACGTCCTCGGCTGGGTGCTTCTCCCTGGCAGTTCTCCTGCATTGCAAGAGATCCCTCCTGAGATCCCTCCATGGTGGACCCCTGCCATCCTCAGCATGTGTGCTGTGACTTGTCACAAAACATAGCAAGACCTTACCTCTATTTTTAAAAAATCAAAAGATTAGCCAGGCATGGTGGAGTGCACCTGTAGTCCTACGCACTCGGGAGGCTGAGGTGGGAGGACTGCTTGAGCCCAGGAATTTGAGGCCGTAGTGAACCAAGATCATGCCGCTGCACTCCAGCTTCGGCGACAGAGAGAGACCCTGTCTCAAAAAACACAACAATCAAAAAAAGAAAGAAATAGAGAGAGGAAAGGAAGAAAGGAAGAAAGGAAGAAGGAAGGAAGGAAGGGAGGGAGGGAGGGAAGGAAGGAAGAAAAGGAGGGAGGGAGGGGAAGGAGGAAGGAAAAAAGGGAGGGAGGGAGGGAGGGAGGAAGAAAGGGAGGGAAGGCGGGAGGGAGGGATGGAGGAAGGGAGGGAGGGAGGGAGGAAAATGAGTCAAGTCTAGTGAACACTGAGTGCTGTCCTTGCCATGGTTCCCCGAGGGTAACCACATCTCCATTTGGCTCTTCCTCCCACACAAAGGACCCACTCCTTGACTGGGCCCTAGTCTTCCTCTCTTAGCAAAGCTTTTCTTTGTTCTCTGCACCCCTCAGCGCCTTCTGTATCAACCAACTTAGCCACATCTGATATGGGCGTTGGGGTCATGGCTTCTTTGGGGTCCGAATAGTTTTTGCCACTGGCCCTCTGCTCCTGCAGCCAAGCCCTGAGAGTACAAACTGCTCTCCCGAGGCACATCTCGACGAAGGGTCCCAGTGTGGCCGGGTGGGTTGCCCCTGCCCTTGTCTTCTACTCCCCGCAGGTTTGAGCCAGCTGTCAGCCTCCTGCCCCTCGGCCTGCGTAAGTGCCAAGGAAACCGTTGCTTTGCACAGGTGGGAAAAGCAACCTCCTGGCTGGACCAGGGCCTCCTCTGAACGTGACACACAGCAAGAAGGCTTCCAAGAGCTCAGCACACACATGATTTCCAGAATTAAAAATCAGTCCAGGACGTGAGGGGAGGACAGAGCCGCTAGAGAACAAAAGCCGCGTTCTGGCAGATGAGACAGAAATGCTTGCTCATGACGTCGGACACAGACATAGGGAAACGGAGGCACGAATCGAAAGGCAAGAGGCTGGAGAGTCAGATCTAGGACCTAAATGGTAAGTCATAGCGTTTCTAAAAGAGGAGAAAGGAACAAAAGGAGATGTAGTAATTTAAGAAATAATAGAGTAGACGAGAGACGTGGATCTTGCGATCTGAAAGGATTCCAGGCAGCCGTGATGAATAAAAATTACGCACCTGGTGAGGCGTCTGAGCTCCACAGATAAAGAGAAGCCTTTGAAGCTTCCAGCCAGAAAGGGCCCCGAGACGGCAGAGAGGCAGACTTCTCATTTGCATCCCTGGAAGTGAGAAGGGAGAGAACCAATTTGCCAACTAGTGAGAAAAGGCAGCAGACCAGGAAAAGAAACCAAGGGAAGCAGATCAGAAAACCCTCTAACAAGCTGAAAATCAAATTGGAACAAAAGTCTCAAAAGAGTGGAAGACAGAATACAAGAAATGGCAGCCAGCGCCAAAGCGTGTTTGAGTTACGTTTCCATGGATGACAGTGTGCCTGAGAAATAGAGGGTAATGATTGAAAGGCGGGAAACATACTACAACAGAAAATGCATGGCCGGGGCAGTGGCTCATACCTGTAATCCCAACACTCTGAGAGGCCAAGGTGGTGGACCACCTGAGGTCAGGAGTTCAAGACCAGCCCGGCCAACGTGGTGAAACCCTGTCTCTACCAAAAAAACAAAAGTTAGCCAGGCGTGGTGGCAGACACCTGTAATCTCAGCTACTCGGGAGGCTGAGGCAGGAGAATCTCTTGAACCCAGGAGGCAGAGGTTGCTGTGAGCCGAGATTGCACTACTGCACTCCAGCCTGGGCGACAGAGCGAGACTCTCTCAAAAAACAAAAAGAAGAGAAAATATCCTAATACATGGCCTGAGATTGGAACTAAACATTCCCAGTGCATCTGCAAAACTCAGAGGTTGAGCTGGGGGCAGCAGCAAGGGAGTGAGGGAAGGAAGTAAAATGCTTCTCTTTCGGGCTGGGGTGGGCAGAGCAGCTGAGTGGAGCCTTAGGGGTTGGGTGATTTTAAAATTTAACCTGGATTAGTAAGAGAGAATTCGAAATTTAAATAAGGTTATTTAAAAGATGCAAACGTGGAGGTCAGTGGGGGACCCAAGGTCCCAGGACAAAGGCAGTATCCACTTCAACTGCTGGGTTAAGCCACGAGGTCCCGGAGCCCATGGTTGTGGCAGCTGCATTCTGACCCTGCGTCCAGCGGGGATGGGTGGCCCTGGGCCAGCCTCTGAGACGGCGGTGGGCTGAGTCCCCAGGTTCCTGGCTGTGCTAGAAATACAGACTCCTTTTTAGGCCAGTTGTGTGGAGACAGTTGGTCACTCCTGAAAGCTCAGCTCCAAATCTCCTCCTCCGGTCATTCCAAGCATCGTGTGAGCACCTGACTCCTTGTATGAATCTCCTCTGCTTCAACTGTGTGATTTCTGTCACAAATAGTAACCGTAAAATAAGATGAAAAGGATAAAAACAAATTTATCAATTGTCACAATAAATGTGAATGTGTTAAATTCCCCTTTTAACTTGGAAATTCAAATTGGGGAAGAAAGAAGGAAGGAAAGAGAGAGGGAGAGAGAGAAGAAGGAAAGAAGGGAAGAAGGGAGGGAGGCAGGGAAGGAGAGAAGAGAGGGAGGGACAGATAGAGAAAATCCCATTATAGGATGGGCGCGGTGGCTCAATCCTGTAATCCCAGCACTTTGGGAAGCCAAGATGGGTGGATCACGAGGTCAGGAGTTCGAGACCAGCCTGACCAAAATGGTGAAACCCTGACTTACTAAAAAAAAAATACAAAAATTAGCTGGACACAGTGGCGCTTGCCTGAAGTCCCAGCTACTTAGGAGGCTGAGGCAGGAGAATCGCTTGAACCCAGGAGGTGGAGGTTGCAGTGAGCTGAGATGGTGCCATTGCACTCCAGCCTGGGCGAGAGGGTGACTCCGTCTCAAAAAAAAAAAAAAAATCTCATTATATACAGCCACTTTGGGAAACCATTTTCTCTCTCTGCATCTACTAAAGCTAGACCTAAGTCCACCCTAGGATCCAGCAGTTCCACTCCTAGGCAAATATCCAAGACAAATGAACGCATATTTCCCACCAAAAGACATGTACAAAAATGTTCATAGCAGTGTTACCTAATATAGCCCCAAACTGGAAACACCCGAACGCCCGTCCATGGTAGATGCTTGAGATATTCACGCAAAGGGCTAGTACAGAACCAGAAAAGCAGAGCGGCTGCTGCCACACAGTCATACGGAGGAATCTCCAATAGAAGAGACAAGGCAGACACAGAAGAGCGCACCCTGTGGGACTGAAGGGGCTGAAGATCCAGACGTAGAACACGCAACGGCGATGGAAGTCAGAATGGAGGTTCCCTCTGGGAGGAGCGCGGGGGCCTCCCCAGGGGCCAGGCATGTCCCAGGTCTTGACGCCAGCTGTGTGGCCATGGGTGTGGTCGCCACAATCACGGTGTCCTCTTAAGATTGGTGTATTTGGCACGCTGTGCTGGGGTTGGACCTCAATAAAATTTCATTCCAGTCATATTATTTATAGAAAGATACATCTAAGACAAAATGAAAGGAAATACTGAAAAGAAACTAACTTGCCAGAGAAAAAAAGGAACCCCTGAAGGCATACATTTCAAGACCAAATATAAACTCCTTTTGTGACCTGGTCCTTTTCTGCTCTCTGTGGGAGTCCCCAGTGCTTCCTGGGGGCAAGAAAGGGACATTGAAGCCCCCCAGGCCTCCACTCCCTGCCTCCTCCCTGTCTCAACCCAGAGACAATCTGCTTCCCTCACTCCTGGACAGAAGACACTGAGTAGGCACCTACTGCATGCACCGCACTGCCCTGCTGGATCCTTCTCCCCTCTCCCCACCCCTCTGCATGGAAATGCTGGCTCAAATTCTTGCTAATATGTCACTTGAGCTGTTTGAACCTCACCCCAGAGATGACTCTCAACAGAGTCCCAGGGCCATTCAGGAAGGGTCCTGTCCCCATGAGCCAGCCACTGCAAAGAGGCACTCACCTAAAACAGACTATTTCCATCCCTGTGGCGGGGGAGGGGGCAAAGTCCCAGCTCGCCACCTCCTGCTGCGTCTGCACCCTTGCACGGCTTGTCACGGGCCGTGGGTACCTCCCTGCTCCTTGCCTTAGAGGTTGTCCGTGGAATTTGCTTTGGCTAATGGCACATAAGCAAAAGTGACAACCTGCGGGGTGCCAAGAAGCCTCGTATGTTCTACTGTGAAAGAGACATCCTGCAGCTGAGGACCGGCAAGTGGAGCTGCACCGTCCCCCTGAGCCGCAGACTCGTGGGGAGAAGCCGAGCAGCCCGAGCTGCCCCAGCCAGAAGGCTGCACCAGCCAAGCTCCAGCCAATCCGCAAAATCATGAGAGCAAATCACCATTGTTCTAAGCCAGAGTTTGGGGACCATTTGTTACAGGACATTACTGCCCAATAACTAACTGATACATCCCATCACTTGAGAAATGTGTGATCAGGATCACAGGAGGGCACAACACCATGACAACCACTCAGAGGAGGGAGAGGCCAGCGTGGAAGAATCAAGAAGCTTCCTGAGCTGGGCGCAGTGGCTCATGCCTGTAATCCCAACACTTTGGGAAACGAAGGCAGGCAGATTACTTGAGCCCAGGAGTTCAAGACCAGTCTGGGCCACATAGTGAGACCCCAACTCTACAAAAAAAAATACCAAAAATGAGCCAGGCATGGTGGTGCGTGACTGTAGTCCCAGCTACTCAGGAGGCTGAGATGGGAGGATCGCTTGAGCCCAGGAGATCAAGGCTACAGTGAGCTGAGATTGCACCACTGCACTCCAGCCTGGGCAACAGAGCAAGACCCCATCTCCGAAATGTTTGTAAAAAGCAGCTTCCTGGAGGAAGCCTCCTGCTGTGCATCAGCTGCCGCCTAAGAGGCTTGTCCCTGTTCGAATCAGCAGCTCTGTGGGTGACTGCCATCACGCTGCCCGCTGGGGCTCCTCATCCACACACCGCAGCTGGAGCTCAGCAGTCCTTGCCCGGGTACCCAGGAGCCACCACCACTCCCACCCCCATCCCCCGACGTCCAGCCGACGACTGCACCCTGCGCCTCCCTCCTGGCCCAGGCCTCTCCTCTGCACACTGGCCTGGCCCTTTCCAGTACTGCAGTTTGAGACCCCTGCTCTTCAGGGTCCCCGAGTCTCCCCATCCCTGTGGGGAGGGCCCCTCTCTCTCTTTCAGGGAGGACAGTTTCAGTGCTGGAGAATTCACAGCTTCCCAAGGCTGTCCACCCACATTCCAGGGAGACAGGATCACCGAAACCACGGAACAGGCAAAATTGCCGAGGAAGCCCCTGTGGACGAGACAGCCAAGGATAGAACCTACGGGGAGACTTCAGGGGGAGGAAGCGAGCCCCAGCCCCAGGAGAGAGAGAAACATCCCAGAGGCCCTGAGAAGGCCTGGTTTCCAGATGCTGCAGAGGGACTAGGGGAGAAGCCTCCCCCTAGTGCTGGGAGCTGGAGGGCGCCATGACCTTTGAGAATTCTGCTTCCCCATCACAACCTGGCGAGAAGCTGGCTGCAACCAGCTTTCTTCAAAGACCCGCACAAGCCCCCGAGGGCTCCGCTGATTGGACAGCTTCCCAGCCTGGTCCAAGGTCCCTGATGCTCTGCGTCCTCTGAGACAATACCGAAAGCAGGTTCTCCATTCTCTCCAGAAAAATTGGGCTAAAATTGGGCTGTTTCCTCTTTTTTTCCCTAGGTCACTGTATTCTGCTTCACTCTACATTCTTCTGTACAAAAGAGACCAAAGCCCATGAATAGGGTTGGGATATTTCCCAAGGAAAAAAAAAATTCAAAGCACGTTAGTTTCTCTAGCTGTGGAATGACCCCTCTCTGGCTACCTGAGTCTATCAGTTCTTTTCTGGGAAAGTCCCCGGGGAATCGGCCAAAATCCTGCTCAGACCCGTCCAGTCCCACCTCTGCCCCAGATACCAGTGCCCCTTGGGCAGTGGGGACATCAGTGGACTCACGTTGCCCAATCCAGACACTGTGCAGAGCCAGACTTGTGTTCCAGAAGCTGTTAAAATATCCTCAGAAAACAACAAACGTGGCTGGCGGCTCACACCTGTAATCCCAGCACTTTGGGAGGCCCAGGCGGGTGGATCCCTTGAGGCCAGGGGTTTGAGACCAGCCTGGCCAACATGGTGAAACCCCATCTCTACTAAAAATACAAAAATTAGCCAGATATGGTGGCACGTGCCAACGGTCCCAGCCACTCGGGAGACTGAGGCAGGAGAATTGTTTGAACCTAAGAGGTGGAGGTTGCAGTGAGCCGAGATCACACCACTACACTTTGACCGGGGCAACAGAGCAAGACTCCCTCTCAAAAAAAAAAAGAAAAGAAAAGAGGCAGGGTGCGGTGGCTCACGTCTGTAATCCCAGCACTCTGGGAGGCCCAGGCAAGTGGATCACTGAGGCCAGGAGTTCTAGACCAGCCTGGCCAACATCGTTGTCAGATCTGTCCCACAGACCCTGGACGGCAGATGAAATGGGGACTCAGACACAGGCAAGCAGTGTAAGAGCAGCTAGGTGGCTGCCTGGCTCTAGTGGCCAGAGAGCAGCCCCGAGAAGCTGGAGCTGCTTGTTTTCATTCCGTGCGGGCACAGTGCTGAAAACCTGGAGCCCACGCGACCTGTAGGCAATTCACATTTATCATTGCGCTTTCAGGGGTCAGGCTCCCAGATGTTCAAAGGTCAGTTCCTGGACAACTTCAAACAAACCTTGTCACGATAACCTCCGCTTCACTCCCTTGCACTTACTCCTCGCCCTCTGCCTCAGGGTTAGAGAACAGCTGCCTTCAGCTATTCTTCCCAGAAGCTACGCAGAGCCTTCCCACCTTTCAGAAGGCCTTCTCCTCTCCCTATAGCTTCTCCCAGCACTCTGACCCATCTCCTACACATGGTGAAACCCCATCTCTACTAAAGATACAAAAATTAGCCGGGCGTGGTGGTATGTGCCTGTAATCTCAGATAGTCAGGAGACTGAGGCAGGAGAATCACTTGAACCCGGAAGACAGAGGTTGCAGTGAGTCAAGTTTGCACCTCTGCTCTCCAGCCTGGGCAACAGAGCAAGGCTCCATCTAAAGAAAAAGGAAGGAAGGAAGGAAGGAAGGAAGGAAGGAAGGAAGGAAGGAAGGAGGGAGGGAGGGAGGGAGGGAGGGAGGGAGGGAGGGAGGGAGGGAGGGAGGGAGGGAAGGAAGGAGGGAGGGAAGGCAGGGAGGGAGGGAAGGAAGGAAGGAGGGAGGGAAGGCAGGGAGGGAGGGAAGAAAAGGAACTCCAATGCCCCTCTGTGAAATCTCCCTCCTAGTCTCCCATAGCCTGTATGTGTCCCTGGCCTCCTGCCTCTCCCTCTCTCCCCTCTCCTCTCTTCCCTCTCCTCTCTTTCCCATCCTTCTATCTTTACATCACAAAAGTGCGAAGACAGGACTCCTCTGTAAGGGCCTGGGAGACTGAGAAATGGACCCTTCTGGGGCAGCATTGCCGTCAGGAGGCAGGAGGAAGGAGGAAGGGGAAGGTCCACCTGGCTGCACTCACGGGCTAGACAATTTCACTCTTCGATAAAAACAAGCCCTGCTTGCTCCACAGTGGCCTGGGGCTGCAGGTCCTGCCCTGACATTTCTGTTGGTCTCTGTCAATCACTCCAGCAGCCAGGCGGGCGGCATTCAGGATGCTCTACAAGAATGAGGAAAAAATGTCACCAAAAAGTACAGAGGTGAGGCAGGGTCAGGCCTGTCATCGACAGCTGTGCTCTTTCTGTCTCTGTGCCATCCTCCTGCCCTCAGCCCGCTGTGGTCATGTGGTGGCCACCAGTAGCAGCTGCCTGCCTGGCTCCTTATCACAATTAGTGGGAGGCGGTCAGCGGTGTGCATGTGAGCCAGCTCTCTGGGTGGGGACGGGATGAGGAAAAGCCCTTATTTGTAGCATGTGCCAAGTTCTGTGGTGTAAACACTCTATCCATGGCTGATTTTTTTTTTTCTTACTCTGTCACCCAGATTGGAGTGCAGTGGCACCATCTTGGCTCACTGCAACCTCCGCCTCCTCAGTTCAAGCGATTCTCATGCCTCAGCCTCCCGAGTAGCTGGGATTACAGGGGTATGCCACCACACCCAGCTGATTTTTGTATGTTTAGTAGAGACAGGGTTTCACCATGTTGGCCAGGCTGGTCTCAAACTCCTGACCTCAGGATATCCACCCGACTTGGCCTCCCAGAGTACCGGGATTAGGGGCATGAGCCACTGCGCCCGGCCGCCCCATGGCTGATTTCAAGCCACCAACCTGACCACACAGTTGGGAAGAGATGCCCACACAGCTCTGGCACACCCTGGGCAGAGGGGCACCCTTCCCTATGCCAAATATAGAATCCCATGGAACAGAGGATGGCATGACGTGGATTGTTTAGACCCGTCAGGGCCCATCCCTGGATGCTGAGTCAATTCCCCCCAAACTATTTTAGCAAGGGCAGGAGGAGAAAGGAGAGGCTGTTAGGAAAGGCAGCTGGGAGGGTCGCAGCCTGGCCCTCTCACCTTCCCAACATTCCTGCCCAGCGGCCTCTCGAAGCTTCTAGAAACTACCCTAACAGGGAGCCTAAAGACCAGACCTCACTCAGGGCAGTGGTGGGCAGTGGCCAATTCCCAGCTTGGAGACAATGAGCCATGAGGCTGACAGCCAGGGAGACCTCAGGGGTAACTGGAATAGCAAAAGCCAGCACCCCATAGAAGGCCCCAGGAACCCCCTCGGGGCCTTTGGGATGCCTGCCTGCCTGCCATAGGCTGATGCTGTCCCAGTCTGGCCACCCCCAGGCAAACAGGGGGCAGCCAGGAACGCTCACTCTGCACCAGCTCAGGGTCTCTTGGTCCCCCTCTAGAGCCCACTCATCGTGAGGTGGGGGGTGGGGGGCGGGGGGGGCAGAGCAAGGCCGGAGGGAACAGCCGTGGCCCTGCCTCCCTGAGCACCTCTGTCCTAGTTCGTGACCATGTTGTCAGATGAGGCATTTTTCTTACAAGCTAAGCCCGGGGCTCTGGGAAGCCAGACAGAGAGCTTTGTAAGAGGTGAGCACACCTGCCTGAAGGTGGAGGTTCCTGCTCCTGCGCCGGGGAAAGGATGGTGGATCTGAAAGGCGCCCCCTCCGCCACCACCTCCTGGCCCGGAGCCACGTGGTAGGCTCGCAGTGATGCCTCCCGCAGGTCTGTGCAAAAAACCTGTTTCTCTCTGCTGCCAGCAAAGCTCATTGCTGAGTTAATTGGCAATGCATTGTTAGGTGAAAAAGAGCAATTTATAAAACTGTGTTTATTGTTTGACATTATTCTCCAAGAAAAAGAAATGTGTGCGTCTATTCATGTGTGTTCTGCATGTGTGTGCATGTGCGTGTTCATGCATATATGTGCATGTGTGTGTCGGAGGAATCTCTGTGCAAATATGAATGGACATAGAAAACTAGAATAGAGGCTAGGCGCGGTGGCTCATGCCTGTAATCCCAGCCCTTTGGGAGGCCAAGGCGGGTGGCTCACAAGGTCAGGAGTTCAAGACCAGCCTGGCTAACATGGTGAAACCCCATCTCTACTAAAAATACAAAAATTAGCCAACCGTGGTGACAGGCACCTATAATCCCAGCTACTGAGGAGGCGAGACAGGAGAATAGCTTAAACCTGGTAGGAAGAGGTTGTAGTGAGCCCAGATCGTGCCACTGCACTCCAGCCTGGGCGACAGAGCAAGACTCTGTCTCAGAAAGAAACAAAACAACAAACAAAAGAAAACAAGAATAGAACAGGAGTGCTTACTGGGAACAATCCTGCCCCCACCCCAGGGGACATTTGCTAATGTCTGGAGAGATTTCTGGCTGTCACAGCTCAAGGGGAAGGTGCTTCTGGCATCCAGAGGATAGAGGCTAGGGACGCTGCTAACCACACAGCAGTGTGCCAGACAGCCCCGTGGCAGAGAACGCGCCGGCCCAGCAGTGTGCCAGACAGCCCCGCGGCAGAGAACCCGCCGGCCCCCAGTGCCAATGGCGCCGAGCTTGAAACCGCCTAATCTAAGCAGTGGTCCCAAAGGGAATCACCAGGAATCATTAAAAACGAAAATTTTTAGCTTCCCCAGATCTACCGACTCAGACACTCTGAGGATGGGGCCAGGAAATCCGTGTCTTTAACAAGCTCTCCAGGTGATCCTAATGCGCGCTCCAGCCGGAGAACCACTAGTCTAAGAATAGATGTGTTTTATCTCTGAACGGAGGCACAGTGACTCTTACATTTTTCTTTTTCTCTGTATTTTCTAACGTCTCTATTTTAGAAATCACTACATATTACCCTTGTGATCAGAGAAAATATAACGGAAGGTCTTAATGAATCCGTGAGAGTTAAGTTTCCTTGTCAGCTGAGAAGAGCAGAAGGTTCCCAGACCAGAATGTTAATCCATTTAGGAAAACAGGTGTGTGACCTTGAATGAGCAAGGTGAGCAGAGCCTCAGCTGCCTCACCTGTAAAATGGGGATTACCGTGCTCCCTGCCTTGTAAATTTCTTGGAGGAATGTGTTAAAATCTCAAGCAAGGCTGGGCATGGTGGCTCACGCCTGTAATCTCAGCACTTTGGGAGGCCGAGGCGGGTGGATCACCTCTGGTCAGGAGTTCGAGACCAGCCAGACCAACATGGAGAAACCCCGTCTCTACTAAAAATACAAAACCAGCCAGGTGTGTTGGTGCATGCCTGTAATCCCGGCTATGTGGGAGGCTGAGGCAGAAGAACCGCTTGAACCTGGGAGGCAGAGGTTGCAGTGAGGCAAGATCGCGCCACTGCACTCCAGCCTGGGCAACAAAAGCAAAACTCCATCTCAAAAAAAGGAAAAGAAATCTCAGGCAAAAGCACCCAGTGCTGTTCTGAATTACTGAGAAGAGGCCAATAGGTCCACCGAAGCCCACCTTGGGGAGAGGCGATCTTGCCCTGATATGAGCCAGGCTGAGCATGGACGAGAAAATCCCGGTCCCACCCTGGACCCCTCTCCTCCTAACCAGAGCTCTCATGGCACAGTCATTGTGGGGAATGGCGTTCCCTCCCCACATTCATAAGAATGTGGTTTGCTTCAGCAGCGCCTCCTAAACGTTCACATGTGTCCAGCCATTGTTTCTAATGAGGGGGACATTGTGTTTAGGGGAATTTCCTCCATGCATCCATTAAACCGGATGCTGTCAGATGCTATTGCAGAACAAATGAAGTCTGTTCCACACGGGGGAGAATGTTGAAGAAGCACCAGCTCCACTGCCCAGGCAGCTGCTGCCCTGAGCGCTTCTGTGAATGTGCACGACAGGCCACGTCTAGACCAGCCCCACCCAAAGCCAGTCCAGCCAATCAGAACTCGGATCTGCCCTGATGGCCACAGGGTGGAGAGGAGGGCAGGGGGGCCCACACACAGTCAGGACTCAGGCACCAGCTGGAGTAGGACTCCAACATCCTTTTTTTTTCTGGAGACAGGGACTTGCTGCCCAGGCTGAAGTGCTGCCTCCCCGGTTGAGCCGTTCTCCTGCCTCAGCCTCCCAAGTAGCTGGGATTACAGGTGCATGCCACCACGCCCAGGTAATTTTTGTATTTTTAGTAGAGATGGGGTTTCTCCATGTTGGTCAAGCTGGTCTCGAACTCCCAATCTCAGGTGATCCGCCTGCCTTGGCCTCCCAGAGTGCTGGGATTACAGGCAGGAGCCGCTGCGTCCGGCCCTCCTCCATCCCTTACGCCTTATGGGTCACCCAACAAATGCAGGTGCACAGTTGGAGGTAAACAGTAAAACCAAAGGCTGTTCTCATTGCCAGAGTGACTCCCAGCAGGACAGTGCTTGGCAAGAGATGAATGTCTGAATCAGACCTCAATTAGACGGCAGGTGGCACTTTGCATGACCTTGGACAAGTGGCTCAACCTTACTGGGCCTCCATCCCTACATCTGTGAACTGGGATGAAGGGCACGCCCATTCAGGGAGTGCTGGCGAGAATCTGTAGGGTTACCGCCTACAACACTGAGCGGCCCTGAGTCTGTCCCACACATAGTAAGTGCTCATTAAATGGTGGCTCTCGGCAGGGCGCAATGGCTCATGTCTGTAATCCCAGCACTTTGGGAGGCCAAGGCAGGTGGATCATCTGAGGTCAGGAGTTCAAGACCAGCCTGGACAACATGGTGAAACCCTGTCTCTATGAAAAAATACAAAAATTAGCTGGGCGTGGTGGTGCACGCCCATGGTCCCAGCTACTCAGGAGACTGAGGGAGGAGAATCACTTGAACTCGGGAGGCAGAGGTGCAGTGAGCCAAGATCGTGCCACTGCACTCCAGCCTGGGTGACAGAGCAAGACTCTTCTTAAAAATAAATAAATAAATAGTAGCTCTTAACTGCCCTAGGCAGGTCTTGCACCACGGCCAGGCTCACTCTGGAGTCACCTCTGACTGCTGGACACAGGGGCATTGTTCATTGTCCTTCTGAAGGATTTGGGATTCAGGGCACCATCCCCCCACCCTAGGACAAGGCAGGGTACTGAGACTCAGTGTTCTCACAGATGAAGGCCCAGATCCCGACTCCGGGCCCAGTCGTCCTGTCCCTCAAGCTCCTGGGAAGACAGCTCTGCATGCAGCCCTCAGCCCAGAACTAGGCACTCCGTGTGGCCTAGGAAATTTGGGGTAAGGGGTCTGTGTTTCAGAGAGAGGAGTGAGGACCTACAGGCCCTGGACAGGGCGCCAGCCTGAGGGTGGAAGCAGCCACCCCACAAGGTCTCATGTCCATGGCCTCCCCTGGGGACCCATTTTAGTGCCTGCCCAAGCATCAGAGCTGGCTTAGAAGGTGATGGGCATCTGGGTTTTAGCAAGACAAAGAAATAATGATCCTCAGAGGGCCTGGTGATTACCTGGTGGTTTCCTTGGAAACCAAATCTCCCGTTCAACTTCCACCTCTTATCTGTCTTCCTCTTTCTCTCCTACCTTGATTGGGGCCAAGAATCCAAGAAAGGTCAGGTCACCGCTTTCAAAGCAGAGTGGGCCATCTGTGAAAAGGAGACAATCCCATGATTTCCCTATCTTTCATCTAGGGACTTTATCTCAGGGTAACCAAGCAAACAAATGTGAGAGGAATGATAGAATTAGAAATTCATTTTTGAAACTTCTGATAAAGTCGTTGGTTCCAGCAATGGCTAAAACCTGTAGAGGAGCCCTTCCTGAGTAGGTGGGATTACAGGCTCACGCCGCGACGCCTGCCTAATTTTTGTATATTTTGGTAGAGACTGGGGTCTCACCATGTTTCCCAGGCTGATCTCGAACTCCTGGACTCAAGCAATCCGCCCACCTGGGCCTCCCAAAGTGCTGGGATTATAGGCATGAGCCATTGCGCCCGGCCTAATTTTGAAAAAAATTATCACTGAATGGACAAGACAGGGATGTGGCTAAAAATGTCGGACTCAAATTCGGATAACAGTAAGAATTTCTTTGCGGGGGAAGCAGATGATGAGGAAAGTGTGGTTTTGACATTGGTGCCAGTTAAAGATGACCCAGATATGGAACAAATGGAACCAAGTGTTTCAGCTTCTGATGTCAAACTGGAGAAGCCCGTGGGCTTCTTAAAATACAATCAAGGTCATCTACTTCCAACAAACGAACGATTTACAGCTCCTGGAAAACGAGATGCAAAATACCAGCCCCTCCCTTGCCAGCCGGTTTGCCTCCTATTCATAAGGTGTGTCGGGCCACTTTGCGGAACTGGTGTCAAGAACTTGGTTTAAATATGAAGGGCAAGAAATAGAACTTGATCTGAGGCTGCATGGGCGCGCTCACCGCGAACAACAGCAAGATATGCCTGAAATGTTACAAGAGACCAGAGAACGGCGGTGTCCAAGGAGACGCGAGGCCGTGGCTGAGACAGCAAGGCTTCAGAAACGTTTTCAGATGAATGAGAGAGTAATACAGTTGAAGTGATGACTTCAGCGCAGGAAGCCATGTTGGCATCGTGGGCAAGAATGTTGCAAGAACGGTTGAGCCTAAGGCTGTGAATTTCTGGTCCATCCGTGTTTCTGCTGAGGCCTTTTTGATGCAAGCTTCTGGTGTCAGGTGGTGTGTGGTCCATGGCCAGCTTCTCTCAGCAGACACAAAGGGTTGGGTACGCCTGCAGTTTCATGCAGGGCAGACCTGGGTGCCTACCACTCACAGGAGGATGGTTTCTCTCTTCTGGTTACCTGCCTGCGTTTTCCCATCCCCAGGCATAGAAGATAGTATGTTACGCCCCAACTGTGTTAGAGGAATACGAAGATGATGAAAAGATTAATGAGCATAGAGAAGTGGCGACGACCTGCTTGAACACGATGTGCTGGAGAAGGTGGGGTGCACGTTCAGACCACGCGCCCTGTTGTGAAGGGATGGAAGAGGAGACAATTTGAATGAATCCGCCTGATCTTCAAAACAAAGTCATAGTGACTAGGATGCCCCAGTGAAGATGGCTGGCTAGTGGCGCAGCCCCATCTAAAGAGCCCTTTCTGTATGCCTGAAAACCCGTGAAAATAAAGTCACTGGGATTGGGGAAAAAAAAAAAAAAAACATGTAGAGGAAAAGTTGATGGGTGTTCCCAGTTAATAACGAGCCATCCCTAAACGAGTTGACTGAATACGAGTTGACGGGGCTCAGCTGGGCAGATTTCACCTGGGGGCTCTCATACAGTTGGAGCCAAATGGCAGCTGGGACTGGGGTAATTTGAAAACTCAACTGGATGGGATGCACAGGACGGCTTCAGCAGTCGGTGCCTGGTGCCTCAGCTGAGTCTACAGGAGACAGCAGGGGCTGGCGGGTCTCTCTCTCTCTCTCTCTCTCTCTCTCTCTCTCTCTCTCTCTCTCTCTCTCTCTCTGTCTCTTTCCCTCTCTCTCTCCCTGTGTGTGTCTCTCTTTCTCTCTCTCTGTCTCTCTGTTTCTCTCTCTCCCTGTGTGTGTCTTTCTCTCTCTCTCTGTCCCTCTCTCTCTCTTTCTGTCTCTCTTTCTCTCTCTCTCTGTCTCTCTCTTTCTCTTTCTCTCTCTTTCTGTCTCTCTTTCTCTCTCTCTCTCTCTCTCTCTCTGTCTCTCTCGTTCTCTCTCTGTCTCTCTCTCCCTGTGTGTGTCTTTCTCTCTCTCTCTGTCCCTCTCTCTCTCTTTCTGTCTCTCTTTCTCTCTCTCTCTGTCTCTCTCTTTCTCTTTCTCTCTCTTTCTGTCTCTCTTTCTCTCTCTCTCTGTCTCTCTCATTCTCTCTCTCTCTGTCTCTCTCTTTCTCTCTCTGTCTCTCTCTTTCTCTCTCTCTCCCTGTCTCTCTCTCTCTCTCTCTCTCTCTCTCTCTCTCTCTCTCTCTCTCTCTCTTTATGTGCCTCTCCCCATGGTTAGCTTGGGCTTCCTCACATCATGGTGGTCACAGAATAACAGTCTCACTCCTTCCCTGGCAGCTGGCTTTCCCCAGAGTGCATGTTCTGAAAGGCTGGAGACTTTCACAGGACAAGGCTTCCATGACTCCACGTCAGAAATCACACAAGGTCACTCCACCACACCCTAATGGGCAAAAGCAAGTTAGAGAGCCAGCCCAGATTCAGCCCCGGGGAGGAGACTGCCTAAGGGTGTGAACACCGGAGGCACATTCATTGGGGACCATCTTTGAAGATGGGCTATGAAACCGTGGGCGGCCTGAGCTGTCCCCTCTGAACCCACAGGTCCTTTTGAACATCACTAAAAGAGAGACAAGCCGACCGTGAATGCCCCGATAAGACAGTGAGGAGTGCCAGAACCACCCAGGGCGTGTTCTTGGGGAAAGAAAAGGTGAACCTCATTCTCATTGAGCCTCTAATGCTGACGTCCACCTACAGGAAGCACAGGGGAGGGGGTGAGTCCAGCGCCACGAGAAAGCAGACAGCAGAGTCCAGGATGTGGGGCAAACTGAAGGAGAAATAGCCAGGTTGCTACAGTAAGTCAACGCCGTTAAAGTTAGAAAAGGAAGGGCGGGCATCAGCCCAAGACCAGAAGGGCCTTAAGAAACATAAGGACCTGGCCGGGCGCAGTTGCTCACACCTGTAATCCCAGCAGTTTGGAGGCCAAGACCGGAGGATCAACTTGAGCCCCAGAGTTTGAGAACAGCCTGGGAAACACAGCAAGACCACATCTCTACGGAAAATGTTAACATTCCCAGGCATGGTAGCACATGCCTGAATATAAGTCCCAGCTCCTCGTGAGGCTGAAAGAGGAGGATCCCTTGAGCCCAGGAGTTTGAGGCTGCAGTGAGCCATGACCACACTACTGCACTCCAGCCTAGGTGACAGAGCGAGACCCTGTTTCTTAAAAAAAAAAAAAAAAAAAAAAAAAAAACAGAATAAATGACAGACCTAATGACCAAACACTGCACGTGAGCCTTTTCTGAATCCAGATGCTAACAGTATACAAAGCCCATTTTAGGGCAAGCAGGAAACTTTGATTATGGACTGGGTCTAAGATGGCCCCAAGGGGTTAACATTTATTTTGTTAGGTGTGATCATGGCTTCGTGGATATGTAAGAAAATGTCTTTGTTTCAGAGGAAGATACAAAGGTGAAGCTACATGATGATTGAGATTTTATTTTAAATACTCCAACAGAAAGAAAGAAAGAGGGAGCAGGTGAAGCAACGTGGCCGAGCCGTGCTGAGGCTCCAATCCGTGTGACTGATGGGCACGTGGGGTGTCACTGCACCGTTCTCTCCACTTGCGTGTGTTTGAAATAGCTTGTAATAAAAAGAAATATTTTAAAGGGGAGCCATGGAGAAGAAGCCTTTTATCCCCTACTGCTCCTGACAGTGGCCTCACGCTGGAGTCATTTGTCACCGTAAAGCTCGGCTGCCCAGACCTCGTCAAGCACGCAGCCTTTCAAAGTCACCTTTCATGAAGCCAGAGGCCGTGTTTCTAAGCTGTCGGCAGCCACCCCTCCTATTGTGAACTGGGGTCTCTGCTAAGCGAAATGGCAGATTTTAGCTGCTGAGGAACAGCGGCCCCCCACCCTGACTCAGGATCACACATCCCCAGGGTTCCGTCCACATTGTGGGGGCGACATCAGCATCTAGCAGACCCCGCAGGCCACAGGCTATATCAGGAAGGCTTAAAGCAGACAGAGGGAAGGAGGTCAGGTGCATGGCACGTACGAGTCCACATGTGCACACCCCGAAACACACACAGGCGAGAGAGGGAGAGAGAGAAGGCGACGGTGACGGTGGGGGCTTAACTGGCTGTGGTCAATCTCCTTCAGGCTAGATCTTGCTTCTTCCTCCGTAAAAAGAAGGGGGCAGAACAGTGGTCTCTCACCTCCTGGCTGACCTGGGAGAGATGTCTCAATGTAGATGTTTTTAAATTCCCTGGTGACTCCAAGGTCATGGTTCTAGATCAGCTGTTGGGGACCCCAGGGCCTGAGCATATGGAGTCCGTGGTCCCCATGGAGCTCAGAGGGGCTGACTCAGACCTCTCTTGGGAAAGAAAGGAGTGGAGAGGGCAGATTCCTGGCCTGGGGAGCAGCGGCCCAGGCTCAGACCCAGCCAGGCAGAGCCACTGCTTCTCAGGGTCTCATCTGCCAACCAGGACCCAGTCACAAGTATGGGCCAAGGCACCTACCTCTGACATTCCTCAGATGGTAAAGGGTGAGAAGTAACATGCTAACCCCCTGTTCACCCAACACGTCTGAGCCTTGGTGGCTTTGGGTGGCTGGCTCAGCCTCCAACGCCGACATGCAGCGATGCACAGCGACTTTGAGGGAGTTTGATTTCTCACGGGCAGGCCTGAATCTTACTTCTGCTACCTTTCTAAGGAGAGCCCGGGCTGAGCCAGTGTCTCCCCTGGGAGATGTCATCCGAGCCCCAGGTCTCGCCTGAGCACACAAGAGACAGAGCTTTACAAGGAAGACACGTGAGCTCAAGGTGTGACAAGTGCTGAGGGACAAATGACTCTCCCAGGAGAGTCAGGTCTGAGTCAGCCCCTCTAAGCTCCACTTGGACCACGGACTCCATATGCTCAGGCCCTGGGGGCCCCAACAGCTGATCTATAACCATGACCTCGGAATCTCCAGGGAATTTCAAAAACAGGCAGAGTTCCACATCTACGTGCCCTGCCTGGGCTGCCCTTGGCCCCAGAAAAACTCTTGGGACCCACCACATAATCAAACAATGCAACCGAAGTGGATCTGCGAGAATGAGCCCAAGTTTCATTCTTTCCTGTAATTAACCAGGCGACAGAATCTAACACACCGGTCCACCTTCCAGCTGGGTCCTTGTGCACACACATCTAGGTGCACACAGAGTTTAATAGAAAGATGCCAAGCCACACTGCAGACAGACTGGGGGCCCAGCCCACCCTCACCTGACTAAGCCCTCCTTCTGGGGACTGCCCCTGGACGCTGGACGTGTCCCTGGCCCCTGGCCTTCATCAGGAAGGAGGGAGAGACCATCTACAGACTGGCCGGGACCGGAACCAGCAATCCACATACTGTGTCACACCACCAGCAGGTGACATCTCTGGGAGAAAATCCAAAGGAGACAGAATATTCTTAAAACATTCATATTTCTAAAAAAAAAAGGAAAAAAAAAAACGCTTCTTCCTACAGACGTTCTTTCAATGTGGCAGGATCATAGGAGATTTTTCTTCTATTTCTTTTTTCTTTCTTTCTTTTTTTTTTTGGCTTAACTATATTTTCTACTCTTTCTACAACAATCATGGAGAGCTGTTTCCATAGAGACTTCAGCACTACCATTTGGCGCCAGATAATTCTTTGCTGTGGGGCGGGTGGGGTGTTCTGTGCACTGAGGGCGTTTGGCAGTGTCTGGGGCTCTTCCTGCTGCCAGTCAGTAGCTGCCCTTGGTGGTGACAACCAAAGATGTCTCCAAACATGGCCAGAGGTACCCAGGGAAGTAAAATCACCCCCAGCTGAAAGTCACTGGCCTGAAGAATGGCTGCTGAGGCTGAGGGTGAGTAGCTGGAGCTGGAGGCAGCCAGGAGAGTGAGGACCAGAGCCCACAGGCACTTAGTGCTTCCCAGAGCCAGGCGCCACAATCCGCACTTGCCAGGCACCGTTCATCCAAACCTCACGAGCACTCAATGGGGCAGCCCTCTCATCGTTCCCATTCTGATGAGGCCAAAGTCACAGGACTATTAATAAGGCACATTGTGGCCCGCATGGTGGTTTATGCCTGTAATCCCAGCACTTTCGGAGGCCGAGGCGGGCAGATAAGAACCATCAAGTCAGGAGATCAAGACCATCTTGGCCAACATGGTGAAACTAAAAATACAAGAATGAGCCAGGCGTGGTGGTGAGCACCTGTAGTCCCAGCTACTCGCGAGGCTGAAGTAGGAGAATCACTTGAACCCAGGAGGCAGAGGTTGCAGTGAGCCGAGATCGCACCACTACACTCCATCCTGGGCTACAGAGTAAGACTGTCTAAAAAAAAAAGAAAAAAAAATCAAAAGGGGAGAGATTCATCCTTACAATCTTGCTGCTGAGGACCATCAGCAGCAAGATTGTAAGTAGCTCTTTCAAATAAATATAAACGTTACACCCACAAATTAGTAACTTAGGTGAAATGGACAAATCCTAGAACAAGCTTGTTTAATCTGTGGTCCAACACAAATTTGTAAGCTTTCTTAAAACATTACGAGATTTCCTTTTCTTTTTTTTTTTTTTTAGCTCATCTGCTGTCTTCACTGTTAGTGCGTTTTATGTGTGGCCCAAGACAATTCTCCTTCCGGCGTGGATCAGGGAACCAAAAGATTGAACACCCTTGTCCTAGAAAGACACAAACTAGAGAAACTGGCTCCAGAAGAAACAGAAAATCTGAATACATTAAAAGATTGGATTGATAATCAGGAAGCTGTGCACGAAGAAAAGCCCAGTCCAAGAAGGCTGCGTTGGTGAATTCCACTAAACATTTAAGGAATTGCTATCAACTCTTCACAAACTCTGCCAAAACACAAAAGAAGAGAGAACACTTACCAACTCAGTCTGAGGCCAGTATGACCCTGATGCCAAAACTGGACAAAAACATCGTAGGAAAAGAGAACTACAGACTAATATTTCCTGTAAATACAGATGCAAAAATTCTCCACAAAATGCTAGCAAAACAAGTCCAGCAACGTACAGAAAGGGCCAGGTGTGGTGGCTCACGCCTGTAATCCCAGCACTTCGGGAGGCTGAGGCAGGAGAATCTCCTGAACTCAGGAGTTCAAGACCAGCCTGGGCAATACAGTGAGACCCTAACTCCGGGCATTGTGGTGCACACCTGCGGCACCAGCTACTTGGGAGGCTAAGGTGGGAGAATTGCTTGAGCCGGTAAGTCGAGACTGCAGTGAGCTGTGATCACGCCACTGCACTCCAGCCTGGGCAACAGAGCAAGACCCTGTCTAAAAAAAAAAAAAAAAAAAAAAACAGGCCAGGCTCGGTGGCTCACGTCTTTAATCCCAGCACTTGGGGAGGCTGAGGTAGGTGGATCTTGAGGTCAGGAGATAGAGACCATCCTGGCCAACATGGTAAAACCCTGTCTCTACTAAAATGCAACCGGGTGTGGTGGCGGGTGCCTGGCATCCCAGCTATTCAGGAAGCTGAGGCAGGGGAACCCTTAAACCTGGGAGGCGGAGGTTGCAGTGACCCGAGATCACACCACTGCACTCCAGCCTGGTGACAGAGCAAGACTCCATCTCAAAGAAAAGGTGGGGGGGAGTTTCTTCAACCTAATAAAGGATATCTATGAAAAATCCCATTTTAGGGATTGAAACCCATTTTAGGAATGAAGTAATATTCCTTTTTCCCTCTTTTTCTTTTTTTCCCCTTCTTCTTCCAAAAAAAAAAAAGAAAGAAAAAAAAAAAATCCACAGCTAACATCATTTTGTTTTTTTTTTTTTTTTGAGACAGGGTCTCACTCTGTCACCCAGGCTGGAGTGCAGTGGTGCAATCATAGCTCACTGCAGCCTCGACCTCCCACACTCAGGCGATTCCCCCACGTCAGCCTCCCAAGTAGCTGGGGCTGCTGGTGAGCACCACCACCCCAGCTTACATTTTGTAGTTTTTGGAGTGATGAGGTTTCACCATGTTGCTAAACTGACATTTGGTGGTGAAAGACTGAAAACTTTCTCCCTGAGATCAGGAGCCAGGCAAGAATGTCTGCTTCCACCACTCCAAGTCAACATCACACTGGAGTTCTAACCAGGAAATTAGACAAGAAAATCCCTGGTGGTCTAGTGGTTTGAGAAAAAAAATGAAAAAAAAGACATGTATATACAGAAAAAAGGAAATAAAACTATCTCTATTTGCAGATGACATGATCTCATATATATATGCATATATGCATATATACACACGCATATATGAGATCATGTATGCGTGTGTATATGAGATCATATATGCGTGTGTATACATATACACACATATATACATACACACACACACACACACACATATATATATATATATATATATATATTTTTTTTTTTGAGACAGAGTCTCACTCTATTGCCAAGTGAGTGAGTGAGACAGTGGCACAATCTCGCCTCACCACAACCTCCGCCTCCCGGGTTCAAGTGATTCTCCTGCCTCGGCCTCCCAAGTAGCTGTGATTACAGGCATGTGCCACCCATGCCCAGTTAATGTTTATATTTTTAATAGAGACAGGGTTTCACCATGTTAGCCAGGATGGTCTCCATCTCTTGACCTCGCGATCTGCCCACCTCAGCCTCCCAAAGTGCTGGGATTACAGGCGTGAGCCACCGCACCCAGCCATCTCATATATTTTTAAAGCCTAAAAAATCTACTAGGCCAGGCACGGTGGCTCATGCCTATAATCCTAGCACTTTGGGAGGCCAAGGCGGGTGGACCACCTGAAGTCAGTAGTTCGAGACCAGCCTGGCCAACATGGAGAAACCCTGTCTCTACTAAAAATACAAAAATTAGCCAGGCGTGGTGGCAGGCATCTGTAATTCCAGCTACTCTGGAGGCTGAGGCAGGAGAATCACTTGAATCCAGGGGGCTGAGGTTGCAATGAGCTGAGATCACACCACTTCACTCTAGCCTGGGCGAAAGAGCAAGACTCCATCTCAAAAAAATAAAGAAAAAGAAAGCATCCACTGAAAAAAAAGACTCGAATTAATAAACAAGTTCAGCACAGTTGCAGGCCACATGATCAACACGCAAGAAGCAAGCCAGGCACAGTGGGCCACGTCCGTAAGCCCAGCCGAGGGAGGCCAAGGCAGGATTGCTTGAGGCCAGGAGTTCCAGCTCAGCCTAGGCAACAGCATAGTGAGACTCCATCTCTAAAAATAAAAAATATGTACATAAGCCAATTATATTTCTATATGCTTGCAGTGGACATTATAAAATGACATTTAAAGGCCAGGCATGGTGGCTCACGCCTGTAATCTTAGCACTTTTGGAGGCCCAGGCAGGTGGATTGCCTGAGCTCAGGAGTTTGAGACCAGCCTGGGCAACATGCTGAAACCCCGCCTCTCCTAAAATACAAAAAAACTTAGCCAGGTATGGTGGCAGGTACCTGTAGTCCCAGCTACTTGGGAGGCTGAGGTAGGAGAATTGCTTGAACCCAGGAGGCAGAGGTTGTGGTGAGCCGAGATCACACAACTGCACTCCAGCCTGGGCTGGAATCAAAAAAATAAAAGAAATTTAAAAAGAAACTTCATTTACAGTAGTATCAAAAAGAATTTAAAATTTCAGAATAAATTTAGCAAAAGAAGTACAAAGCTTATAGATTTCCCTACATGTATATCTCCTGGAAAGCAAGGTGCGAATGGACAGTAACGGGTTGCAATTATTGAGCACCTACTGTGTGCGAAGCCTGTGCTTGGCACCAGATGTGTATTTTCTAGTATAATCCTGTAACACCCCTGGGGTTAGTGTTTTAATAGAGCCACTAACTTTCTCAAAAAGCCCTGGGGTCAGATGTGTTTCAGAAATCAGATTTCTTCACAGCTTAGAAAGGGAATGTGATGCATACACACTGCGTGTTATGTAACGCCCTCCGGAGGGCCTAGGGCAGTATCCTGCTATCAAACATACTAATATTTTCACATCGAGATGCGTGAATATTCACACTGAGTGAAATCAATAAAGGCTGAAGTAGCCTCTCATCCACTCGGGTCATGTTTTCAGAGCTGAGTCTACCAGTTCTGTCTGCTGGGAGGGCGCTGCCCTCTCCCCCTCCATGGACTCCTCTCTACACATACTCTTAAAACTTCCTCCACCTCAATTTCCCGCTTCCATCTTTCCATATAAAACCTGTCTTCCAGGCACAGGGGCTCACACCTGTAATCTCAACATTTCGGGAGGCTGAGGTGGGTGGACCACCTGAGGTCAGGAGTTCGAGACCAGCCAGACTAACATAGTGAAACCCCATCTCTACTAAAATTACAAAAATTAGTGGGGTGTAGTGGCAGGTGCCTGTAATCTCAGCTACTCAGGGGGCTGAGGCAGGAGAATTGCTTGAACCCAGGAGGCAGAGGTTGCAGTGAGCTGAGATCACACCACTGCACTCCAGCCTGGGCAACAGAGCAAGACTTTGTCTCAAAAAAAACAACCTGTCTTTGCCATGTTCTGTGGCTCCGACCCATATACCCAGTCCCACGGGACTGAAGACGTGTATGCATGGACTCATCCCTCACCTCTGACCAGCCACACCTCCCTGTGTACACAAATCTTGCTTAGGCTGAATCACTGGCCAAATGGGCACCAGTGTGCTATTTTGAAAAAGGAAATACCCCTTTATCCCCCACCTCAGGAAAAAGGCTCGGATCTCCTGACCTGCTCAACGTTTCGCCTCTTCTGGGAAAACAAAAGGCCCGACGTGCAGGGCAGATCCTGCTTTGAGCCCGAGCCCTGCCGTGGATATCCCGCTCCAGAACCTGGAACCTGGCTACATCCTGCTGCCTGTTATTTTCAAAACCTTCTTCCTTGGACGCCTTGAGATAATCCCCTCCGAATCCCAGCGTGAGCCTTGTCTGCCTATGCTGGGCGCCTCTTCAGAGCTGCTTGACGCCTTCATTCAACGAATATTTACTGGACAACTGTGAGATGGCAGAAATTCTTCCAGGCACTGGGATTGCAGCTCCAAATAAAACAGGCCGGACCCCTGCCCATGTGAGCTTGGATTCTACTGGGAGTGAGAATACACAAATAGATATATAATCTAATGTCCGGTGGTGAAAAGTACTATGGAGAAAAATAAAGCAGAGTCCGTGTATAAAAAGCGAATGGGGATCCTTTTGTTATTATTATTCTTCTTTTTTGAGCTGGAGCCTTGCTCTGCTGCCCAGGCTGGAGTGCAATGGTGCAATCTTGGCTCACTGCAACCTCCACCTCCTGGGCTCAAGCGATTCTCCTGCCTCAGCCTCCCGAGTAGCTAGGATTATAGGCATGCGCCACCACACCCGGCTAATTTTTTTATTTTAGTAGAGGCGGGGTTTCACCATGTTGCCCAAGGTTATCTGCAACTCCAGAGCTCAGGCGATCAGCCCATGTCGGCCTCCCAAAGTGCTGAATTACAGGTGTGAGCCAAGGCGCCCAGCCTGGGGCCCTATTTTAGATGGTCACAGATGGCCTCTCTGAAGAGGTGACATTTAAGTGGCAACCTGAATTACAGGAGAGCAGCAAGCCATGAAGAGATCTGGAAGATACTGTAGACAAACAGAAAAGAACACGCCAATGCCTTAAGTAGAAAATGGGCCTCTATATTTGAGGAAGGGGGAGAAATTGGAGCACGAAAGAGTCAGACGTTTCTGATGTCTAGCCAGAACTTCACCTGTTTCTTGTGTGTTTCTTTGAAACAAGATTTCCACGCCATCTCCCAGGAAGGCGTGCAGTGGTATGATTGCAGCTCACTGCACCTTTGACCTCGCGGACTCAAGCAATCCTCCCGCCTCACTTTTTTACTTCTTTGTGGACTTGAGGTCTCACTATGTTGCCCAGGATGTTCTCGAACTCCTAAGCTCAAGCCAGCCTCCAGCCTTGGCCTCCAAATGTGCTCAGATCACAGGTGTGAACTGCTACACTTGGCCAGAAACTTCAACTGGTTTTTTTTGTTTGTTTGTTTTTTCGTTTTTTGAGACGGACTTTTGCTCTTGTTACCCAGGCTGGAGTGCAATGGCGTGATCTCGGCTCACCACAACCTCCGCCTCCTGGGTTCAGGCAATTCTCCTGCCTCAGCCTCCTGAGTAGCTGGGATTACAGGCACGTGCCACCATGCCCAGCTAATTTTTTGTATTTTTAGTAGAGACAGGGTTTCACCGTGTTGACCAGGATGGTCTCGATCTCTTGACCTCGTGATCCACCCGGCTCGGCCTCCCAAAGTGCTGGGATTACAGGCGTGAGCCACCGCGCCCGGCCCAACTTCAACTGTTAATTGAAGCCAAGTGGCCTTACAGGGTGTTGCAGATGAGGACCTAAAGGAAAATGGAGAAAATATCATCAGAAACTAGAGGAGAGAAAATTCTTGCGACAGAGCCTGAAAGTTTAGCAGCACTGTTATCATCGTATTATGGAAAGTAGAAAATGCACGTAACGGGCTAGGTGATCCTGTTAGGAAGCCTCCCAGGAAGAGTATCGGAAGCACCACCTCATTTCTTCTTGCCTGTTTTAGTAAAATGAGAGAGGAGAGAAATAAGCTAAAGGAAGAACTGTTAAACGTAAAGGTGCCAGGGCTTTCTGGTTCTGAAAATTCCCAGCTTCTGTAGATAGCAAACAACGCTAAATTTAAGAAATAGTTTCGGCTGGGCATGGTGGCTCACTCTCGTAATCCCAGCACTTTGGGAGGCCGAGGCGGGCAGATCATGAGGTCAAGAGATCAAGACCATCCTGGCCAGCATGGTGAAAGTGGTCTTTGCTAAAAATGCAATAATTAGCTGAGCATGGTGGCACATGCCTGTGGTCTCGGTTACTCAGGGGGCTGAGGCAGGAGAATCGCTTGAACCTGGGAGGTGGAGGTTGCAGTGAACCAAGATCGTGCCACTGAACCCGAACCTGGTGACAGAACAAGACTCCTTCTCTAAATAAATAAACACATAAATACATAAATAACATAGAATTTAAAAAAAAAAGAAGTCGTTTCTGGGAAAAGATCAAATCCAAAACAATATCAGGAAAACATAGTCTAATGATGAAGCTAGAGGAGTGACTATAAACTCTTTTATTATATCCTCAGAAAATGTAAAGGGTGATTCAGAGAATCATTCATAATAAGATTCCTAAGAAGTTTAAAGATATCATCCCTCAGCAGTGTCAGCAGAATGCCAAGGTAGAGACAGGCTTATCTCAAAGAGACTTGTCAAATGGAGCAAACTCCAAAAAGATTCGTAGGAGACCCAAAAGTGTTTTACAAGAATTGCATTGGCAGAAGCACTGCTAGTTTGGACTGAAAGAAACAGAC
Source organism: Callithrix jacchus (assembly GCF_049354715.1). Taxonomy (NCBI): domain Eukaryota; kingdom Metazoa; phylum Chordata; class Mammalia; order Primates; family Cebidae; genus Callithrix; species Callithrix jacchus. The sequence goes on along the minus strand of NC_133511.1, from coordinate 121,489,817 downwards.
ACAATACAAACTAAAAAGAAGACTTTGGACTTCTCTATAGGTAGGAAGAAAACCAATCAACTGATAACATAAGCCATCTTTCATGAAAAAGAAAAGATGACTCAGCTTCTAGACAGAGCCAACTGTCCATAAGGCAGAGCCAAGAGCCAAGGAAAATTATTTCCAGCCCTTAAGTCCTAATGAAGTAACTTCCAATGTGTGGTCTGCTAGATTTCAGAATTGCTATGTACTAGTGACTCCTGTGTGCCTCCTTTTACTTTTTTCTAAACAGGGCCTCCCTATGTTGCCCAAGCTGGCCTCGAACTCCTGGGCTTAAGTGATCCTCCTACCCCTGCCTCCTGAGTAGCTGGGACTACAGTCATATACCATCACAACCAGTTCTGTGTGCCTCTCTTCTTGAATTAGGAATGTCTGTAATGGTTAGCTTCTCACACTGTTGTATGTTGCAGGGTACAGGGATATAGATAACTGCCTCTTTAGTTCACATGTCTTCAGATCAAGCAAAACTATTCTCAAGAGCTATATTTGAGGAGCCATACCCAAAAAGCCTCATCTGTGCCCAATTTAGATGATGAGATTCTGGACTTTGAGCTTTAATAAGATGAGACTTTTGGAGACTGTGGGAGGAGGTAAGAGTATTCACATGTGGAAATGATGATTTATTGGGGGCCAGAGAGTGGGCTATGATGGACTGCCTCCTACATGGCCCCATATGATATCCCCTCCTGGTGTTTACCCCTTTATTTAGTCCTTTCCCACACAGAATAGGGAATACCTGTGTAGCCAACAGGATATTGTGGAAATGATGGTGTGGCTTCTAAAGCTTTAAAGATGTTGTGGCTTCTGTCTTGCTTTGGAGGAATTCAGCTGCCATATTGTGAGGATACTCAAGCAGCCCTATAGATAAGCCATGGTGAGGAACTGAGGCCTCCTGCTAACAGCCAGTCCCAGTTCTCCACCTAGGTTATTGACTCATCCTGGAACCAGAGCCTCTTAGCAGTGCAGTCACCTGCAGCTCTGACCAGTAACTTGGCTACAATCCCATGAGAAACCTGAAATCTGAGCCATTCTGCCCAGCAGACCACTCCAGAATTACTGCCCCACAGAAATTATGTGAAATAATGTTTATTGTTGCTTTAAACCACTGAGTTTTTAAATAAATTTTTTCAATAGACACAAGGTCTTGCTACATTGCCCAGGCTGGTCTTGAACTCCCAAAGTGCTGGGATTACAGGTGTGAGCCACTGCACTCAGCCCATTTTTAAAAATAATTTGTTATGCAGCAATAGATAATTAATACAAATGATCATCCATTCTTTATTTAAATCCTTCTAGGATCAGAGAATTCATCTATTCATTCATTGTGGAAATGATGTCTATCTACTCTGTGTTGGCCAAATAGTCACCACCCCTCCCTGTGGGAGCCTGGTATCTCCCAAAGCTCAGCAAGTCTGAAGACAAACTTGATCATGTGATTTTCTGTGGCCAATAAAATGTGAACAGAGAGACATAAACCACTTCTGAGCAGAGGCTTTCAAGTCATTTCTCAGTTCTGCCCTCACTCTTTCCTGTGCCTCAAAACCAGCAATTTCATAGCTGATCTTTCAGCCTGAATCCTGGAATGAAAAAAGCATAGAAGAGGCTCACAGCCGCTGCAGGCAATGTGCAACAATAAGAGCAACGCTTTTTATTATAATTCCTAAAAGCCACTGAGTTTGGTACCTGTTTGTTACTTGGCATAACCCAGCAAAAGCTGACTGATAGTCAGCCTGCATCCCGACCTGGTGGGATGACTTTTTTTTCTGAGTCTTCTTTATCCTGGCTTTCCTCCTCAGAATGCTTCCTGGTTCCAAGCTGCTCATCAAAAATGTGCCTCCCAGGGGTCAGCACAATGGAGTCTGATCCGCCCAGGGCATGTTGGCCTTCCTTTCCAAGCCCTGGGTGTCAAACACTTACAACATGGCTCCTTGATACTTGGGAAACTTTTCTCCCTGGCAGCCCCACAGTCTGGAACACATAGAGCTAGAGAAGAATGCCTCTAGGGACCAAAATGACGTCGTGAGTCCACATTCTAAAGCTTGAGAACTTGACCCTGAGGACAGATTTCTAACCTCCTTAGAACTTAATTAGGCTTCCTAACCTACAATCTAATGAGCTCGGTGACGTGGCTGCTGAGTTCACAGCAGATTCATGAGTACAAATTAAAGATAAATCAAAATGCCAGGCAATCCAGCAAAACCGAGGAGTCAAACAAGAGTTGGCTGAGCACAAAATGGAGTCAGTTACAACCTATTTCAAGACCATCTGTAAACTGTATTCATGTGCCCATTTTACAGGAGAGGAAACTGAGGCTCAGAGAGGTCACTAACTTGACAAAGGTCACAGCTTGTCAATAAGGATTCAAATGGGGATATGGTAGACCCAATATGAATGGCAGCTCCTGCTGCCGATTTTGGCATTGGTGTTGGTTGTGGGGAAGGTGGAGCCAGTAGGGAGGGAGAAACCCATGAGATGAGAGGGTGGGGGAGATTTTCAGTGAAACAAGGTCCCAGGTGGAGAAGGGATGAACCCCAGAGTACAGGGAGGATGGAGCACCTGAGAGCCCCGGGAACCCAGGAGAACCATCCCCACCTCTGAGAGGGCCTTCGAAGGGGCAGAGACCCAAGCCCCAGCCTGAACGACACGACCTGACCGCCGCACCGCACTGCCTCCCCTGGGCTCCCCCAGCGCCGGGTTCTCACAGGACCATTTGTTGAGCTCTCGGCATCTGGACCAATGGCACATAGATATGGAACAGGACAACATCCAGCGCTAGGTTTATTGCTCTCGAGTCATAATGGAGGCCGCTTATCCCCGTGGAATTGAACTTGCCAGTGCCGGCGCAGGCACAAGAGCTGGACAACTGCCCCCTGCTGGGAGGGCTGCCCCTTGGAAGAGAGAAGAGGTACAGCTGCCAGACAGGATGGTCCAAGAGAGATGGACGCAAGCAGCTAGTGATCCCCCCGCTCGGGACCCTGCTTCTGAACTCCGAGACCTCCTGAGTCCCATTTTCTCTTGAGGAGGGGTAGAGAGAGCCCAGGCATTCCTTCACCCGTTCTCTCCAGGGAGGCCCAGAGGCTGCACATTCCCCTCAGGACAGACAAGTGTCCTGCCCAGCCCTGCACGTGGCACAAACAGACAGGAGGAGGGGCTGCGGCACCAGCATTCTCCATTGGACACCTGGCTAAGACCAGAACAGCCTGGGGCTTTGGGAACCTCAATGAACACCTTCCCAAGGTTTCTAAATTACCTAAATTATTATTTTAAATTTTTATCATGGCAAAATATGTGTAACATAAAATTTACCATTTTAACCTTTTTTTTTTTTTTTTTTTTGGAGATGGAGTCTGGCTCTGTGGCCCAGGCTGCAGTGCACTGGCGTGATCTCAGCTCACTGCAACCTCTGCCTCCTGAGTTCAAATGATTCTACTGCCTCAGGCTCCCAAGTAACTGGGACTACAGGCATGTACCACCATGCCCAGCAATTTTTTATATTTTTTAGTAGAGACAGGGTTTTACCATATTGGCCAGGCTGGTCTTGAACTCCTGACCTCAAGTGCTGGCCCCTCCTCAGCTTCCCGAAGTGATGGGATTACAGGCTTGAGACACTGCACCTGGCCCCATTTTAACCATTCTTAAGTGCGCAGTCCGGTAACACTGAGTACCGTGTTTTGCAACCATCACCGCCATTCACTTCCACAACTTTTTCATCTTCCCAACCAGAACTCCACACGAACCCCCCATTTCCCCCTCCCCCAGCCCCTGGCACCCACCATTCCACCTTCTGACTCTCTGCATCTCACTCTAGGTACCCCCTATAAGTGGAATCCTACAGTATCTGTCTTTTCGTAACTGGCTCATTGCACTTAGCATGAGGTCCTGAATGTCCGTCTGCATCTAGCATTTGTCAGAATTTCCTTCCGTTTGAAGGCTGAGTAGTATTCCGCTGTATGGGGCCAGGCGTGGTGGCTCATGCCTATAATCCCAGCACTTTGAGGGGCCGAGGTGGGCGAATCACGAGGTCAGGAGATTGAGACCATCCTGGGTAACACGGTGAAACCCCGTCTCTACTTAAAATACCAAAAGTTAGCCAGGTGTGGTGGCATGTACCTGTAGTCCCAGCTACTTGAGAGGCTGCGGAGGTGGAGGTGGCAGTGAGCTGAGATTGCACCACTGCACTCCAGCCTGGGTGACAGAATGAGACTCTGTCTCAAAAAAAATTCCCCTGTGTGGATAGACCACATTTCCCTTGCCATTCATCTGCTGATACGGTTTGGCTGCGTCCCCAAACAAATCTCATCATGAATCGTAGCTCCCGTAACTCCCACTTGTGGGAGGGACTTGATGGGAGATAGTTGAATTCTGGCGACGGTTTCCCCTGTGCTGTTCTCCTGGTAGTCAGTAAGTCTCGTGAGACCTGATGGTTTTAAAAGGGAAAACCCGTTTTGCTTCATTCTCATTTCTCTCTCTTCCCTGCCGCCATGTACGATGTGACTTGCTCCTCCTTGCCTTCTGCGATGATTCTGAGGCCTCGGCAGCCATGTGGAACTGTGAGTCCATTAAGCTTCTTTCCTTTATAAGTTAACCAGTCTTAATTAGCGGGGCGTGTTGATGGGTGCCTGTAATCCCAGCTACTCAGGAGGCTGAGGCAGGAGAATCACTTGGACCCAGGAGGCAGAGGTTATAGTGAGCCAAGATCACGCTGTTGTACTCCAGCCTGGGCAACAAGGGTGAAATTCAGTCTCAAAAAAAAAAAAGGTAGCAGGTCTCAGGTATGTCTTTATCAGTAGCGTGAAAACTGACTAATACACCTGCCAATGGACATTCTCATTGTCCCCACCTCTTGTCTATTGTAAAGAATGCCGCTAAGAACGTAAGTGTACAAATGTCTTCAATGCCTTGCTTTCCACTGTTTCGGGTATCTACCTAGAAATGGAATTACTGGATTATATGGTAATTCTGTGTTTAATTGTTTGAGGAACCACTGTACCATTTTCCACAGCAGATTCATCATTTTACACTTTCCCCTGAGTGTCACAAAGGTACTAATTTCTCCACATCCTCGTCAACACGTGCTGTTTTCTGTTCTTTTATTATAGGCGTCCAACTGGGTGTGAAGTGGTATCTCTGGCTGTGGTTTTGATTTGCACCCTAACAATTAGTGATGTGGGCATCTTTTCACGGGCTTTCTTGTTTCTCTTTGGAGAAATGCCTATTCAAGTCCTTTGCCCATTCTTTCATTGGTTTTTCATTGTTGAGTTGTAGGAGTTCCTAATACATTTTGGATATTAACTCCCTATCAGGCTGGGCGCAGTGGCTCACATCTGTAATCCTGGCACTTTGGGAAGCCGAGGTGAGTGGATCACCTGAGGTCAGGAGTTCAAGACCAGCCTAGCCAACATGCTGAAGCCTCATCTCTACTAAAAATACAAAAATTAGCCAGGTGCGGTGGTGCATACCTGTAATCCCAGCTACTCAAGAGGCTGAGGCTGGGCGACAGAACAAGACTCCATCAAAAAAAAAGAAAAAAAGAAACATGATGTCTTTGTTTTTAAAGGCTTGGGTCTTGGTCCATGGAGTAGGCTGGGGTCTGTGACTGAGGTGGGCTTTGATTCTGTTTAAGTAAAACCAAAGCCTTCTGGAAAGATTCCTCCACACCATGCCTGCTCCTATAGGAGGGTGATTAAAGGTGGTGCCCGGTCTGCCTGCCTTTACTTCTGCTGATGCACAAAAGCTTTTCATATTAGCGTAATTCCATTTATCTACTTTCTTCTTTTGCTGACTGTACTGTTGGTATCACAACCAAGAAGTCACCGCAAAACCCAGTGTTATGCAGCTTCTCTCCTGTGTTTTCTTCTGAGAGTTTTATAGTTTTAGGCCTATGTTTAGGTCTTCCATCATTTTAAGTTAGTGTTTGTAAACGGTGTAAGGTTTGTATATGATGTAAAATAAAAATAACTTCATTATTTTGCATGTGGATATCCAATTTCTCAGCACCAATTGTTGAGTAAATCATTCTTCTTTTTCTTTTTCTGAGAGATGGAGTCTTGCTCTTTCACACAGGCTGCAGTGTGGTGGCACTCACTGCAACCTCCACCTCCCGAGTTCAAGTGATCCTCCTACCTCAGCCTCCCAAGTAGCTAGGATTACAGGCATGCACCACCATGCCTGGCTGATATTTTTGTATTTTTAGTAGAGGTGGAGTTCCATCCACCCTGTTGGCCAGGCTGGTGTCAAACCCCTGACCTTAAGTGATCCACCCACATTGGCCTCCCAGAGTGCTGGGATTATAGGCATGAGCCACCGTACCCAGCCTCATTCTTTATAATTTACTTAAATAAAGACAAGCAGAAATGCTATGATTGTAGTTCTTACAGAACTATAAGCCAATACAAATTAAACACAAAACAAACGACCAGTAAAATTCAGACGGCACTAACTTAACATAAGGGATGATGGGGTTTTGCTGGAACTGTTAAACACCTGCTCTGAATGAAGAGACCCCCAAACAGGCTTTGTGTGAGCAACAGGGCTGTTTATTCACCTGCGTGTGAGCGGGCTGAGTCTGAAAAGAGAGTCAGCGGAAGGCAGTGGGATAGGAGCTGGTTTTACAGGTTTGGGGCAGGCAGTGGAAAGTTACAGAAATTACAGTTTAGGGCAGTTTTTTTTTGCAAGTGGGGAGGGGGGTTGTAGGCTTGTAAGCTGGGAGGGGGTCACAGGGTCTGGAATCATGAGACTGATCAAGGTCAGTTACGAAGTCCAATGGCCTTATCAATTGGGACAGGAATAAGGAACAGTCGAGAATGTCTCAGAGTTAAATAGGCGCGTGGATCATTTCTTCCCCTTTTCATGGTCTTCCAGTTACTTCAGGTTTTCCAGGAACTCATCTGGAGTGTCCCTGCAGGTCACAGAGGTTAACATGGTGTCCATGGGGCCGTCAGTCAGCCTAAAAGACCTTACAGAAACTAAGTCCCCCATTACTCAGCAGTGGCACAGCAGGTTCTTCACCGGAACGGTGGCCTGAACGCCTCTGTCTGCAGTAGCCTGCCTCTGTTCTGCTGAGACAAACACAGACACATGTGACCACGAACCCACATGGCAGTGTGCACTCACATGTAGTCGCCCGGGGGGACCAGCATCAAGCATTTAAGTTATCAGTGACATGAAACCTCCAAAACTACTCTTGTAAGGAAATTGAGGGTGTTGAAAATATGTCTAGGGACCGCAGGGAGAGGTTAGAACCCTGAGTTAGGCAGATGTGGCACACAGGCCTTCTAGAATGAATTAGGTGCGTAGTGGCGCTTCTACCAAGTTAAAGGGTTCCATTTACAAATGTAAACAGTTGCCCTTGCAGTGACACAGCTGTGCCCTGCGGACAATGTGTGCATAAGACACAGCTGTCTTTTCTACATCTAGACTCCTGAGCTAACCTCAAATGGGCCAGGATAGGGCTTCCCGGCAGGCACACTGCACCCTTGGGCCCAGGCCCCCCTCCCCAATCTTCCCCTCTCCCTATCTTCCTTCCCCACTCCCCTCTGAGCTGGTGACCTTGCCTCCTTTTAAGCTAAGAAATTCCTCTACCCCTGCCAGCACATCTGCCCCTCCCCCAGGCTCCAGGACCTCAGGATGTGGGTCTAGCATGCCTCCCCCTCCCCCCAGCTTCATCACGCTTCTCCTCTCCACTCAGGCATCCCGTCAGCTCTCCATCCTCCCTGCTTACATCTTAAACTCTCTCTTTTTTTCTTTTTTCCTTTTTTTTTTTTTTTGTAAAGATGGGGTTTCACCATGATGGCCAGGCTGGTCTTGAACTTCTGACCTCAGGTGATCCACCCACCTCAGCCTCCCAAAGTGCTAGGATTACAGGTGTGAGCCACAGCACCCGGCCTTTAAACTCTCTCTTAATCTCACTCCTCTTTCAAATTCCATCTTATTTCCCTCCTTCCCTTGACAGCAAAGCCCCCAAGCCCCTCTGAAGAGCACTCTCTCCCCTCTCTCCACTCCGACCCTTCCTGTCCTCTTTCAAAGCCCACTCAAGGCAGGCTTGCAGCCCAAACTGCCCTTGTCAAGGTCACCTCGCTCTGCCTAGTCTGCTGTCAGCCCTGTCGTACTCAGTCACCAGAACAGGGTTTTGTAGGACAGCTCACAGACAAAACCCCTAGAACACCAAACTGGGAAGGAACGGGTGATTTATTCGGCCAGGATCCACAGCAGGTATGAACGCCCCAAATAGTCAAGCTCCCCTAACAAAGAAAACCCCTGCCCTTTTAAAGGCTTACAACTCTAGAAATTACATGTGAAAGGGTCTTGGTCCATGGAGTAGGCTGGGGTCTGTGACTGAGGTGGGCTTTGATTCTGTTTAAGTAAAACCAGTGCCTTCTGGAAAGATTCCTCCACACCATGCCTGCTCCTGTAGGAGGGTGATTAAAGGTGGTGCCCGGTCTGCCAGCCTTTACTTCTCCTGCTGGAATGCAATGCAGAAGTCCAGGGGGAGGTGGTCTTGGATGCTGAAGGGTGATTAAGGGTCTCCTTCCTCACGCCTCCCTTTGAGAATCTCACCTGTAACGTTAATAAGAGTTCTCACTCTCATTCTTAGTTTCCTCTGTTTTAGCTATTAACTCAGTAGGGCTGCTCCATCGCCCTGTGATGGGTTTAATTTGAACAGTTGTATGTATAGGGGATTCTGATGGATCGTAGCAGACATCGGGTTGTCCATCCCCTGGGCTACACACCTTTTACTGAGTACTGTTATATAAACAGCTTCCCTCTGTGTCCCTGAACATTCATAATAACTGTAGAACAAAAGAATGCAGCAACTTTCCATCCTGCCTCGGTAACCTGGTGCACGCACCGAGAGCATTCTCCAAAATCAGTTAATGTCCCTACTGTGTAAGTCCAGCTTTTAAGAAGAATACGTCCCTCGATGAGTTTCCTCATGCTTCAGTCATGCGGGGACCAGCCAGCTCCCGGGATGTGGCTGGAGCAGGGCTTGTCCTTCTTAAGGTGATTCTGCAGTGGTTGTCTGGGTCTGATCTAGCTTCGCAAGTCACTGCAGGTTTTGTGCAGCTGTGGTGGATCCAGGCTGGGATTCCCTCCACCTTTACGGCTGTGGGAGCGATCAGGATCACGGTCTGGGATTCTTCCCACCGTGGCTTCAAAGGGACTACATTCCCTTCCTTTATCCACATGTGATTACCTGGTGAGAAAGGGTAGACTGGGGAGAAGAAGCTTACAGGGCCTCTTTGATTTACCCAGGTTGAAATGTCCTGAGTAATTTTTCCTAGAGCTCGCAGTAGTGGTCCTAGCTCAATTTCTCCCACTCCCGAGGAGTTCCCAGGAGTGCCCGCAGTATGGGAGGGGGCTGTGACATAACACTTCATAGGGGGAATATCAGTACATCTAGTTTTGAATAACACCAAGGGAAGTGCCTGCACCCATTTGATTCTGTTTCCTGACACATTTTCCCTACGCTGTTCATCCGCTCCACCTTCTGCTTAAAGGAAGTCCTTTCCCTCCTGAATTTAACAGTCCTTTTCTTTGTGCAGCGCCCCACGTACTTGACGAGTTAGAGAGGCATACCGGGAGTCAGTATACATTTTCACAGTCCTATCTTCACTCAGTTCTAGGGCTCAGGTCAGAGCAGTAAGTTCAGCCTTCTGAGCCGAAGTGCCCGGCGACAGTGGCATGGTCCCGATTACGGTGTCCAGAGCTACCACTGCATAGTCTGCCCACCTTTCTCCTTGTGGATTAACAAAACTGCTTCCATCCACATGCAACTCCCAGCCTACTACCATCCATGTTGATCCCGAAGATCGAGCCTGCTGGAATAAACTGAGTCCAATACTTGAACACAGTTGTGTTCAGCTGGGCCCTCTGACACTGCGAGCAGAGTGGCGGGGTTTAAGGTGTTGCAGACCTCAGCGGTGATGCAGGGATTTTCACATGGCAGGCCCTGGTGTTTGGTCAGCCAAGCATTTGTCAACCAGTGATACCCTTTGGTATTCATTAGAGTCACTGCTGCGCGAGGTACCTTGATATTTAAGTTCTGCCCCAGAGCTAGCTCATCACCCTCTCGTGCTAGCAGAGCAGTTGCTGCCAGGGCCCTTAAACACGGGGGCCATCCCTTGGAAACTCCGTCCAGCTGCTTGGAGAGATAAGCTACAGGCCTGGGCCAAGGTCCCACTGTTTGTGTTAGAACTCCAACTACCATTTTTTCTCTTTCTGACACACACAACATGAAGGGCTTTGTTAAATCAGGTAAACCCAAAGCCAGGGCTGACATGATTTTCACTTTCAGTTCCTAACAGGCCTGCCACTGCTGGGATCCCCATTCAGAGGGTTCCCTGTCTCCCCACTTTGTCACTTCATATAGGGGTTTGGCCAGTACTGTGAAGTCTGGAATCCACAATCCACAGACACCCACAGCTCCCAGGATCCCGCACCTGCCTTCTAGTCTCAGGTCCTGGCGGGTTGCAAATGACTTGTTTCCTCTCTGATCCTAGGCTGTGCTCTCCTGCTGCATGGTGAACCCCAGATATGGCTTCGTATCTTTGCTGTCGGCAAATCTGGGCTTTCTTCTTAGACACCTTATACCCACAATCCTCCAGGTGCCAAAGTAAGGCATCTGTTCTTTTGGCGCACCTGACCGCCGTGGGGGGCCCGATAAAAGGTCACCAGCATCTTGGAGAAGCATGCAGCCTAAGTCCTTAGCAGGAAACTTCTGGAGATCACGGGATGGTGCCCCCCCAAAGATGGTGGGAGAGTTCTTGAACCCCTGGGGTAGGCAGGTCCAGGTGAACTGGGTGGTCACACGTGGACCCAGATTTTCCCATTGAAAAGCAAATAGTTTCTGACCCTCCGAGGCCAGTCTAATGCTAAAGAAAGCATCCTTTAAGTCCGAGCAGTGAGCCAACTGTCCTCCGCTGGCGATACTCCCAGCAGCACGCACAGATTGGGTGCAGGTGTGTGCGAAGTCACTGTAGCCTGATTAACCAAACGCTAGTCCTGCCCTGGCCTGCAGTCTTTGATTCCTGGTTTAGAAACAGGCAAGAGGCGGGTGTCCCATGGGGCCCGGCAAGGAACTATAATCCCATAGTCCTTCAAGTGTTTCAGGTGGACCTGGATGCCTTCTAGGGTCTCTCAGGGAACTAGATATTGCTTTTGCCTAACCAGCTGAACCTCAGGCTCGACTTCAGTGAGCACAGGGGCCTGGTTGATTGCCAGCCCTGGCAGACTGTTCTCTGCCCCAACCTGTGGGCATCACTTGGCTAGAGCAGGGGTTAATCTTCCTCCTGGTCCAGTCAGGAAGAGTCTCCACTCCTCTGCCAAGGGAGGGTGAGAGCCATGATAACCCCCACCTGAGGCCGTTTTGGCTGCAGGGAGCCCTAATCAGTGAAGGTGTAGTAGTAGCTCTTAGTTTGCTTAGCAGGTCTCTCCCCAAGAGGGGTAGGGGCAGTCCAGCATGTGCAAGAACTGACGTAGAACCTCATGGTCTCCCATCGAACAGGTCGCAGGCAAACAGAAAGACTGCTTTTCTGACATCCCAGTAGCTCCAGTATCAGTCGTTTCCTTTGACAGGGGGACTACAGGACTGTCATCCTGACCATGGGCTCTTTGGGGGCAGTTGAGCCTGGTCCCCTTCAATCCAGCCGCCCTTCCATTAGACTGAACAGAGCTCCTTCCCTTTTATCTGAAGCCTGGTGCTCAAGATCTCCCTGTTTTTCTGTGAACTGAGGGCACCTGTCCATCCAGTGTCCCACTTCCCTACAGTAAGCACACCGGTCGCGCTGCAGGCGTGGGCAATTAGACCAGGTAGCCTTCCAGGAGCCCCCTTTCCCCGCTTCTAGGGGTGCTCCTCTAATAGCGGCAGCCTTCGAGTCGGTGCTTTGTTGAGCCTGACGCTCGTTTTCTCTATGACTTTACAGCTTACCGCGTCTGTGTTCACAAACACCTGGTTAGCTATTTCCAATAACTGTGAAGTATTCGCGCCCTCAAATCCCGCCTGATTCTGCAATTTTCTCCTAATATCTTCTGCACACTGACTGACTAATGCCATATTTGCCATGCGTTGACTTCAGGGCTCTCAGGATTGAAAGGAGTGTACATGCGATCGGCTTCACCAGCCTCTCATAGTACCATGCTGGGCTGTCCTCTCCCTTGAATGACCTCAGAGACTTGATTGATATTTGTAGCCCTCTGGGCTCCTTTTTCAATACTTCCAGTAAGGCCTCTCTGTGCTGGACTAGCCTTTGCGTACCGCCCACCCCCCCCGGGTGTTTGGATCCCACTGGGGGTCAGTCCCCAGTAACTGGACCCTGACATACTCTTGGGGGCTCTGGTAACCGTCTGGAACATGCTCTTCTAACCATTTGGAAGCAGCTTGGAGTACTCTCCGCCCTTCATCAGTATTAGAAAGATCACAAGCAGCTGGTGGCAGTCAGCCCAAGTGGGGTTATGAGTCTGAACAATAGTTTGCAGCAGGTCAATGAGAGCTCGTGGCTTCTTGATGTAAGACAGGGTGTTATTTTCCAGCTGATAAGATCAGCTGAGGTGAACAGCAGGTATGTGAAAACACGTCTTTCCACCATGTGGCCATCCTCATCCACTCCCATGTACCTCTGCTCTCTTAAAGGCATCTGAACCCCTGCCTTGGGTCGCAGATGGGCTGCTAGAGGATTTCCTCCCGGGAAGCAGGTGGCTATGGGAGGAGCCTCTCTGCATTGTCTCTTGTCTACTCTGGGTGATTTAGGGGTGTGCAATTCTGACGGGGATTCTGAGGTTTCAGGCCCAGGGGTGAGGAGTCCTTCCTCCAGACCAGGGGGAGGGAGGATCATTGGCAAAAACTCCTCTGCAGCTGGATCTGCCAGGACTTTAGGAGTCAGTGTCCCTGCCACTGGATCTGCCAGGACCTTAAGAGTCAGTGTCCCTCGGCAGGTGGAGCAGGTTCGTTCTCTAGCTGCCCGTCCCTTTGCCATCAGTACGGTTGCTGCCCGTCCCTTTGCCATCAGTACGGTTGCTGCCCGTCCCTTTGCCATCAGTACGGTTGCTGCCCGTCCCTTTGCCATCAGTACGGTTGCTGCCCGTCCCTTTGCCATCAGTACGGTTGCTGCCCGTCCCTTTGCCATCAGTACGGTTGCTGCCCGTCCCTTTGCCATCAGTACGGTTGCTGCCCGTCCCTTTGCCATCAGTACGGTTGCTGCCCGTCCCTTTGCCATCAGTACGGTTGCTGCCCGTCCCTTTGCCATCAGTACGGTTGCTGCCCGTCCCTTTGCCATCAGTACGGTTGCTGCCCGTCCCTTTGCCATCAGTACGGTTGCTGCCCGTCCCTTTGCCATCAGTACGGTTGCTGCCCGTCCCTTTGCCATCAGTACGGTTGCTGCCCGTCCCTTTGCCATCAGTACGGTTGCTGCCCGTCCCTTTGCCATCAGTACGGTTGCTGCCCGTCCCTTTGCCATCAGTACGGTTGCTGCCCGTCCCTTTGCCATCAGTACGGTTGCTGCCCGTCCCTTTGCCATCAGTACGGTTGCTGCCCGTCCCTTTGCCATCAGTACGGTTGCTGCCCGTCCCTTTGCCATCAGTACGGTTGCTGCCCGTCCCTTTGCCATCAGTACGGTTGCTGCCCGTCCCTTTGCCATCAGTACGGTTGCTGCCCGTCCCTTTGCCATCAGTACGGTTGCTGCCCGTCCCTTTGCCATCAGTACGGTTGCTGCCCGTCCCTTTGCCATCAGTACGGTTGCTGCCCGTCCCTTTGCCATCAGTACGGTTGCTGCCCGTCCCTTTGCCATCAGTACGGTTGCTGCCCGTCCCTTTGCCATCAGTACGGTTGCTGCCCGTCCCTTTGCCATCAGTACGGTTGCTGCCCGTCCCTTTGCCATCAGTACGGTTGCTGCCCGTCCCTTTGCCATCAGTACGGTTGCTGCCCGTCCCTTTGCCATCAGTACGGTTGCTGCCCGTCCCTTTGCCATCAGTACGGTTGCTGCCCGTCCCTTTGCCATCAGTACGGTTGCTGCCCGTCCCTTTGCCATCAGTACGGTTGCTGCCCGTCCCTTTGCCATCAGTACGGTTGCTGCCCGTCCCTTTGCCATCAGTACGGTTGCTGCCCGTCCCTTTGCCATCAGTACGGTTGCTGCCCGTCCCTTTGCCATCAGTACGGTTGCTGCCCGTCCTTTCAGCCACTGTGGTGGGTTTAGAATGAGCTGCAGCCACGAATCTATGTACGGAAATTGATCAGGGTGTTCTGGCTCGCCGCATGTAACCTCATGCCATACTTTGGAGAAAAGACACCTGTCTAGGCTCCCCTCGGAGGACCAATCCACCCCAAATACTGGCCAGTCTACCTCACATAAGGTCCTCAGCTTCCCTGGTGTCACAGTTACTCCATAATCCCCACTAAATCCCTTCTTAAAATTTTTCAGCATAGTCCCTAGAGGAGTAGGCTTGCTATGAGCGTGACCCATGTTTTTGCACAGAAAAACAGTACTCGCAGGCAGTGAAAAGAGCCTCACTCCACCCTCAGTTGTTCCTGCCTTGCACAGTGCAACACATCCTCTCTCACTTTCATTTCAGGCTGGTGGGATTGTCCCCCTCTCGGAGGTGTTTCAGGCACCACGTAGCTTTGGAGCATTCGTTAATCCCCTCACAATGACTAGATTTCGAGGGCATCTCCTTCCAGCCATATGCAGATCGCCCCTAATACCAGCCGGCCCCACAATTCGCTCGGAGCTTGGGGTTCCCGCTAACGGACCTGCAGCCCCACGCGTCACAGCTGATGAGTCCAGTTTGACCCCTCCAATCACTCCCACAATTGCATTCCTCCCCCAACCCAAATTGAAACCAAAAGCAAAACTTCCAAGGTTCGTTGCAGAAAGAGAGAGAGAGCCAAGTTCGAGAGTGCCGAATCCGGCACACGTAGGTGATCAGGCCACGCAATGGGCAAGTTTCCCAGGATCCATCCTTCCATGTTTCTGTTGTCCGGACACCCCAAGTACCTGTTCCTTCTTGGTGTTCAGC